>NW_011495084.1:7970318-7972888 GCF_000754665.1 Bison bison bison | reverse complement strand
CTTGATTTCAGCTTGTTTCTTCCAGTCCAGCGTTTCTCATGATGTACTCTGCATATAAGTTAAATAAGCAGGGTGACAATATACAGCCTTGACGAACTCCTTTCCCTATTTGGAACCAGTCTGTTGGCTCACATAAATGATGTTATTTAATCAGAATACCACATCACCAGTGTTATTGTTAATGTCAGCAGACCCATAGAGGAAGCTAAATAAAAATTGGAAGGTTGTGTGGAGACTATACTTTAGAATATAGAAAGTGAATTTGAGTTTAATGCATTAACTGAAATAGCTGGTTGCATTTCTTTCTTACAAATGGGACGGTTGTACAAATGGCACTGGAACTAGCAAAGTCCTTTCACTGAATCTTTTGCATCCACCTTCCGACAGGCATGGGTTTGTTACCAGAATACTGTTTCTTAAAACCTTCTCTCAAAAACATTTTCTCAAATAAACTGATATATGGTAGAGTAGTACTTGAGATGGAGAAGGCAATGGCACCCCACTCCAGTACTCTTGCCTGGAAAATCCCATGGATGGAGGAGCCTGGTGAGCTGCAGTCCATGGGGTCGCTACCAGTCTGACACGACTGAACGACTTCACTTTCACTTTTCACTTTTCCTGCATTGGAGAAGGGAATGGCAACCCACTCCAGTGTTCTTGCCTGGAGAATCCCAGGGAAGGGGGAGCCTGGTGGGCTGCTGTCTATGGGGTCGCACAGAGTCGGACATGACTGAAGTGACTTAGCAGCAGCAGTACTTGAGAAGGCCATTCTGCATTTTACTTAATCATTCTATTTTACAGAATTTTGTTCAACCAAATCTCATATTTTGACCAACAATTTCTTTTTGATATGTAACTCTTAAGAATTCAAATCTTACTGGAATGGGAACACCACAGTCATTTTTGAAAGTGACCCTGATTTTGAATGCTTTGATTGTTTATACATGATATAAAAGTAAATATTGAAAGAGGTATCTCATTTGATTTATCATCAATCTACAGAAAAAAAAAATCATTAAGCCATTCACAATGTTCTGTCTTTGCAGGTGTTATAAAAATAAATGTGATTCCCATTTTCTGATACCTCATTCTAAATATTTTTGCAGCTTTGGTTAAAGTGTACTCATTTGAAAATTCTAAAGAAAAGTCATGTTAAGGAATCTAGTTTTAATGATATTTTTCTATGTTGTCATATTCAAAATCTATTTTAAATGCTTAAGAAAACCCATTTATAAAAAATATGATGAAAGTAGAGAAAATGACTAGCTTGCAAAGAGTAATTGAGGTAGAGGGAGTACCTAAAATCAGAGAAAATGAAATTGAAATATCTGATTTAATATTCAGTAAGAAAGAGATGGAAAGGTAAAACAACAATTCTTCAATCAATTTAATATGGAAATTAGGAAACACTGCCTGTGGCAGAAGCATCTAGAAGCTATATGTTATTAAGTATTCTCCTCTCTCCTACAAACAAGACCCAGAAAAGAAGCATTTTTTTTTTTAAATTATAAGTTTCAGAAAAGGAGCTGAAGGTAATGGATGCCATTTCTGACAGCTAAGGCTGTCAGACATTAGCATTTATTGGTAAAAGAGAGAAACTAACCAAAGAGTTTTCAAAACAAAATGAACAGAACTTCACAGGACTTCATGTCAGACACGATTCCTGGATGGGACAAATAAAAGTGTCTTACATTTGAAATAAGCCAAAATCAAACATTTCTCCCCATATTTACAATGTTGAGATTAAATATGATCAGTTAGGGGTTGATGGCAGAGTAAAATTATTTGCCTTTCTTTAATATTAATTATAACATTTTCTTTGCTGCTAATGATTATAAGTATTACATAAATGTTTTACAAGGATATTTTATTTTTTTATCTCTACGTCAGCAAAAACAAGACTGGAGCTGACTGTGGCTTAGATCATGAACTCCTTATTGCCAAATTCAGACTTAAATTGAAAAAAGTGGGGAAAACCACGAGACCACTCAGGTATGACCTAAATCAAATCCCTTATGATTATACAGTGGAAGTGAGAAATAGATTTAAGGGACTAGATCTGATAGAGTGCCTGATGAACTATAGACGGAGGTTCATGACATTGTACAGGAGACAGGGATCAAGACCATCCCCATGGAAAAGAAATGCAAAAAAGCAAAATGTCTGTTCTGAGGAGGCCTTACAAATAGCTGTCAAAAGAAGAGAAGGGAAAAGCAAAAGAGAAAAGGAAAGATATAAGCATCTGAATGCAGAGTTCCAAAGAATAGCAAGGAGAGTTAAGAAAACCTTCCTCAGCGATCAATGCAAAGAAATAGAGGAAAACAACAGAATGGGAAAGACTAGAGATCTCTTCAAGAAAATTAGAGATACCAAGGGAACATTTCATGCAAAGATGGGCTCGATAAAGGACAGAAATGGTATGGACCTAACAGAAGCAGAAGATATTAAGAAGAGGTGGCAAGAATACACAGAAGAATGTACAAAAAAGATCATCATGACCCAGATAATCACGATGGTGTGATCCTTCACCTAGAGCCAGACATCCTGGAATGTGAAGTCAAGTGGGCCTT
>NW_011495084.1:7968762-7970218 GCF_000754665.1 Bison bison bison | reverse complement strand
TCTGAAAGAGATGGGAATACCAGACCACCTGACCTGCCTCTTGAGAAACCTATATGCAGGTCAGGAAGCAATAGTTAGAACTAGACATGGAACCACAGACTGGTTCCAAATAGGAAAAGGAGTATGTCAAGGCTGTATATTGTAACCCTGCTTATTTAAATTATATGCAGAGTAAATCATGAGAAACTCTGGGCTGCAAGAAGCACAAGCTGAATCAAGATTGTTGGGAGAAATATCAATAACTTCAGATATGCAGATGACACCATCCTTATGGCAGAAAGTGAAAAGGAACTAAAAAGCCTCTTGATGAAAATGAAAGAGGAGAGTGAAAAAGTTGACTTAAAGCTCAGCATTCAGAAAACGAAGATCATGGCATCCGGTCCCATCACTTCATGGAAAATAGATGGGGAAACAGTGGAAAAAGTGTCAGACTTTATTTTTGGGGGCTCCAAAATCATGGTGGATGGTGGCTGCAGCCTTGAGTTTAAAAGACACTTACTCCTTGGAAGGAAAGTTATGACCAACCTAGATAGCATATTGAAAAGCAGAGATATTACTTAGCCAACAAAAGTCCATCTTGTCAAGGCTCTGGTTTTTCCAATGGTCATGTATGGATGTGAGAGTTGGACTATAAAGAAAGCTGAGCACCGAAGAATTGATGCCTTTGAACTGTGGTGTTGGAGAAGACTCTTGAGAGTCCCTGGACTGCAAGGAGGTCCAACCAGTCCATCCTAAAGGAGATCAGTCCTGGGTGTTCATTGGAAGGACTGATGCTGAAGCTGAAATTCCAATACTTTGGCCACCTCATGCAAAGAGTTGACTCATTAGAAAAGACCTTGATGCTGGGAAGGATTAGGGTCAGAAGGAGAAAGGGACAACAGAAGATGAGATGGCTTGATGGCATCACCGACTTGATGGACATGAGTTTGGGTGAACTCTGGAGGTGGTGATGGGCTGGGAGGCCTGGTGTGCTGTGATACATGGGGTTGGAAAGAGTCCAACACGACTGAGTGACTGAACTGAAGTGAACACCAAATCAAGTTTTTTCACCAAAGAAATTAGTCTATATGCCCAAGGTCAGTTAGCTAATACAGCTGACCTTTGAATTACACAGATTTGAACTGAGCAGGTCCACTTACACATGAATTTTTTCTAGTAGTCAATACTATAACACTACATGATCTGACTTTGCTGTTAAGTCACAATCTTGACTCTGCAGGAGGTTGGTGCCCCAACCCCTGGGTTGTTTAATGATCATGTCAGACCTGGAGATTAAATTATTTAGATTAGATTACATTTAATTATACATTTCATAACTGGAGATTAAATCTAACTCCATCTGGAATCAAAGGAGGTTGGATTTAGATAAAACATATTTGTAAAAATACAGAAATATCATAACTTTCTCTAATTTTTCAGTTTCATTCATCATCTAAAATATATATATATATATATA
>NW_011495084.1:7934652-7968070 GCF_000754665.1 Bison bison bison | reverse complement strand
CAAGAGATGAAGTCCTTTTCCTCCTTATGTTTATAAATCAATCAGTGACTCAGTCATTGTATAAGTGACAAATCTAACTCACTAACAAATGACAAGCTAAAAAATAACAAACTAACAAATCATATGAAAAAAAAAAAAGCAGATTAGGTGGGTCCCATGATGAGCCCGCCAGGTGTCTCTTCTTGAGATGTTTCATCTGCTGGGAATGTTATCACAGAAGGCTTCAGATGTCAGTTCCTTCAGGGATTAGTTCAATTGCAGAGTTCTACTGCACCCTATATTATACATCTGCCTAGATTACAGGTTGAAACAAGAGTGTAAAGACGTGGCCACCTTGGTGTACTGGAGGTCCACTCTGAAAGTTCTATGGAATGCCATGGAAGGGGCTCATTTGAGGTTATTATTGGACTTACACTCTGGTTCTGTTTCTTCCCCTTGCCCAATCATGTTTCATGTCCTTCCCTGACTCACATGTTGGTCTCAAGCAAACTCCTTAACAAATTCCCTGCATTCTAAACCCCTTCTCAGGTAGGAAGGTAAGGCAGAGCTCTTTTTGAGAAGATCATCCTTTCTCCCACAGCTCAGCAGTTTCACTTCTTTCCAAAGCAAAGGACTGTACTTGGGTGGATCTGATTCTGGCGTCTGTATTCTAATTTTAAAAATGCTTGTGCCATTTCCATTCTTTCTTAGTTACTGCAAATTAATAATAAATCTTTTTTTTTTTTTAATGTAGTAACATCACTTAACATGAGATTTACCCTCTTAAGTTTTTAAGTATACAGGACAGTATTGTTAACTATAGCCATGATAGTGTACAGCAGACCTATTACTTATTGATTCTGCAATAACCAAAACTTATATACACTGAACAGCTACTCCCTATATACCCCTCCCCCAAGCTCCTGACTGCCATCATTCTACTCATTGCTTCTATGTATTTGATATATTAGATAACCTAATATAAGTGGAATCATGCAGTATTTGTACTCTGGGACTGGGAATTGTCTTACTTAGTATTCTGTCCTCAAGGTTCATCTGCGTTGTTGCATATGGCAGGATTTCCTTCTTTTTTAAGGCCAAATTGCTAGTGTGTACAATTTAATGAATTTGTATACATTAAATGGGATTTAATGAATCCCATTATGTGTATATACCACATTTTATTTATCAACTTACTGATCAATGAACATTTAGATTGCCTTCACTATTGCCTTGACTATTGTGAATAATGCAGTGATGAACACAGTACTGCAACACTGTATCTTTTTCATTATCCCAATTTCAGTTCTTTCAGATGTATACACAGAAATGGGGTTTCTAGATCAGTGATAGTTTTATTTTTAATTTTATGAGGAAACTTCATATTGTTTTCTCTGGAGGCTGTACCCCCTTTCCCAGTCTTCAACAATCTACCCAGCCAGAGATTTGGGGTCTCTCAAACCTCTGTATTTGTGTCTTCTCTGGACTTGTATGAATAAAATCTCAACTGTAGAGATTTTTCAGTTTCTTTTGTTTTTGGAGGGAACTTGTCATCTTACTGTCTCTGATATCTGATATCCCACAGGTCTTCTTGGGCAACAGCATACCTTGACCTAATTTTTCTGTTCTCAGGAGACTTCAGTTTCAAAAGTATGCCTGGTCCCCTCCATGCTCTGAGACTGGCCCCAGAAAAATCTGAATGCTGTGTGTGTATTAGACTCTCTCTCCTTTCTAGGAATTAGCCAAGGGTAGGGGGTTTTGCTGACATGGGGGAAGAAGTTCTGGTGGGAGATTTCATCTCCAAGCCACCATTTGTTTTATTGACCCTCAGGTGTCTAGAATATCTTGGATCCTTTCAGTACTCAGAGGCTGGCAAGACTGAACTCTGCTCCTGGGGATCTCCCCGCAAGCAAAAAAAAAAAAACAAAAACAAAAACACACACACACTAACAAAGTAAGTTCTAAACTCCAAACCCTTGGAGGCAGTCCAGTCTTTCCATCTCTCCTCAGGAGAAGCTGGGTGTTTCCTTCCATTCTCATGACAGCTTACTAGAAGAAAGGAATTATGGAAAGATTGTATCTTGCATTTTATTACCAGCATCAGTGTGATTGTTTTGTGTTTATCCAGAGTGTAGAGTCTGTCAACTGTTTTCTGGATTTCTCTGTGCATTGTTGAATCTGTGTGTCCATGGAGAGAAGGAACTTCTTATTCTGCCATCTTGCTGACATTACCCCAGTAAATCCTGGTATCTATGGTGGTTATCTTCTGATTTTATTTTTCTTCTTCACAGTGGTCTTAGGTATTTGTGGCACTTTTCATTTCCATAAGTATTCAATTTTCCTCCCACTTATGCAGGGGTTTTATTATGATTGCATTGAATTTAAAAGAAACAGGTAAGAAAAGAACTCTTTACAAATTGGGTCTTTCCATCTGTATCATGATATGTCTTTCCATGTATTTATGTTTCTGATAATTCTCAATAATTTAATTTTTGTGTATAGGTCTTGCACGGTTTTCATCAATTTGTTTCTAAGCAGTTGATATATTTTTGATGATTCTTTTTTTTTGGTGGGGGGGGAGGGTGCATACTGCACAACTTGTGGAATTTAGCTCCCTGAACAGGGATTGAACTCATGCCCTCAGCAGTGAGAGCAGAGTCCTAACCCGTGAACAATCAGGGAATTCCCATTAATTCTTTTGTATACATATAAAGACATAGTTTTATAATATAACTGGTATAGTTTTATTTGTAGTTATGCCATTTGCCTCATGGACTTAATGTGTCTTTTATCTTCAAAAATTCTCAAATATTCCTTCTTTATTGTTTTTGCTCCATTATCTTTCTCCTCCTTTTACTAGGACCAGAGTTACAAATATATTTGATCATTCTCCCGTGACACACATATCTTTTGCAATTTTCTTTCCTTTTATATTTCTCTTCATACTTCTATCAGAATCTTTCTATTTTCCAATATAATGCATTTGACTCTTGAACAACAAGGTTTCAAACTGTGCAGGTCCACATACATGCCAATTTTTTTCAATAAATACTATAGTACAACATGATATGTGAGGTTGGTTGATCCACAGATGCAGAACCATGGATATGGAGGAACCACATATATTTGAATGCCAACTGTAAGTTACACATGTGTGCATGTGTGTGTGCTAAGTTGCTTCAGTTGTGTCTGACTCTTTGCAACCCTATGGACCTTAGCCTTCCAGGCCCCTCTGTCCATGAAATTCTCCAGGCAAGAATACTGGAGTGGGTTGGAATCCCCTCCTTCAGAGGGTCTTCCCCACCCAGAGATCCAACCCATGTCTCTTCTGTCTCCTGCATTGGCAAATAGTTTTTTATTTTTATTTTTTTAAGCCACTGAAGCCACCGGGGGAGCGCATAAGTTATACAAAGATTTTCAACTGTACAGGGCTTGGTACCTCACTGACAACTTAGTACATTTACACCACGGAAGCTCTGCTCATCTGTCTCAGCATCTCATCTGCTCCTTTCAGAATCCACAGTGTGGAGGGAAGGGCTTCCTTCCTTTGGCTTGTCTCCTCTCCCTGATCCTTACCCTGCTACTTCTCATGCAACAGTAGCTCCACAATGCCTTACTTTCAAGAAAGTGAAAGTCACTTAGTGGTGTCTGACTCTTTGCAACCTCATGAACTATACAGTCCATGAAATTCTCCAGGCCAGAATTCTGAAGTGGGTAGCCTTTCCGTTCTCCAGGGGATTTTCCCAACCCAGGGATTGAACCCAGGTTTTTCGCATTGCAGGCAGATTCTTTACCATATGACACCAGGGAAGGCCTTGCTTTCAAAAGTGTTGTTATGAAACATGCTAATTTTTCATTGCCAGTGTATGGGTGGGGAAAAAAAAACTTTCATTCTTCCTTTCTAGGTCATTTGGCTGGTCTAAAAAATTGACATAAAACAAATTAACAGGAGAAAAACAAATTTTGTATGTATGGGAGCCCCATAAACAGTGAAACTCAGAGAATGCAGGCAGCTTTTATACTTTTTAGACAAGGAAACAATGCATTTATAAAGAACTGACAAGACAAAGGAGCTTGGGATAGTAAGTTAGTGAAGAAGTATTAATGTTTGTATATACAACTTTCTCCGCTTTAAATTCCCTATTTCTGGTAATAAAGATGCTCTCTATCCCCCTGGTACAGGGAGGATACCTTCCACCTGGTACATTTATTTCCTGTTTTCTGGGAGATGAAGGAAAGCCAAACTTTCCCACTTGCACCAGCTCTTTCTTGAGTGACTTTAACTCAGAATAATCAATGTGACAAAATAATGTATATTTGTTTGGATTTTCTGTTCCCTTCCATCAGTAATTGGAAGTACTAATAGCTATAGATGGACTGAGTAAGGAGCGGAATAGAAGATAAAGTGATCAAGTTGCCTCTAAGGTTTGGGGCTTGAATGACTGAGGAAGAATCTTGTCATTTATTATGGTAAAAATGAAGAATGGGTTTAGGAGTTGTTGAAGATCAACGTATATGGTCAAATATATTCAATTTGAAATACCATATAGATAATTGAATATAGAAGTCTAGAATTAATGAGAATTACATGGGTTGAAATACATACATTACAGAATTTTTAGTTTCAGTTCTGTCTCTCAGTCATGTCCGACTCTTTGCGACCCCATGAGCCACAGCACGCCAGGCCTCCCTGTCCATCACCAACTCCCAGAGTCCACCAAAACCCATGTCCATTGTGTCAGTGATGCCATCCAACCATCTAATCCTCTGTCGTCCCCTTCTCCTCCTGCCCTCAATCTTTCCCAGCATCAGGGTCTGTTCAAATGAGTCAGCTCTCCACATCAGATGGCCAAAGTATTAGAGTTTCAGCTTCAACATCAGTCCTTCCAATGAACTCCCAGGACTGATCTCCTTTAGGATAGACTGGTTGGATCTCCTTGTAGTCCAAGGGACTCTCAAAAATCTTCTACAAACCACAGTTCAAAGCATCAATTATTCAGCTCTCAGCTCTCTTCACAGTCCAACTCTCACATCCATACATGACGACTGGAAAAACAATAGCCTTGACTAGATGGAGCTTTGTTGGCAAAGTAGTGTCTCTGCTCTTTAATATGCTGTCTAGGTTGGTCATAACTTTCCTTCCAAGGGGTAAGCGTCTTTTAATTTCATGGCTGCAGTCACCATCTGCAGTGATTTTGGAGCCCAGAAAAATAAAGTCTGACACTGTTTCCACTGTTTCCCCATCTATTTCCCATGAAGTGATGGGACCGGATGCCATGATCTTCGTTTTCTGAATGTTGAGCTTTAAGCCAACTTTTTCACTCTCCACTTCACTTTCATCAAGAGGCTTTTTAGTTCCTCTTCATTTTCTGCCATAAGGCTGGTGTCATCTGCATATCTGAGGTTATTGATATTTCTCCTGGCAATCTTGATTCCAGTTTGTGTTTCTTCCAGTCCAGCAATTTTTAGTATAAATGATAAAAAAAAAAAAAAAAACTGCTCACCTTAATGAGACCAAAGACTATGATAGGTAGAAAGGGAAAGTGATTACAAGATTGAGGTCTGGGAACTCCAGTGTTAAGAGGTTGAGATCAAAATCATAAACAAAAAAGAGAATGAAAAGCTGTTTCCGGAGACGTAAGTGGATGAGTAGAAGTGTGGAATGTCTCAGAAACCACTTAGAGTGTCAGTAAGAAATTAATATGGAAATATCAAGTAATGATCTGTTTTAAATCATAAAGTATATAAATTGAGAAATGTCTATGGGACTTGGTGATGTGTTAATCATAGGGGATCTTAAAAAATTAGTTACAGACAGGGGACAGGAAGGACATTATAAATTATAAACATAAAAATTTTCAAGAAAGGGAAAAGAAACACAGGCAACAAATACAGACAATATAGTTGAGCAGTTTCCTATAATGCAGCAGGCATTTGGGGAGTTGCTGGAATGATATAGGATGTTTTCATTTTTTTTTTTTTTTTTTTTAGGTATGAGGCTCACGCCAGCTAAGATTTTATTCAAGAAAAAAAATGTAACTGAAAATAAAAGTCACTCAAATGAATGAGTTTCAAAAAACCCTATAATTCTTCAATGGCAGCTCTTGCACCCGCTGTTCAAGCCGGTTCTAACCCAACCAAGATGCTGGAAGGCAGAGCACACAGTGGTGCCCATCAGGCCAATGAGGGCGATGAAGCTCAGGGCTCCCCGCTGCCGCTTTCTGGGTTCTCCTGTGTAATAGCCGTAAGCATAAAGGACTCGTCCAACGATCCAGGCCAAGCCCAAGCCAGAAACTATACGTGGGTGGTAAACACCTCCGACAGCTAGAAAAAATAAGAAGGGAGGGTACACTTCCAACGTGTTCTGGTGAGCTCGCTGAATGCAGTTGAAGATGTGCCCGTTTTCAGGGTCAGTGCTGTACATGGTAGGATACTCCACCTTGTACTTCTTGCGGGCCTTAGAAACATTGATGGCTAGATGAGTTACCATCAAGAAGCTGGCAGCACCAGTTAGAATCACGAAACCATATTCCTTAGAGAGGACGGCCATCCTGACTCTGGATCACCTTCGCTCGCCGGGTGCAGAACGCAGTGCGCAGCGGAAGTGTAGGTGCGGCGTCCTTGGCCTCTATCAGAGTGGGGCGTGGATGTTTTCATTTTTAATTAAGTTGGGAAATTAGAAAAAAAATTCTGCTGATAGGGAAAACCTGATAATGTCAGAAAGAAAGGGGAAATTTTACAAAAGGACATTTCATGACTAAGAATATGAAATGCAGGGCATAAGTGGTGGTTAGCATCAGATAAGACAGAAGTCAGTTCACCAGCTGCAATAACTAGAAAAGAAGCATATGGGTACAGATGTAGGAGTTGCTGGGGCTGTGGTTTTGTGAGGTTTTAAAGACGCTTACTCCTTGGAAGGAAAGTTATGACCAACCTAGACAGCATATTGAAAAGCAGAGACATTACTTTGCCAACAAATGTCTGTCTAGTCAAGGCTATAGTTTTTCCTGTGGTCATGTATGGATGTGAGAGTTGGACTGTGAAGAAGGCTGAGCACCGAAGAATTGATGCTTTTGAACTGTGGTGTTGGAGAAGACTCTTGAGAGTCCCTTGGACTGCAAAGAGATCCAACCAGTCCATTCTGAAGGAGATCAGCCCTGGGATTTCTTTGGAAGGAATGATGCTAAAGCTGAAACTCCAGTACTTTGGTCACCTCATGCGAAGAGTTGACTCACTGGAAAAGACTCTGATGCTGGGAGGGATTAGGGGCTGGAGGAGAAGGGGACAACAGAGGATGAGATGGCTGGATGGCGTCACTGACTTGATGGACGTGAGTCTGGGTGAACTCTGGGAGTTGGTGATGGAGAGGGAGGCCTGGTGTGCTGCGATTAATGGGGTTGCAAAGAGTCGGACACAACTGAGCGACTGAAGTGAACTGAACTGAAGGACAGAAAAATTTATTACTTTTGATTTTCCCCCTAATCACTAAAAAAGCAAGTTTATCAGAGCATAAGAAAGGGAAGGATTCTAAGTTTGAAGAAAAGAAAATGTATGAACAAGTGCTCAAATGAATAGGAGAGAAAAGCCAGTAGGAAAATGTGATAGGATTATCATAGCAGGGCTAGGGGCACACTTCACTTCTGTGACTATAGATTTAGCATGAGACAAATAAGCATGGTGTTGAATATTTCTCCAGCCTCGTTTATCTTCACAGGAGCACACAATTCAGCTTAGATTTAACAAATGTTGAGTTTCTGGTAGAAGAGTAGGTACAAGTATAGTTAGTAGGGGGTGCGGGTTGGTGGAGTACCTAAAAGGATAGATAGTAAGATTTAAACTAAGCAAGTATAAAGTTGAAGATGTTAGGATGCTTATAGACAATATAGAAGTCAGAATCTCTGGAAAATTTCCTGAGATTTGCTTTATGATTTGGAAAATTTAAGTTCACATAGAGAGATGAGCAAATAATTAACTATTTTTATGAGATCTTTCCTCTGTGCTAAATAGAGCTCTAAGTATTCTTTTTATCATAGTTTGATTAATCCTTATAACTCTATGAAGGATCCTTATGTCCATTTCATATGTAAACTAAGACACAAGATATTATCAAATTTACCCTAAATTGCATAGCCAGCAGTTACAGAGCCAAGTCTCATATCTAGCCTGTCATGATCCTGGAGCCTACTTTCTTAAAATCCACTCTGTTCTTCTGACCCAGCAAAATGGGGAACATTGGAACAATCATTTTAGTTGCTAGACCTCCATAATAAAGAAAATTGATTAAATGTCAATGTTTTAAATATGGGAGATGCTCCTAGGGGAGTTCAGACAAAATCATTCTTCCTCATATCTCCTAAAACTATAACCAAGACAAAACTTGATCCAAGTCCAACTTTTTAAACTGGAAACAGCTCTGTTGTAAAATATGTTTGATAATCTTTCTCCTTACTGGCTGTGGACTTATTCTCTGTGATGTGTGCAAATGCATTTTATACTATTAATGATTTCTTTCATATTGAAATCAGATATTTTGAATGTATTAAAATGGAAGCATAACACATCACTTTGTAATATGGCCAGCAACTTATCTTTTGTTTAGTACAGCCTCCCACTTCTAGTTGTTATGAAGAGATCTTGAATTACTACTGTTTAATATGAAAAGGGCTTCCCTAGTGGCTCAGATGGTAAAGAATCTGAACACAGGAGACCCAGTTTTGATCCCTTGGTCAGGAAGACCCATTGGAGAAGAGAATGACTACCGCCAGTATTCTTGCTTGGAGAATTCCATGGATGGAGGAGCATGACTGTAGTCCATGGAGTTTCACACATAGCTAGAGCTAAATATACCACTTGCCTGTGAAAAAGTTCAAGGTTGCTTTTAAATACAGATCTTATTTAATGGTTCAGAAAAAAGAAAAATGGTTTTGTATCTTACTCATTGTTACAGATTAACTTTGACTGTGTGGATCACAATAAACTGTGGAAACTTCTGAAAGAGATGGGAATATCATACCACCTGACCTGCCTCTTAAGAAACCTGTATGCAGGTCAGGAAGCAACAGTTAGAACTGGACATGGAACAACAGACTGGTTCCAAATTGGGAAAGGAGTATGTCAAGGCTGTATATTGTCACCCTGCTTATTTAACTTATATGCAGAGTACATCATGAGAAACATTGGGCTGGAAGAAGCACAAGCTGGAATCAAGATTGCTGGGAGAAATATCAATAACCTCAGATATGTAGATGACACCACCCTTATGGCAGAAAGTGAAGAAGAACTAAAGAGCCTCTTGATGAAAGTGAAAGAGGAGAGTGAAAAAGTTGGCTTAAAGGTCAACATTCAGAAGATTAAGATCATGGCATCCGGTCCCATCACTTCATGGGAAATAGATGGGGAAACAGTGGAAACAGTGTTGGACTTTATTTTTCTGGGCTCTAAAATCACTGCAGATGGTGACTGCAGCCATGAAATTAAAAGATGCTTACTCCTTGGAAGGAAAGTTATGACCAACCTAGACAGCATATTGAAAAGCAGAGACATTACTTTGCCAACAAAGGTTTGTCTAGTCAAGGCTATGGTTTTTCCTGTGGTCATGTATGGATGTGAGAGTTGGACTATAAGGAAAGCTGAGTGCTGAAGAATGGATGCTTTTGAACTGTGGTGTTGGATAAGACTCATGAGAGTCCTTTGGACTGCAAGGAGATCCAACCTGTCAATCCTAAAGAAGATCAGTCTGGGTGTTCATTGGAAGGACTGATGTTGAAGCTGAAACTCTAGTACTTTGGCCACCTGATGTGAAGAGCTGACTCATTTGAAAAGACCCTGATGCTGGGAAAGACTGAGGGCAGGAGGAGAAGGGAACAACAGAGGATGAGATGGTTGGATGGCATTACCAACTCGATGTGGGTTTGTGTGAACTCTGGGAGTTGGTGATGGACTGGGAGGCCTGGCGTGCTGCAATTCATAGGGTGGCAAAGAGTTGGACATGACTGAGCAACTGAACTTAACTGAACTGACAGATTAAATGTTTGTTTAGGTAAAGAATCTGCCTGCAATGAGGGAGACCTGGGTTGGATCCCTAGGTTGGGAAGATCCCCTGGAGGAGGGAATGGCAACCCACTCCATCATTCTTGCCTGGAGAATCCATGGACAGAGGAGCCTGGAGGGATATAGTTCATAGGGTTGCAAAGAGTAGGACACAACTAGTGACTAGCATTTTCACTTTGTAGATTTTACCCGAAATCCACATTTTGAAATACTAACCCCCAATGTAATAGTATTAGGCAGTGGAACCTTTGGGTTGGTGAGTAGATCAGAAGGATCAAACTTTCATGAATGAGGTTAATGACCCTGTAAAAGAGACCTCAAGAGCTCTCTTGCCCCTTTCACCATGTGAGAATGTAGGGAGAAGATGACTAGCTGTGAACCAGGAAGTGGGTTTTCACTAGGTACTGAATCTTCCTGAGTCTTCCTCTTGGACTTCCCAGATTCAAGAACTGTGAGATATAAGTTTATGTTGTTTATAAGCCACCCAGTCCGTGACAATTTCTTACAGAAGCTTGAACTGACCAAGATGCACATTAATTGTCTGAGGTTTATTTCAAGGCTAAAACAAGGTTTCTTGAACTACCCTGAAACATTCCAAAATCTCCCTAAAAAACATTTCATCCTTTTATGATGATTTTTCTAAGTAAGTGTTAAGGCTGCTGCCTGCTTCCACATAAGATATAAGTAGATCATAAGGATGGAACCTTCATGAATGGGATTGATGACCCTGTAAAAGAGTCTGTGTGCTCATTTGTGTCCCACTCTTTGTGACCCTATGGACAGACTGAAGCCTGCGAGGTTCCTCTGTCCGTGGGTTTCTCCAAGAAAAAATACTGGAGTGGGTTGCCATTTCCTCCTCCAGGGAATCTTCCTCAACCAGGAATTGAACCGTTCTTTCATGCATTTCCTGCATTGGCAGGCAAATTCTTGACCACTGAACCACCGGGGAAGACTAAGATAGATAGATATCTATTATCTATCTAAGAACTTTGACATTAGAAAGCCTTCATTGTTGTAAATTATGTCTATAACCTCAGAAATTTATTTTATCATTCAAATATTTATATTTAAATTGGACTACAAGGCACTGGAAACACAAAGAAAAGTAAGAATAAGGTTTTTCTCTCATGAATGTACCATGTCAATAAACAGGAGGTGAGTCTCTTAACTTTTTTTCTTAAACAATTTTCCTCTTTACTCTGACTCAACTAATAATTTTTATAAGATTAAATGAAATAGCGTATTTAAAATAAAAATAAAATTCTATGCCATTTAAAATTGTTCCTATCTATTGCCAGGGTTTACCCCTAATAAAATTTAACCACTAGAACCGCATTTTCAACAACTTATATTTTTCATTCTGTTTTATGTATATTCAGACTCAAATTTAAAAATCTGAAATTGGTGTTTACAATCTAGGTAGGGGTATTTTGAATCATTCTACCATTTTTCACTCTCCCATTTTGAACTATATACATGTTGATTATGCTCTGAAGACGGTGAGGTGGAATAACAGTACTAGCAGGGAAAATTGCTTGGATTTTAAGTCTTCTTTCTCCAGTAAATTTCCACTCTCCAGGTTCTAGAACTCAGCTGTGAAAGGTCAGAAAGTTGATTTTCTTTCTTGAAACTGAGAATGAATCAGTCTTTCATGCTTGAATCATGCAAACTTCATAAAGTTTGTAGATCAGATTTCTAAGGTGTTAATTAATGACAAAAACTATAATTATTAAATGAGCCAGAATATACCTGCTTTCTCAGCAGGTATGGAAAACCATACCACATGAAAATTGTTGCTTGTCTTACTCAGGTATAGTTTTCACTACAGAATTGATCATTTATTATTCATCTTTTTATTCCTAGCAACTAATATAGTACTCAATGAGCTTGCAGGTGTTGATGAGTGAGTTTACATGATATTATCATTTACAATTAAAATAAAATCTAACTACTTGAACTCTCAGGGCACAATATATGTAAGCTTTCAATGTAAATATACTGTGCAGAAAGGAAAAGCTCATGTAACAAGATTGAAAATGTCATAGCCTGTAAAGTAATTGTCATAAGAGATCTGCCTTCTTTAAATCAAACTATAATTTACACCTTTTCTGATATATAGTATATAATTTTAAATCTGGCAATCTTTTTAGTCCTGGCATGGATATTATAGAGGCTATTACTGATAAATTCCTAATGAAATCTAAATTTTAAGAGATATGATGCTAAAATATTGCACGGATAATAGAGTATCTGTACATAAACCACATATATCACAGGACTTCTAAGTAGTGTTTATTTTCTTCTTGATAAGAAATAGGTCATTTCTCATAAATTTTATTTAAATAAGTATGCTAAAGAGGTCTTGAAATAAATTACCATCATCTTGGAAACAGAATGCACAAGCAATCCCATGAGCATGATGTATCATACACCAGAAAAACAGGGCTTGCTGATATATAACAAATAAGGTTGCTTTCTTTTCCTGTTTCCTCCTGAAGCCTTGCACTCAAACAGTTTTTAATTCATAGCCATTGAAAGAAGAAATGAATTGAAATATAATGTAGATTCTTAAAATTCATGTTACGCCTAATGGTTTTCCTACCCCATTTAATAATATCAATCTCATTCTAACTTGAATGCCTAGTTATTAATTTGCCTTCAGCACACCCTAGCAATGAATATAACTTATCTTCTACACTACACTAGGAAAATTAGGTAAGCTAATTGCTATTTTGTCTCTAAGTCCTTGTTTACTTACAGGATAAGTTATTTGAAGAACTTGCTTTTTAAAAATGCAGTTTTCTCTGGAAAACTATTTAACCATATGGTTAAGAATTATTCTCAGTGTATCTTTTATATTGGAAAGAGCACAAAACAATTACACATTATTCCTGAAACTCAGCCTAGGAGGTTGTATAACATCAAGAAATCCATCAGGTATGGGATTCCTCCTCCCTGGCCCCAACAACTAATGAGATGTGGATCCTGCGGAAAGTTCCTCTACCCTTTTTAGCCCCTTTCTCCTCATTTGTAAATTGAGGATACTTAACTCTGTTTATGGATGATCATATGAGATAACCTGTGAGATTACTTCATAAAATGCAATGCATTATACAATTCCCAGTTGTAAATTTTAAAAACTGTAATCCAACCACTGACATGTTATTAAGAGTAGGTTAGCAGTCTTCAAATGCAGCATGCCGTCGTGAAATCACTGTTCTAAAAATATTTATAAATGCCCTACCTGTGTGCCTGCTAAGTCACTTCAGTTGTGTCCAACTCTGTGCTACTCTGTGGATGGGAGCCCATCAGGCTCCTTTGTCCATGGGATTCTCCAGGCAAGAATATTGGAGTGGTTGCCATTTCCTTCTCCATAGATCCCCTCAGTTCAGATCAGTTCAGTTCAGTCACTCAGTCATGTCCGACTCTTTGCGACCCCATGAATCGCAGCACACCAGGCCTCCCTGTCCATCACCAACTCCCAGAGCTCACTCAAACTCATGTCCATCGAGTCAGTGATGCCATCTAGCCATCTCATCCTCTGTCGTCCTCTTCTCCTCCTGCCCCCAATCCCCTCCCAGCAACAGAGTCTTTTCCAATGAGTCAACTCTTCGCGTGAGGTGGCCAAAGTACTGGAGTTTCAGCTTTAGCATCATTCCTTCCAAACAACATCCAGGGCTGATCTCCTTTAGAATGGACTGGTTCGATCTCCTTGCAGTCCAAGGGACTCTCAAGAGTCTTCTCCAACACCACAGTTCAAAAGCATCAATTCTTCAGCGCTCAGCTTTCTTCACAGTCCAACTCTTCCATCCATACATGACTACTGGAAAAACCATAGCCTTGACTAGACAGACATTTGTTGGCAAAGTAATGTCTCTGCTTTTGAATATGTTATCTAGGTTGGTCATAACTTTCCTTCCAAGGATCCCCTAGAGCATGTTAAATACTTTTCAACATACTATATGGTCAGATATAGTATATGGTCAGATTCTCTGTCTTAATGAAGTATATGTTTAGTAGAGGAGATGGTAAGAAATAAAAACTATATCTATCTATCTATCTATCTATCTATCTATATAAAGGTTCAGAATCAATATATAGCAAGAGATAGCAAGATCTAGGAAGAAGGAAGAACACTCTGAATAAGTGACAGTTTTTCAAATTCCTGAATAAGGTGAGGGTATTCTATACAAAAGAAACCTTACTTTCAAAGGCCCAAAGAAGGAATAATCTTGGCATATTTAAAAACCATGAAAAGGCCATAGAGTAAAGGGTTGTGGGTCAAGGTTGAGTATTTAGGTTTTATGCTAATTATCTTTGGAAGCTTTTGGAGAAATTTTTAGTAAGAAGACATGAATATGTTTTGTGTTAGAAAAGATCATAATGGCTATAGTGCTTAGAAAAGCTGTTAAGGAAAGCAGAACAAGAAACAGTGTGGCTTCGGGTTTTTTGAGGTAGATAGATGGTAAATGACACTACCAGAACCAGGTTTGCTAAGTTGTGTCTGACTCTCTTGTGATCCTGTGGACCATAGCCCTACAGGCTCCTCTGTCTATGGGATTTCCTAGGCAGGATTTCTGGAGTGGGTTGCCGTTTCCTTCTCCAGATGGTGATAGAAATGACAGCCAATAGGCTCAGTGAGCCATTGCACATGGGCATAGGGTAGGGAAACTGAAGAATAAAGCTTGACTCTGATGCTTTTGGCCAAGCATCTGTGAGGATACTGTTACTATTTCTGGAAATGAGTAAGCTAAAGGAAGGAATGGATTGTTTTGTTTCATTTATTCTATGTGGGGTAGAAATCAGGAGTTCTGTTTTAGATATTTGAGATTCTCATTATGTAGACAGAATAATCAAGTTGGCTGAAGTACAAGGAAATCTGGAACTCAGGTTGAGTTCAGAACTGGTGATATAAATTAGAAAGCCATCAGCATACATTTAATATTTAAAGGCATGGGACAGGATTCTTTTTCTGAGAAAAAGAATGCAATGAAAGAAGAATGAGATCCAAGAGCTTAACAATGGAAAACTTCGGTATTTAGACTTTAGGGAGAAGACTAATGTTTTCTTATGTTTAATAGTTCCAATCTTTTACTTTCTAAAGCATAAAAAGTGGTTTATTGGAAATTAACATGAATCAATTAATAATTTAATTGGTATTGCACCTATCTTAGTATTTTTACTTTTGACCACTATCCCATTAGCTATTTAATCACCAGAAAATTAAGTTAATGTGAAACCTATTAACTTGTTGTTCCCAGTAGTCTACCAGGCTCCTCTGTCCATGGAATTCTCTACACAAGGATAGTGGAGTGTGTTGCCATTTCCTTCTCCAGGGGATATTCCTGATCTGTGTTTTCCTCTAAGAGTTTTATAGTTTCTGCTCTTACATTTAGGTCTTTAATCCATTTTGAGTTTATCTTCATGTATAGTGTTATAACTATTGTTCCAAATGAAATGGAATCAGGAAAATTCAACATCACTCCTGACTCTTTAACTAAACAGAAGAGTAAATCTAATAAGAATTTTTTTTTTTTTTTTTTTTGCTTTTTGGTTTTTTTTCTTGAGTAGCCATTGTGCAAAAGCTCTATAGACATTGATCAGAATTTTACAAAGAAAATGAGAGATGTAGTTAGTGTTAACTCCCAAAGTGGGAATTTGCAGTCTAATAACCAGCAGGATATTGGTGACTGAACGGGAGGTTTATTGAAATTCCTTGAGATAAGTGAAGTTAGGTGATCTCAAAGATTGATGGAAGAAGAAAGTAACTGTTTTTATTGAATTCAAGAAGGCCATTATAGTGACTATATAGTTTCTCAAATAAGAAATTATGCAATTAAATATTGTTTGAAAAACCTATAACTAAGTACATGTAGAACATATCTTTTAAGAAAAAAAAAATACACTACTTCACATGCTGTTTATTTCTCAACTCTCAGCATTCTGGCTGTTCTCCTCTGCTCTGTCGCTATAAACAGTCTCTCCACAGTTGTACAACATTTGATATTCCTCACAACTCACAATCTGGAAACAGTATCCTATTGGAGATTCCCTAATATTGGTCTCCCTTGATTTTTCTCTTACCTTTATAGTTATTTCTTCTTCACCTTTTACGGAGCTGTGTCCCTTCACCTGCGTATTAAATATTTATGCTTTTGAGAATTCTGTCCTTTAATCTCAATCTCTATATTCACTTTATAAAACTATAGTGTCAAATACCCTGTGGACTTGTTTCTTCATGTTCATATGCTGTCTTTCTCTCTTGGGTTCAGGTCCTTAGTATTGTTGCTGAAACTCAGCCTGTGTTCGCAGTGCCAAATAGAAACATGAAGATAGAGTTTTGAGTGAAGTAGAAAAGAATAGCTTTTATTTCTTTGCCAGGCAAAAGGGACCACAGCAGGCTAATGTGCTCAAGACTGTGTGACCCAGCCTGGAGAGATAGTGAGGTGTTTCATAGTATTCAAGGAGCAGGGCGTTATCAGCTCATAGACAGTTCTTGGATGCTTTGGCATCAAGGTGAAGCTTCTAGCATCACCAATCTTCTTGTTTCAAACAGTCCAGGGTCTGTGTTCTTGTGGTCAACAGTTTTCATCTAGTGGTGTCATCTGTTTCCTGTAAAAAATGACTTAAGAATGTATGTCAGGCCTGTATTTGTATCTTTCAGGGAACTGGGAGTTTGGTGATTCTGCTATGTGGCAGATAGTCTAAACTGTCACCGGTTTCCCAGCCCAAGAGCTCTTCTTGGTTTATGCATCTTCACATTTTCCAATCATTAACTCTTGAGTCAACGTTTCACTTCAGAATACAAGGACACAGAGGCTTGTACGTGGTTTCAGTATATACCTATGTGCTGCGCTTATTCACTCAGTCGTGCCCGACTCTTTGCGACCTCATGGACTGCAGCCCGCCAGCCTCCTCTGTCCATGGGATTCTCCAGGCAAGAATACTGGAGTGGGTTGCCATGTCCTCCTCCAGGGGGTCTTCCTGACCCAGGATCAAACCCAGGTCTCCTGCGTTACAGGCGGACTCTTTACCATCTGAGCCATCAGGGAAGCAATATATACATATGGAATATATTTAATTGACTATATCATTATCAGCATCAACAAGATGAAGTAAAAATTATCTTTTCCATCCTCTTCAGTTTTACTCCTCTGTTGCATGCCTCAGTGTTTATAAATAGCAAATCCATCTACATAGATTCTCCAAAAAGATAAATGATTATTGATTATTCATGATTATTACAATGACTTCCAAATGGTTACTCACCCAGGGTGTGTCATTATTTTGTAAAAATGCATAAATGGTAATATAGTTAAATAACAATCCTGTTTGAATGTTTTGCCATGAAATGTGAATTACTTATGTGTTTAGATTGTACATTAAGATTCTTCAGTGCCCTCCTATTGTGATTATACTAAAAATGTTACATCTTTGATAGGACATTTAGGTTCCTCCATACACTAGCTCCAAACTAACTGCTTCTTTAAGACTCAACTTTTTATATTTTGTTCTTTTTTTTTTTCTACCCAACACTCATATCTAATCCATGCTTGAAATCCCCCAGAGTATTCTATACTGATAAATCTTTTTAAAGTGGCACATATTTTTCTTCTGATAGTGTCTTTCCTCTGACCCTTTCCTTCTTTACCTGGATGGGTTTTTCAAGATTAAATTCAACCTTAACTTCCTCTAGGAGTCATTATCTTTGCCAGGTTGGTTTAGTTGCACCCAATCTGTACTGTTACAGTAATCTACAATATCTCTAGCACATAAATCACAGCTGTCTGCTTGCTTGTTGCTTTTTTTCATATTCACCTATGAACTCCATTGAAATAGAAGATTTTTTGTTTTGTTTTCCTCTATCTGTGAATAGGGAACACATAGCAATAGAAATAAAAAGTTGTCAAGGAAAGAAGGGAAGATTATTGTCAAAATAATTTGTTGTAATATTAAAGATATAAAATTATATATATGGGGACACTTTCAAAGTGTTAGATTGCTACATTCATTGCTTAAGTTTTTGCAACCTAAAAAAAAAAAAAAAAAAGTTTTTGCAACCTAAATCTAAGAATTTAGTTGGAGATATGTGGAGGGTAATTTTAAAAATTAGAGAGGAAATACTGAGTAGTTTTGATGAAAATAGGAAGACTTTACCTAACTATGCAGAACTGTATACTAGTTTCAAATGATGACTTGAAGAAATATATGTATATACACACACACACACACATGTGAGTATATATATATATATGTATATGTATATACATGTGTGTGTGTGTGTGTGTGTGTGTATATATATGTATATACACACATACCTATATCTGTGTGTATACATATGTATGGGCTTTCCAGGTGGTTCAGTGATAAAGTACGTGTCTTCCAATGCAGGAGCTGCAGGTTCAATCCCTAGGTCTGGAGTATCCCCTGGAGGAGGAAATGGCAACCCACTCCAGTACTATTGCCCGGAGAATCCCATGGATAGAGGAGCATGGTGTGCTACAGTCCCTGTGGTTGCAAAGAGTCAGACCCTACTGAGCAACTGAGCACGCACACACAGACACAGACACACAAACACACACACACATATATATTCTACTTAGCCAGAAACTAAATAGAGTATAGGGTTTAGACCTTCATTTAGAGATTTACTGGTTCTTGTAACTGTGAAAACAATATATTTCAGATTTAAAGATATTTTATACATTATCTACTGCTATCACAAACCTGGCTGAAAAACAAAATAGAGCAAGCATAACATTTTAGGGGCATTTTGAAAATACCAATGGTGAAGCTCCATTTCAGATCTATTAAACAGAATCTGCTGTGGAATCTGAGCAGTGTTTATTTATTTATTTTTAATGGTCCCCAAGTAATTCAAATATGCAGTCAGTATTGAGAAACTACAGGTCTGGTATAGCAACTTTATAGTTAGGAAACTTAGGATCTTTACATATAATCTTTAAAGCCTTGGTCATCTGGTTCTCTGACCCAGAGTCATTGAGAGGAATTGGAACAGAAGGCTGATAGAGGCAAGTAGGATGATGGCAGACCTTGACAGCTGACAGCTTGACAGGTGAGGCATTACCACAGGCTATGATGGATATTCAAGATGCAGGCTGTAAATGATCAAGATAAGAGCAAATTCCCTTCAGTCGCCTCTTTTTAAGAATGTAAGGAAGTGTTAATAGTCTTCCAGAAGATTTCTATCAAGAAAATGATTAAAGTAAATGTTTCTCAGGGACCCAAAAGTCAATTTCTACTTTTGAAAAATTCAGTATATGTATTCCCCAATCATGTCAGACAAAAATATCATCATCAGATTATGCTGTAGTGTAATTTAATACAGGTCATCTCTTGTATAGTGGGCAAGAGACTTGGACTAACAATGCAAACTTTGCATGCAAATTCTATGACCTGTATTTGCAGCACAGTCTTAAAGACACAGCGTAAGCTTTAAATTCTTTTTAAATCTTTTAAGTTCTATCACCTAAGGACAGTAAGAGTAACAGATACCTAATAGGTTAAAAAAAGATAAACTTAGGTTAAGTGTGTTTTGTGTAAATATTTATATCCATTTCTGTTCTGAAAAGGATATAGGAAACTGGACAAAAGAATGTGTGTATCATATGTATGTGTGTGTGTGTGTGTTTGTTTGTATGCTCAGTTGCTCAGTTGTGTCTGACTGTTTGTGACCCCACTGATGACCCCATTGATTGTAGCCTGCCAGACTCCTCTGTCTATGGGATTTTTCAGGCAAAATACTGGAGTGGGTTTCCATGTCTTCCTCCAGGGGATCTCCCTGACCCAGAAATCAAACCTGTTTCTCCTGAATTGGCAGGTGGATTCTTTACCACTCGCACCACCTGGCAAGCCCCATGTATATATATATATATCTGCATTTTGTGGTTTATCTGGATTTTTACTATGTTTTGTTTTTGTGGTTGCTTTATTAGTTGTATCTCAAAAATTGGATTTTGTATAATGTTAAAATGTAAGCATTCATTTTAGAATTTATTTTTAAAATGGTACAAGATGATAAAATGTTTTATACTTTAGTGGCAGTGCTGTCAAGTACCATATATAAATATTTTAATCTGAAAACTACAACCCAATTATTGAAATAAATGTTCAGTAACCAAGCTGTGTCCAGCTCTTTGCGACCCCATAGATTGCAGCATGCCAGGCCTTCTTGTCTCTCACCATCTCCTGAAGTTTGCCCAAGTTCACACCCATTGCATCGGTTATGTCATCCAGTCATCTCATCCTCTCATGCCCTGTTCAACGTTTGCACTCAATCTTTCCCAGCATCAGAGACTTTTCCAGTGAGTCCGCTTTTCTCATCAGATGACCAAAATATTGGAGTTTCAGCATCACCCCTTCCAATAAGTATTCAGTTTATTTCCCTTAAGATTGACTGGTTTGATCTCCTCGCTGTCCAAGGGACTTTCAGGAGTCTGCTTCAGTACCACAGTTTGAAGGCATCAATTGTTTGGTGCTCAGTCTTCTTTACAGCCCAGCTATCAGGACCGTATGTGACCACTGGGGAAACCATAGCCTTGATTACGTGGACCTTTGTTGTCAGAGTAATGTCTTTGCTTTTCAACAAACTGTCTAGGTTTGTCACAGCTTTCCTGCCCAGAAGCAATCACTTTCTGATTTCATGGCTGCAGGCACCATCCACAGTGAAAAAAGAGCACAAGAAGAGGAAATATGTCACTACTTCCACAATTTCCCCTTCTAATTACCATGAAGTAATGGAGCCAGAGAAGGCAATGGCACCCCACTCCAGTACTCTTGCCTGGAAAATCCCATGGATGGAGGAGCCTGGTGGGCTGCAGTCCATGGGGTGGCTAAGAGTCAGACACAACTGAGCAACTTCACTTTCACTTTTCACTTTCATGCATTGGAGAAAGAAATGGCAACCCACTCCAGTGTTCTTACCTGGAGAATCCCAGGGATGGGGGAGCCTGTTGAGCTGCCATCTATGGGGTCGCACAGAGTCGGACACAACTGAAGCGACTTAGCAGCTTCAGCAGCAATGGAGCTGGATGCTATGATCTTAGTTTTTCTAATGTTTAGTTTTAAGCCTGCTATTTCACTCTCCTTCACCCTCATTCAGAGACTCTTCAGTTCTTCTTTGGTTTCTGCCATTAAGAGTGGTATCATCTACATATCTGAGGTTGTTGATGTTTCTCCCACCCCTCTTGATTCCAGCTTTAACTCATCCAGCCTGGCATTTCTCATGATGTGCTCTGCATATATGTTAAACAGATAGGGTGACAGCAGACAGCCCTGCCATACTCCTTTTTCAGTCTTGAGCCAGTCAGTTGCTCCATACAGGGTTCTAATTGTTGCTTTTTGACTCGCATACAGGTTTCTCAGAAGACAGGTAGCATGGTCTGGTATTCCCATCTCTTCAAGAGTTTTCCATAGTTTGTTGTGATCCACACAGTCAAAGGCTTTAGTGTAGTCAATGAAACAGAGGTAGATGTTTTGCTGGAATTCCCTTGCTTTCTCTGTGATCCAGCGAACGTTGATGATTTGATCTCTGATTCCTTTGCCTTTTCTAAGCCCAGCTTGGACATCTAGAAGTTCTTAGTTCACATAATGCTGAAGCCTAACATGTAAGATTTAAAGTATGACCTTGGGGTTCTTCATTTCTTCCTTTTCTAGTTGCTTTAGGTGTAGAGTTAGGTTATTTATTTGACTTTTTTCTTGTTAGTAGAAGGGTTAGTAGAACGACCCAGAGGGATGGTGTGGGGAGGGAGGAGGGAGAATCTTAATCTTAAAAAAAAAATTAAAAAAAAAAAAGAAATCTTAAAAATTAGGGCAGAAATAAATGCAAAAGAAACAAAAGACACCATAGCAAAAATCAACAAAGCCAAAAGCTGGTTCTTTGAGAAGATAAATAAAATTGACAAACCATTAGCCAGACTCATCAAGAAACAAAGGGAGAAAAATCAAATCAATAAAATTAGAAATGAAAATGGAGAAATCACAACAGACAACACAGAAAATACAAAAGATCATAAGAGACTACTATCAGCAATTGTATGCCAATAAAATGGACAACGTGGAAGAAGTGGACAAATTCTTAGAAAAGTACAACTTTCCAAAACTGAACCAGAAAAATAGAAAATCTTAACAGACCCATCACACGCACGGAAATTGAAACTGTAATCAAAAATCTTCCAGTAAACAAAAGCCCAGGTCCAGATGGCTTCACAGCTGAATTCTACAAAAATTTAGAGAAGAGCTAACACCTATCCTACTCAAACTCTTCCAGAAATTTGCAGAGGAAGGTAAACTTCCAAACTCATTCTATGACATGGTCACCATCACCCTAATACCAAAACCTGACAAATATGCCACAAAAAAAGAAAACTACAGGCCAATATCACTGATGAACATAGATGCAAAAATCCTTAACAAAATTCTAGCAATCAGAATCCAACAACACATTAAAAAGATCATACACCATGACCAAGTGAGCTTATCTCAGGGATGCAAGAATTCTTCAATATCCGCAAATCAATCAATGTAATACACCACATTAACAAATTGAAAAATAAAAACCATATGATTATCTCAATAGATGCAGAGAAAGCCTTTGACAAAATTCAACATCCATTTATGATAAAGTATGACCTTACTGGCATGGGAGATGAGTGCAATTGTCTGATGGGTTGAACATTCTTTAGTACTACCCTTCTTGGGAATTGGAATGAGGATTGAATCTTCCAGTCCTGTGGCCACTGCAGGGTCTTCCAGATTTGATGACATATTGAATGCAACACCTTGATAGCATTATCCTATGGGGTTTTGAATAGCTCTACTGGAATTCCACCACATCCACTAGCTTTATTAATAGCAGTGCTTCCTAAGGCCCACTTGACTTCATAGTCCAGAATGTCTGGCTCTGGGTGACTGACCACAGTAATATGAGTCATTAAGATCTTTTTTGTGCAGTTCTTCCATGTATTCTTTCCATCTCTTCTTGATTCCTTTAGCATTTACTAGGTCTCTATTGTTTCTGTCCTGGTTGAAATGTTCCCTTGAATCACCAGTTTTCCTGAAGAGATCTCTAGTCTTTCCCCTTCTGTTGTTTTCTTCTAGTTTTATTCACTATTCATTGAAATACCTTACCAATAAGACTAACTCATGTCTATGACAGTTAGGGGGCCATTGCTTGTATTCATAACCTCTCTTAATGAATTTTGATGTAGAATAAATATAAATATTATGCTAAAATTAGAAATGCACATATTTTTATCAGAATACTGAGTCATTTAAATAAGAGGAAGAATAACCTGTCAATAAAATAAAATTATCCAAGTCCTTTCAGGCAAAATTTTCAGTGTAATTAAAGGTAATTGATTTTGCTTAAACCCATATACTTAAACTAACCATTTAAATGTCTATTCAGTGTAAGATATAACTTCATCTCTATTATACCCTCTAAGAGATTAAATATTCTTTTATATTTTAAAATAAGTTCTATTATTCATATTGAAATAAAGAATATAGCTAGGACATTGGTGTTATAGTGATGGCTGATCAAGATAAGTGTTAAATTTCATCTAAAGGAAGTTTATCTGGATCACTTAATTTATCATGCCAACCAAAATCATGTGTTTGTGTGTGTGCTTCAGGGGGATTTATTATTTGCTTACACAAAAGGACTTTCTGAGAAAGAAGAAATTAGACATGAGAGGGTGCTTCTGGCAATGATAGCAAACCAAACTTTATAAGGCTTACTTTGTGTCAGTCCTTTTCCTAAGCATTTTATATAAGTGAACTCAAAAAAAAAAAAAAAAAAAAAACCCTATGGAATATCTCCATTTTGTAGATAAATAAACTAAGGCAAAAGTTTATGAAAGTAACCTGTTCAAAGTCACATGGTAATAAATGTGAGAATTTTGACTTATGTCTACACAATCTGTTTCTATAAAACATTCCCTTAACCATGGCACATACTACCTTAAAATGTTAAGTGTTCTTTAAAATTAAATATGCTACTTTCGTCTTGGCACTACAGCCTGAAATTCAAATAAGTATCATATAATAAGACACATTTTTCCATTTTTCAGACTTACATTATCTATGTGTATTTCACAGAATAAGACATAGCTAAGTATTTAAAAATATCCATCTAGTCCCTCAGATAGTTTTATAACAGTGGTTATAGTAGTTGGAGCAAGTACAAACAAATAGAAAGTGTCCTAGGACAAGCTGCCAAATTTAAGTTCTTTTTTGTCACTAAATTAAGTCACAGGCTCTTGTGTCAGAAAAACTGAGACTATTTCAAGTTGTTGATGCTATTGTTTTGTATATTCCCAGCATCCAACATGCTCACTTATAACATAGGTTTTATAATATTTCTCTAGATTGTGAGCCAGCAGCTACAGCCCATAGGTCAAAGCTGGCCAGTGTCTTTGTGAATTCTGAGAACTAAAGAAGTTTTTACATGGTTTTAAATGGTTGAAAAAAAAGAATAGTTTCTACCATGTGTTGTGCTGTGCTTAGTTGCTCAGTCGTGTCCGACTCTTTGCAACCCCATTAACTGTAGCCCACGAAGCTCCTCTGTCCATTTTGTACTATATGAATATTCAAATTTGTGTCCATAAAGCTTTATTAGGGTATCCCAGGTGACACTAGTGGTAAAGAGCTTGCCTGCCAATGCAGGAGATGTAAGAGATGCAGATTTGAGCCCTAGGTCAGGAAGATCCTCTGGAGAAGGGCTGGCATTACAATATTACGGTATTCTTGCGTGGAATGTCCCATGAACAGAGGAGCCCCATGGGTGGGCTTCCGTCCATTGGTTCGTGAAGTTTAGACACAACTGAAGCACCTTAACACATGGCCATGTTCATTTGTTTATGTATTGCTTATGGTTGCATTCACACTGCAAGGATAAATTTGAGTAGTTGTAACAGAAATTGAAAGGCCTATAAAGCCTAAGATATTTATATCTGAATCTTTATGGAAAACATCTACTGACACCTGGTTTAGACATTGAAATCTCTTTTCCTTATACTATCAGTTCACTTGATTATTCAAAAAGGAAAAAATAAAACAAACAAACCAAAAAGAGTATGGATTCTAGTGATTTGCATGATTTTTCAGTCCAGGTCGTTGTGTTCTAACCAGTTGTCCTACTGGATCAAAATGAAATCCCAGTCATTTACACAGTGACCTGGGTTTTCCCTTGGCTGTTGTGTTGTTTCTACAGATCGAGCGTGTCTGCTGCATGACATGTGAGCTTCATCATCTCCCTTTACTACTACAAGTCTTTCTTGTGATTTCCCAGTGATTCTGTTCTTACCTACTAAACCAAACTTTGCTCTTAGGTCATATACTTTCCCTCTTAAGATTTTACTTTGTATGTGGCCAAAAAATTAAAAAATCTCCACTGTGCACATTTTATAGGCTATACTAAATAGCTATACTTGATCTCTTTGTACTACGGACATTTAATATAACATTCTTATATAAAATATAAGAAATAGACATCAAGTGGTAGCATAGATCAAATTCCACATATAACATGATCAAAAGCTTCCCAAATGCGTATAGTGCATCACTTAACCACTAGGTAACAGATCATTCAGTACCAGCTACTGTTGATTCTGATGACAGCTGTATCTGCTAGGAGAAATTGACTTCAGCTCTGTTAAAATTAATTTGAATGGAGATAATATCATTTTAAGAACTAGTGTCTTTTTTCAACTCATATGATCTGTTTAATGTTTATTATACTGATAAAGGTTTGGCAAACATTAGTTTGGAGGAAAAACTGCTGCTTTATTACTTAGGGATATCTGATTCAGAGCATGTCATGAAGACTGGTTGGTGTACTAAGTCATGACAGCTCAGAAAAATATGCTTGAAACATTTTCCTCAGAAGTGTTCTTAGAGAACAAAGCTGTCTTCATGTTTCTAATTACCAAAACACTTCTGGAGAAACAAAGGTATCCCTTGTTATAATTCTTGTTGCTTTTCATAAAATAATAATTTTGTGGGTGAATCGTGTCAGAGAAGATGAGAGAGTCTATAGAAAATGAAGATTAATAAAGTAATAATACTCAGTAATGTTAGATCCTATTTTTCTCCAATTTTCTTTCAAAAAAGAGCAAGGAATAAAATGCCAGAAGATGTTAAGGAAAAGGTATTGTGAAAAAATAGAATGCTTTGTAAATATGGCATGCCACATCAATAATATTTTAAGGTTGAATGGATTACTGATTGCTTTAGCAAAGGATTTATGTGGTTGAAGATCCAAGGATTTAACAAAGGTTCATTTATAGTTACCAGGTTTTCTGAGGATAAATACTGTTAATATCATATTTAAGTGTGCGAATTTAAATGACACTGCTGATATTAGAGCTGTAAGAGGAATTAGACTACTGGTGCCAGAGTGCAGGTCTTCAGTAGAAGGGCAAAATTGAAGGTTTGTGACTGGTTATGATCTACTTGTCTGCTTTAGAGATCTTAGTGCATGCATATTAACTTTGTGACATTGTAAGCAAAAACAGTTGCAGTTCAGTTCAGTTCAGTCACTTAGTCATGTCCGACTCTTTGCAACCCCATGGACTGCAGCATGCCAGGCCTCCTTGTCCATCACCAACTCCTGGAGTTTACTCAAACTCATGTCCATTGAGTTGGGGATGCAATTCAGCCATATCATCCTCTGTCATCCCCTTTTCCTCCTGCCTTCAGTCTTTTCCAGCATCAGGGTCTTTTCCAGTGAGTCAGTTCTTCATATCAGGTGGCCAAAGGATTGGAGTTTCAGCTTCAGCATCAGTCCTTCTAATGAATACTCAGGATTGATTTCTTTTAGGATGGACCCGTTGGATCTCCTTGAAGTCCAAGGGACCATCAAGAGTCTTATCCAACACCACAATTCAAAAGCATCAATACTTTGATGCTCAGCATTCTTTATAGTCAAACTCTCACATCCAAACATGACCACTGGAAAAACTATAGCTTTGACTAGATGGACCTTTGTTGGCAAAGTAATGTCTCTGCTTTTTATTATGCTATCTAGTTTGGTCATAACTTTTCTTCCAAGGAGCAAGTGTCTTTTAGTTTCATGGCTGCAGTCACCATCTGCAGTGATTTGGGAAACCAAAAAAATAAAGTCAGTCACTGTTTCCATTGTTTCCCCATCTATTTTCCAAGAAGTAATGGGTCCAGATGCCATGGTCTTAGTTTTCTAAATGTAGAGTTATAAGCCAATTTTTTTCCTCTCCTCTTTCACTTTCAAGAGGCTCTTTAGTTTTTCTTCACTTTCTTCTATAAGGGTGGTTTCATCTGCATATCTGAGGTTATTGATATTTCTCCTGGCAATCTTGATTCCAGCTTGTGCTTCCTCCAGCCCAGCGTTTCTCATGATGTACTCTGCATGTAAGTTAAATAAGTAGGGTGACAATATACAGCCTTGACATACTCCTTTCCCTATTTGGAACCAGTCTGCTGTTCCATGTCCACTTCTAACTGCTGCTTCTCGATCTGCATACAGATTTCTCAAGAGGCAGGTCAGGTGGTCTGGTATTCCCATCTCTGTAAGAATTTTCCATAGTATGTTGCGATCCATACAGGCAAAGGCTTTGTCATAGTCAATAAAGCAAAAGTAGATGTTTTCCTAGAACTGTCTTGCTTTTTCAGTGATCCAGGGGATGTTGGGAATTTGATATCTGGTTCCTCTGCCTTTTCTAAATCCAGCTTAAACATCTGGAAGTTCACAGTTCACATACTGTTGAAGCCTGCCTTGGAGAATTTTGAGCATTATTTTGCTAGCGTGTGAGATGAGTGCAATTGTGTGGTAGTTTGAGCATTCTTTGGCATTGCCTTTCTTAGGGATTGGAATGAAAACTGACCTTTTCCAGTCCTGTGGCCACTGCTGAGTTTTCCAGATGGGCTGGCATATTGAGTGTAGCATGTTCACAGCATGATCTTTGAAGACTTGAAATAATAGCCCAACTGGAATTCTATCACGTCCACTAGCTTTGTTCGTAGTGATGCTTCCTAAGGCCCACTTGACTTCTCATTCCAGGATGTCTGGGTCTAGGTTGTTGATCGCACCATCGTGATTATTTGGGTCGTGAAGATCTTTTCTGTATCATTCTTCTGTATATTCTTGACACCACTTCTTAATATCTTCTGCTTCTGTTAGGTCCATGCCATTTCTGTCCTTTATTATGACTATCTTTGCATGAAATATTCCCTTGGTATCTCTAATTTTCTTGAAGAGATCTCTAGTCTTTCGTATTCTATTGTTTTCCTCTATCTCTTTGCATTGATCACTGAGGAGAGCTTTCTTATCTTTCCGTGCTATTCTTTGGAACTCTGCATTCAAATGGGTATATCTTTCTTTTTCTCCTTTGCCTTTAGCTCCTCTTCTTTTCTCAGCTGCCTGTAGGGCCTCCTTAGACATCCATTTTGCTTTTTTTGCATTTCTTTTTCTTGGGGATGGTCTTGATCACTGTCTCCTGTACAATGACATGAACCTCCACCCATATTTCTTCAGTCATTCTATCATATTAGTCCCTTAAATCTATTTCTTACTTCCACTGTATAATCATAAGGGATTTGATTTAGGTCATACCTGAATGGTCTAATGGTTTTCCCTACTTTCTTCAATTTAAGTCTGAATTTGTCAATAAGGAGCTCATGGTCTGTGCCAGAGTCAGTTCCTGGTCTTATTTTTGCTGACTGTATAGAACTTCTCCATCTTTGGCTGCAAAGAATATAATCAATCTGATTTTGGTGTTGACCATCTAGTGATGTCCATGTGTAGAGTCTTCTCTTGTGTTGTTAGAAGAGGGTGTTCGCTATGACTAGTGTGTTCTCTTGGCAAAACACTATTTGCCTTTGCTCTGCTTCATTTTGTACTCCAGGGCCAAATTTACCTGTTACTCCAGGTGTTTCTTGACTTCCTACTTTTGCATTCCAGTCCCCTATAATAAAGAGGACATCTTTTTTGGGTGTTAGTTCTAGAAAATCTTGTAGGTCTTCATAGAATCGTTCAACTTCAGCTTCTTCAGTGTTACCAGTTGGGGCATTGACTTGGATTACTGTGATATTGAATGGTTTATGTTGGAAACAAACTGAGTTCATTCTGTCATTTTGAGATTGCCTCCAAGTACTGCATTTTGGACTCTTGTTGACTATGATGGCTACTCCATTTCTTCTAAGGGATTCTTGCCCACAGTAGTAGATATAATGGTCATATGAGTTAAATTCACCCATTCCAGTCCATTTTAGTTCGCTGATTCCTAAAATGTCAATGTTCACTCTTGCCATCTCCTGTTTGATCAGTTCCAATTTGCCTTGATTCATGGACCTGACATTCCTTAGTTCCTATGCAGTGTTGCTCTTTACATCCTCAAACTTTACTTCCATCACCCATCATATCCACAACTGGGTGTTATTTTTGCTTTGACTCTGTCTCTTCATTCTTTCTGGAGTTATTTCTTTACTGATCTCCTGTATCATATTGGGCACCTACCGACCTGGGGAGTTCATCTTTCAGTGTCCTATCATTTTTCCTTTTCATACAGTTCATGGGGTTCTCAAGGCAAGAATACTGAAGTGGTTTGCCTTTCCCTTCCGCAGTGGACCACATGGAGAAGTCAGAACTCTCCACCATGACCTGTCCATTTGGGTGGCTCTACAAGGCATGGTTCATAGTTTCACTGAGTTAGACAAGGCTGCGGTCCATGTAATCAGATTGGTTAGTTTCCTGTGATTGTGGTTTTCAGTCTGTCTGCCCTCTGATGGAGAAAAGTATGAGGCTTATGGAAGCTTCCTGATGGGAGAGACTGACTGAGGGGGAAATTGGGTCTTGTTCTGATGGGCAGGGCCATGTTCAGTAAATCTTTAATCCAATTTTCTGTTAATGGGTATGGCTATGTTCACTGCCTGTTATTTACCTGGGGCCAAACTATGGTGGGAGTAATGAAGATAATGGTGACTTCCTTCAAAAGGTCCCATGCATGCACTGCTACACTCAGTGTTCCTAGCCCTGCAGCAGGCCACCACTGACCCACGCCTCCACTGGAGACTCCTGGACACTTTCAGGCAAGTCTGGCTCAGTCTCTTGTGGGCTCACTGCTCCTTTTTCCTGGGTCCTGGTGCACACAAGGTTCTGTTTTTGCCCACCAAGAGTTTGTTTCCCAGTCCTGTTTAAGTTCTGATGGCTCTATGGCGTTATTAATGGTGACCTTCTCCAAGAGGGCTTATGCCATACCCAGGTCTGCTGTACCCAGAGCCTCTGCCCCCGCAGCAGTCCCCTGCTGAGCTGTACCTCCACAGGAAACACTCAAACACAGCCTGTCTCAGGCTTTGTGGATCTCTGGGTCCTGGTGCAAACAAGGTTTGTTTGAGCACTCTGAGCGTTTCTAGAGGGTATGGGGTTTGATTCTAAATGTGATTTTGCCCCTCCTACCATTTGCTGGAGCTTCTCCTTTGTTCTTGGATGTGGGGTATCTCCTCACAGTTGGTGCACTATGTGAGAAAGGAAGTCTGTTTTTTTGTTTTTTAATAAAATGTTTGAATCCAAAATTGCCTCAAGCTTTTCTGAAGATTCACAGTTTTGATCATCACTTTTACAGTTTCATTGGTCCAAAAAAAAAAAAAGGTAATTTTGTATAGTATGCCTTTTTAAATGTTCTGTTTCTTTGAATGGGAAGACTGCTGAAGATTAGAGGAAATAACCAGATACATAAATAATTATTACTCTTTTTGAACTACTTCCTTTGAAATTCACTCCTAACAATTTGTTTTTAAATAAATATGCAAGAATAAATAAATTCAACCTTAGACTGTATAATTAATAATCTTTAATTTTGCTTTAATTTTGGGAAAATTAGTTCCTGGAGTATCACTCTTTTTGACACTCGTACCCTTCCCTCACCATAGTTCCAAACAGGTAAATCAAGCCTGTTTAAAATTTATGCCATAATCACTTCTCTGTAATAGGTTCAAGTTGTTTTACCTTTCCCCTAGAGTTACGCAGAATGAAATTGTAGAGGGACAGAGAATTGCTTTTCAAATCCATTAAAATTTTGTCACCTCACCAGAAGCTAGCCTCCCACTGACTACCGTATTCCACATACAACTCCTACTTGTATTGGAAGGTGATCTCATTGCCTGAATCTTCTACTTACCTCTTAATTTAAATAAGCCAATTTTGTATGCCATCTTTTTTTTTTAATTTTATTTTATTTAACTTTACAATATTGTATTGGTTTTGCCATATATCAAAATGAATCTGCCACAGGTATACATGTGTTCCCCATCCTGAACCCTCCTCCCTCCCCATACCATCCCTCTGGGTCGTCCCAGTGCACCAGCCCCAAGCATCCAGTATCGTGCATCGAACCTGGACTGGCAACTCGTTTCACATATGATATTATACATATTTCAATGCCATTCTCCCAAATCATCCCACCCTCTCCCTCTCCCACAGAATCCAAAAGACTGTTCTATACATCAGTGTCTCTTTTGCTGTCTCGTATACAGGGTTATTGTTACCATGTTTCTAAATTCCATATGTATGCATTAATATACTATATTGATGTTTTTCTTTCTGACTTACTTCACTCTGTATAATAGGCTCCAGTTTCATCCACCTCATTAGAACTGATTCAAATGTATTCTTTTTAATGGCTGAGTAATACTCCATTGTGTATATGTACCACAGCTTTCTTATCCATTCATCTGCTGATGGACATCTAGGTTGCTTCCATGTCCTGGCTATTATAAACAGTGCTGCAATGAACATTGGGGTACACGTGTCTCTTTCAATTCTGGTATGCCATCTTCTTAAAGACAGTATATCCAATTAAAAAAAAAATAAAGGGCCACCAGACTGATAGAGGAAAAGGAGTAAATTGTTGCTGTTTGACCACAAGTAATTTACATTATCTCAGTGTTCATCAAGCATACAATGAGGGCTGAAAAGTGAAAGTGAAAGTCACTCAAGCATGTCCAACTCTTTGTTGACCCCATGGACTATACAATGCATAGAATTCTCCAGGCCAGAATACTGGAGTGGATAGCTGTTCCCTTCTACAGGGGATCTTCCAAACCCAGGGATTGAACCCAGGCCTCCTGCATTGCAGGTGGATTCTTTATCAGCTGAACCATCAGGGAAGACTAAATGGCCAACAATATTTGAATAATAGGTGTCTGACTTTATCCAAAACAGCTTATATAAATGATACTACTTAGTTAACTAATATGTTAATGCATAAACTTGGGATTTTTCTTCTATAGAATATATTTTAAGGAATATCTTAAACCTCATAGTTAAAATTTTAATATTGTGAATGATAATAAATTCAATATTCTATGGTTTAATAACTTGTCCAGATATTACATGCTTTTTTTTTGTTCTTGTAACCTTTCTTCCTTTCAGGCAATAATCAATGTCTGGGAAAAGATAAATTTAGTACTCTTAACTAAAATATTCTATTGATAAATGAATCTGAAAATTCCCAGAGAACTTAAGATTTGCTTAAGAGGAGATTGTTTCATGGTGCAAAGCTAAAATCATAAGCTATTGAAATAAAGAATCATATTTATTATCATGTTAACATAATTGTCCTTGCAATTTCATTCTATTCTGTTCAAATAATAAACTTTATTTCTTGAAAATCCTTTTCCACAAATATTGAAGTTTTATGTAAATTATTTCTTTGGAGCTTTTAAATTTGAATGAAAACAAGATAGAAGAAAGCCAGAAAAGAGGAAGGAAATACGGGAGAAAAGGGAGGACATAGTAAGGGAAAAGAAAGAAAGTAAAGAAAGGAGAGAGTAAAAGAAAGAGAGATAAGAAAGAAAGGTAGGAAAGATGCACAGAGAAAGGAATGGTAGGCATTGTCTACAGAGGCTACACTGGGTAACACTGTAGAAGTAGGTTCTTTGAAGCACAACGAATATTGACTGTACAATGCCAGATGATAAGCAATGTTCTTCAGAATTCCAGCAGTTTTGTTATTGTTTGTTTCTTACACTGACTGAATAAATGCATTTCCAAATGTGTGAATGCCACGTCTCAAAATGTAATAAAGTAGAACCAACTAATGACAGCTGGGAGAAACAAAGCCTGATTAACAGAAATACAGAAATTCAAACAACCAGCTCCTCCAAATAATTGAACTTTATTTCTGGCAGAAACCCAGGAATTATTTGCCCCAAAGCGTAGATATTTGGAAACAGCAAATTCAGTTGCTTACTTTTTATACTTGCCACATGGTTTCAAAAAGCTAAGACCCTTATTTCCCACTATAGAAATAAGTAGCACTTTGAAGTACAATCATGTGTGTGTGGTAGGGAGCCCTTTTAGGTAGTATTTCTTTTTTTTTTTTTTTTTTTTTAC
>NW_011495084.1:7922499-7933413 GCF_000754665.1 Bison bison bison | reverse complement strand
CCTTTGTCAAAGATAAGGTGTCCATATGTGCGTGGATTTATCTCTGGGCTTTCTATTTTATTCCATTGATCAATATTTCTGTCTTTGTGCCAGTACCATACTGTCTTGATAACTGTGGCTTTGTAGTAGAGCCTGAAGTCAGGTAGGTTGATTCCTCCAGTTCCATTCTTCTTTCTCAAGATCGCTTTGGCTATTCGAGGTTTTTTGTATTTCCATACAAATTGTGAAATTATTTGTTCTAGCTCTGTGAAGAATACTGTTGGTAGCTTGATAGGGATTGCGTTGAATCTATAAATTGCTTTTCTTAAAGCCTCGTTTTACCCTTTCCCTACCTGAACCATCATTTCCATTGGTCATCATTATGACAAGAATGGTGTATTAAAAGCCATAGTTAAGGGTCTAGATGGAAAAATCAATAGGACACATTTTCCAAGTAAAAATCAATGATACTTAAAACAACTTTTCTTACCTTAAAGGCAAATCCTATTGTGCTAAATAACTAACTTCCACACATGCTATGCCCCTGTTCTGTCTGACTTGCCATGTCCCCTTATCTTTTTAAGAACGGTCATCTGACCAATTGATTTGACAACACTAGCTACTGAATAAGAATGTACTAATGCAAAAGACACTTGAATAAATGAATTAGCACAGAACTTATTTTAACTTATTTAAGACTTCCCTGGTGGCTCAGATGGTAAAGCGTCTGCCTACAATGCAGGAGACCTGGGTTCAATCCCTGGGTCAGGAAGATTCCCTGGAGAAGGATATGGCAACACACTCCAGTACTCTTGTCTGGAAAATCCCATGGATGGAGGAGTGTGGTAGGCTACAGTCCAAACTCAGTAGCTTTAAGTGTAACAACAAAATGAGGAGTGTAATTCACTCTCTGTGCTAGATGTTCATTTGTATTATTTTTAATCTTCCATATAGCCCTGCAAGACACATTCTACCCTTGCTTACACATTGTATCCTATGGGACATGATATAGTAGAGGGTAAAACTCCTAAGCAGCTTAGAGCAAAATTAAGGTACATACCCACAACTTTATAATGTTGAAACATATTATTTCACTCTAACATCACAAATACTCCTGTGATTTATTAAATCATGGAAAAAACATGAGTCAATAACTGAAATTGCACATAGGTCACTGCCTAAACTGCTTTGCTTACAATGTTCATAGGGAAATTACCTAGAAATTAATTAAGTCATTTTGAGATAAGTATATAATACACAGATAGGAATTTTCCACCATAAGCTATGTCAGAACTAACTGCCAGGGATTCTTTTTTTTTTTTTTTTTTCCTTCGTTCTTTATATTTTCACTTTTTTTTTCCAACAGTATTATTCTGTGATTATGCTTAATATGCACTAATGACTTATAATATATATGAGTAAATCTCCCCTTTCTCCATTTCTGAGACTGTTGGGGTTTCTGAGAGCACTGAATGTCTGGATAGGTGGCTGGGGTCTTCATGTTTCTCTGATTTGAAATGAAGGCTGAAGTAGCAAGACCATATGCCTGTAGGCCATTATTCAGATTGATTAGGTCAAGTTAGTTCAAGGTGGTGGACGATACACCAGAAATCAGATACATAAAAGACATTAGTGAGAATTCAAATTCCTGCCCTACTTATGTTTGATTTAGTCATTTTTATCCTGTCAGCCTCCTATTTGAATGTATTTCATAAAGTCACCTTGGACTTCCCTCTATGTCTTTAGTATTTATTTCATCAACTAGTATTTTTGTCATTTTAGAAAATATGTTTTTAAAATTTTCCTAGCTTATAGACTTATAGTTTTATATTTTATAATTGTTATTAATTTATATGTTCATATTAATATTTTGCTGAGGATTTTAACATTTTTTCACTTCTTTCACACTATAAAATGTATATTGCTTTTGTAATGGTTATTAAATCTCATTGCCTTAACTTTTAACTTTGGTTATGTATTTTATTTTTTATTTATGTTTACTTGTTTAAAATTACTTCTCAATATTTTATTATATTTTGCTCTGAAAAATCAGTTTTACTTTTATCTTTTTTTTCTTTTTTTTAATCTTTTTTTCTTATTAATTTTCATTTGGCATTTCTTCTGTTCCTCTCTTCTTGTTTTCCTTTACAATTTTTGCTTTTATTATTATTGACAGAGCTGTGACTACTCTGATGGTAATAAGGAAAGAGCCCAAAGCAGGGGTACTCACAAGGGGATACAGTGGGCCTTCTTGTCCATAGGCTTTCTAACACCATTGACTTCCCCAGGGGATCTTCTAACCCATTTATAAATGGTTCCTCAAGAAATCCCACCCTGAGAGAGCCAGTTAATTCTGTCTAGAGCTATAAATCCCTATGCAGATATCTCTCTTGATTTATTAAGACGATGTTGCTCCCTGCTGGTTCACATCATTCAGTCATTATATGAGAAATTATAAAAGTCCATTGTCTACACTGTGGGTAACTATTGGTTTTAGGTACTGGAGCACATATGCTATAGTTTGCCATAGTTCAGAAAAAGAAGATATAAAAATGTATGGAATGTCCCAATTGGGATAAACTCTCCATGTGCTGTATAATTCCTGACTTTGTAAAGAGAATACTTGGTACTAAGCACCCTAACTGGCAGAAACTAAGAGAACTAGAGGGCATTAAATACTAATGTTTTCTAGGGTACCTGTCTTTGGCAGCTTTCTATTTTCATTCTTTTCCCTCTTGGTTTTTATAATCCAACTCATACTATATTACCTAGCAACTCTCTGCTGATATCTGTATCAGGTATTTAACAATTATTTTAAATAGGAAATGTAACATCTGCATGTGTTTGAATCTCTCTCCTGAGCTCCAGATCTTTGTATTCAATTACCCATAGTCTACTTCCATCTAGATATTGAACACATATCTTTAATCCAGTGTGTCTACAACTTTACTTCCTTCCTTCCCCATCACTCTTCTTGATGAGGCTCCAAGGGATCATTTCTTCTTGACTTTCACACCTCAGGGAACAATTCCATATCCAATTTTTATCAAATCTGTTAAATCTGCCTTGTTAATGGCTCTATATCTGTCAAAGGTATTATGCCCCTTTTTTTCATTCTCTTAAAATGATCATCAGAGTCTTTCACCTGACCTGATAGTTACCAAATATTGCCTCTTGACTCCAGATTCATTCTGTATTGCCTGATCTGTGAAAATTATCCAGGGCCTTTAATTATCTTCTCAAGTTGGAATGATCTTAAGCTTTGGCAGTAGAGGATGTTGGACAGATGCTGTAAGAGAAAATAATTTTCTTCATTGTTCTGATGTCGTGGCATAGCTGGTTTCTTCATCACCCAGTCTTGGGTTCATAGCAACCAGAATTTCACTTGGCATACTTTCATAGGTATTTTTATAGCGGAGTGCCTCAGTAAGACACTGCTAAGTCAACAGCTTTCTCACATCTTAGAGGACATATTTCCAGCAAGTTCTATAGGTGCAGTACCATAGTAACTTCTCTGCCACGCAATGAACCAGAACCATGCCTTCAAATGAGGTCTATGTCTCCATCTTGGATAGAAGGTGGGAGAATTGGGGGAAGGAGCTGAATCTCTTCCTTGGGTCTGTTATGTTAGTGCTAGCGCTGTTTTGTATTTTTAGTTTTTCTTTACATTTGTTATTCCTATATTCTTCATAGTTCTCTTTAACTTTTACTATCATATCTCCCATCACTCCACTCCTGTATTACAGTTAATACATCTCTATGTTATTTTTAACTCCCCCTGTCCAAACAAATTACTTTGTGATGTTACTCTAAGTATTTCCAAACTTCATAGATAATTATAATAGATAACCTAGTTCTCCAATTTCCTTTCCTTCCCACTTTGATTCATTTTCTTCCTCTGACTGGAAAAGCTAAATAAAGTTGATATAATTCAGCACCTTGTATTTCTCCTCTGACATTTTGGGGAGATTTGCACTTTAGCTTGCAATGCCCTTCCTCCTTCCATGTGTCTTCCATCTGGCTAATAGTTACTATAGTCACTAAACTAGATGCTGGGATTCAACAAGGAGAAGAATAAAGTCCCTACCCTCATAAAGCTTATATTCTTAGGGATGAAAATAACAGACAAGAAACAAATATAGATGTATATGTTGAAAATAAAAAAATGGTATGAAAAAAAATTGTATGAGGTGGTGTGTCCCTGAAAATAGGGTATATTATAATGTGATATCAATAAAACTGCAAATTTTCAAGGTTTGTTATAATATCAGTTTAATTATTGATAACACTTCACATGAATCACAGGTCAAGCATGGCTCTTTTTTATGTCTTCCTCTGGAGCCCAGGTTGACAGAGCAGCTTCTACAAAGATCATTACCGGCATTTAGACAGAGGGAAGTGAGATGATAGTAACAATGTGAAGATGCTTAAAGTTTCTGCTTGTGAAAATATGTGTGTCACTTATCTTCTCACATATTGAACAAAACAAGTCACATGACCAAACCTGAAGTCAACTGGGCAAGAATATCCTGGGATAGTAGGTAGTTGTAAACAAAAATGCAGCCTAACACAAGTATAAAAGAAAATCTTTAATGAGAATGTGATATTTGATTAGCAAGACCTGAAAGAAATACAAGAGGGAGCTGTAAGGATTTTAGGGGCAGATCACTCCATAGCAGGCACAGAATGACTACTTTTATTCTTTCTGTTTTAAGTGAAAACACTATAAGTACAGGGGAAATGAAATGATTCTTTTAATAGTAATTCTCTTGACAGTAATTGCTGTGATATGCCATCCCATGCACAGTTAGCATGTGAGGAAAATGAATCAGGCACATTTCCAAATAATAATTATCCTAGTGAATGATGATTTGAACAGACAAGAGGACAGGCGCTTCCTTAAGTACTTCTCTCTCTTGAAACTTAGTCTAAGCTTTGTGTTTTAAACAAAATATCTTCAAGGTTGGGTTTTGATGAAACATTTTTTTCAGATCTGATTTTGCCACTCAAGAAAGTCTTACTCAAGCCCTTGCTACTTAATTGATCCTTTTGTAAAATTTCTTCTGATTATGTGGAGACAGTATTTATGAATCAATATAAATTGAATTCAATATTATATAAAAATTAAACTTCATATAAATACTTTAATGAAAATTGTGTAGGTGCATAATCTCATATTGGATGTATTGACATTCTGCTTTGAGTAAATGTGATCTTTCCTTAATCTAAAAAGTCTACTTTTCAAATTTCCAAAAAATAATTTTTAATGTTTTACTCCAGATTCTAAAAAGTAGGCTATATATTTTATAGAATATTGTAAAGGTAATGAATAGCTTATACAAGGTTACCTGATATCGTAGCAGTCAGCAAGGCTGGGGAACACTGTTTGCAGGTTATTAAGTGTTCTTATTTTTATGAAAATCTTGAGCATGGTGCTCTTTCAGTATTATATTTCACTATATTTTAATTTTCTTTGTTGTATTAGAATTCTAGTGACTATATTTTTCAGCTGCATTTTTAATAAAATCATCCAGTAAATTTACTAGCATAGAATTATTCATAATATTCTTATATTTTCTAATCGGTCCCATTCTAGTTATAATTGTTTTCATTCCAAATTTCATAAATGTGTTTTCTCTCTTGATTAGAGTTGTCAGCAACTTATCAATTTAATAGATCTTAAATAACAAAACTTTTTGTTTTATTTGCCAATTTCATAGTTTTCCAGATTTCTCAGCATTTAATTCCTACTTTAACTTCCTCCCAATTTTCTGGTTGGTTCCCATTTATTTCTTTTCTGTATCCTCAAATTAGCTGTTTAGAAGTGCTACCTGAGACCCTCAAGGACTCTTCATTATCCCTCTCTTTCTTCCATTGTTTTATGTCTATGTATAATACTGAGAAGATAGAATTTATTCCCTTAACTCAAAAATTTATCTGTTTCATGCATATTCCTTCAGTCATGTTCAATGTATTGACTTGTATGACCATATTTCCTCTTTACATAATTTTTTCCCCCTTTTGTTCATGAATTCTCAAAAAGAGAATTCAGCGAAGATAAAGAAATTAGCTCTCTATATCTCAATATCTAGGAAAAATTGGTCAGTGTGATTATGATTTTTTTCCCTTTGAAATCTCTTTCTGTCTCTCTCCACACACACACACACACACACACACACACACACAAACCTATACACATATATTTTTAGAATACTACAATTAATCGGGATTTCCTGTGTTAAGTGGTTCTAAACTGGCTAAAATAGAAGTACTTTAAAAATATTTTCAAATACTAAAATTAAAAGGAGAAACCAAACATGATTTTAAATATGTTTGGAAATCTTTAACAAAGCTCTGTTTGTTAGAAAAGAAGTTAACAGTTAGAAAGAAGTTAACAAAGCTCTTGGGTGTTGAGTTTGAAAAGCAAAGGCACTCTAGGCTAATAGCACACTGACCTGAATATCAAAATATATACTTGCTCCATTACTTCACAAAAAAATCACAAAGTTCAGTTTACTTTCACACTTGGCTCTATTCTGAAAGTGTTTTCTGAAATCATTATATCAATTTTGAATATTAAATCAAAGAAATGGTGAAATATTGTGAACAGTTCCAGTATACATGTCTGAAATATTTCAGTTTCAGAACATAATCTTCATGTGGCTCTTTTTTTAATGCTTTTTCTGAATCAGCCAAGAATGTTGATTCAGAAATAAATCATCAGGGGTTTGAAGACTCACAGTCAAGGATTTGCTAGCATCTCAGGTCTCTAGTATCTCTCCTTTGTTGACATCTGATTTTCCTTTTTTCAGTATTGATCTTAAAGCTTCCAAGTATGCAAATTATTCATAAGATACTGCTTTTGTTAAAATGCTTTTAGAGTTAAACATACTCACTCTCAGGCTTCCCTGAGGCTCAAGAGGTAAAGAATCTGCCTGCCATAGCAGGAGACAAATGAGACACGGGTTCCATCCCTGGGTCAGGAAGATTCCTTGGAGGAGGAAATGGCAACCCACTCTTGTATTTTTGCCTGGAAAAATCCCATGGACATGGAGTCACAAAAAGTTGGGCATGACTAAGTATGCAAGTACGCAGATGCACACAACTCACTTTCTTCATGTCGAAATAATCTTCTCACTGATTTTCAAAAGTATATATGTCAATAAACTTACCAGTAATATATTATGATTGACCATAAAAAGTCGTTTGTTACTTTTTATTATACCTCTAAGTAGTTCTAATGATTTGTCTAAGATTATCTAAAAACTGTATTAATAAGACTATACTTTTCTCCTTTATCTCTTTTCCAGATTGCTTCTATAAGCAATGAAAGGCCACACCTTTTTATTTTACAGTTTTTAGACTATTCCTAGAGAACACGGAGAATGAGCTGAATAAGAGTAAAGGACAAAGTCTAATGCTGTTCATGGTCTAATGCTCAGCTTTGTGGCAGGAACTTATAGACAGACAGAAAATATTTGTTAAATGAATGTTAACCCTTAACCTCCTTGCATTTTTTTTTTTTTACTGTTACTTAATTTTTGTTGTATCTCCCACTTCTTTTAGTTTTTCATTCTTAGTTCCTACTGAAGACAGTAGTAACTACCATTTATTAAGTGGCATGTGTGTGTATGTGTGTAATCACCAATCCAAATATAAAGCAAGGTTTATATGTACTCCAGTTTCCTTGCTAAGCTTATATTTTCCCATATTCTCTTATGAAGAAATTTTCAATGATAGCAAGTGATTTTTCCCAGCTCACACCAGTAAGAATCAGGGCCAGGGTTAAAACTCAGCTCTACTTCACTGAGTTTTTCCATTGCCCTCTGCTTCAACAATTCAGTACTAGTACTAACAGAGAACACTTAGGTTACCTCACTAGTGAATGGAAGAGTTAGGATTTTAAACCAAGCAATATGGCTTTAGAATTTGTTCTCTTAACCATTACTCCTTATAATCAGAGGGTAAATATGAGCATGCATAGTCCAGTGAAAGTAGGTTGTTTAATATTCTACCTATCAAAAAAAAAAAATTCTACCTATGGTACAATGAACCAAGTCACACACTCTCCTACTTCTACCACAGAAGCTGGTTTGAGAAATACTAGGCAAAATACATTTGGCTGAACAAAATTTTATGTCATAGAATGTGACATTCACATTGTGAGATGAAGTTACATTGGGGTCATAATGGCTGTGAGAGGGGAGGCGTGAGAAGAAAGCCTCGGTACTGAGTTCTGGTGGGGGGTGTACACTGAAGAGAGAAAGATTTAGAAGGCACAAAAAGGTATCAAAGGATTCTCAGTGTGCAGTGTCTTTGGTGAAATGTGTGGTAAAAACAACCACAAAAAAATGTGTGGTCTCTGGTTAAACCAGAGCTTTTGAAGTTGCAAGGAGCTGGAGTGGGAAAAGGAAGAATAACAATTGAGAACTCAATAGCATTACAAGATCTGTGCAGGTCAAGAGCAAAAGCTGACAAAGATGGGTGCAGTCACAGACTTATTACATTTTCTTATACTTCATGCAAAATTTTACTTATGTTATATAATTTATCCTGCCTTCCACAAAAACTGCAAGTAATTGGTGATCTGAAAAAAAATGTTTCCTCCTTAGCTAAGGGTTTTTCTATCTCCATCGCAAAACTCATCCACAATATGATGCGGCATTTTTAATAAATATGCCAAAGAGAAAAACAGAACTTATCAATGTATCATTTAAGGGTATATACATATATATTCATATGTATGTATTCATGTATATATATATACACACACATATATATTCATATACATACATATACACACAGGGAAATAAGGCCTTGCCCAAATATGTAGCTATAATGACATTTCTGGAAAAGAATTCAGGATTCTAAACCTATATTCTTATAGCTAAAAGGAAGAAAATTTCCATAAAGAGGCCAGGTATAGAATATAAAACTATACTTATTTGAAAAGCTAATCTTTATACTGACTCCAAAATCCAAATGGAGATTTTTGTTTTCCTTTGAAACATCTGAAGCTTAAAACTAAAACCTTCTCTTGAACTGAAGTGAGACATATTGCTGCTGGTACATAGGTCATGCGTGTTTTTCTGTTTTAATGGTTTTTATATCATTCTGCTTTCCTAAGATTTAAAAAGAAAACTGATTTCCACTGCTTTAAAAAACAACTCAAATTTACTTCCCATTAGGTTCTAATTTCTACTTTAGAGTTTTTCCTTTCTTTCTCACATCAGCCACAATTTTCAGACTTTAGTCTCTGTGTCTGATGTAATCAGTGTAAATGAAATGGAGAATCGAAACCTTTCTAATCCAGGAAACACCATCTCATTTTTACTTTCTCCACTTTCTCTGAAGCCATAAGTCTTTGTTCATCAGTGATTAAAAACTTGGAACTGTAGTGATTTTGAAAGTATAGACATTTTCCTCTTTAATGTACTCTAATATCAAAATTTTCTTAGAACATTATGCCAAAAATGGCAGCTCACCCTATTTTGTATTAGTGTGGTTTTATTATTTATTTTAAAGCACATTTATTATTAAAATACAAAATTACAGTAGTGTCATAATTCCAAAGAAAATGTGCACCGAGAAATATTGGCCTTTAAGATAATGAAACATTTTATTTAATATTTTACTACACTAAAATACATTTCTAAATTTATGCTTATTCATTAATAGAATACATTTAAATGAGTGAAAAATACTTAATTAAATCTTGATAAAATCCTGGTATGATGGCTTCTGCCAACATAGGGTTTCTAACCCTTTTTGTTATCAAGAAAACATATGTACAAACAGATTACAACAGAAGATTTTCCCCTGGATTTAGCAGGTCCTATGGCTAAAGCAGGAGGCTTCCCAGATGATGCAGTGATAAAGAATCTGCCTGCCAATGCAGGAGACTCAAGAGATGTGGGTTCAGTCCCTGGGTAGGGAAGACCTCCTGGAGTAGGAAATGGCAACTCCCATATTCTTGCCTGAAAAATTCCGTGGATGGAGAAGTCTCATGGCTACAGTCCATGGAGTTGCAAAGAGTTGAACAGAACTGAGCACGCACTCATAGTCTGTCAGCGCATGGCTAAAGCTGAAAGACCGCCCAGACAGTTTGGTACAACCAACTGATGAAGTCCCTGCTATAGGAATGTGAGCACATGTGCTATGTGCACCTTTCATGTTATTTCCATAAAATGAAATTGCTTGTCATTCATTTTACTCCTCATTCCATTCCACTGGCTCTGGGGTGGAGACTCCTATAAATGCTACCTTAGACACAGAGTGGAAAAACACTTTTGAGGAGAGAAGTAACTGCCAACTTGGATCTCTGAATGAAGCCATTCAGTTGGACTACTCTTGATTCCCTGGGTACCTAGAAAATTATATGAAAGATAAATTTTTATATTACTATACTTAAACTGCATACACTAAAATTTAAGTATTACAAATGTAAATGGTTGCATTTCAAATGAAAAAAGTTAGCATTATAATATTCTTTTGTTTCAAAGATAATTCTACTGTACACTGAAAAAGCAAAATATCGAAGAATTTCCAATTTAAATGTCAACAGTCAAAAGTAGTTAATATAACTTTTATCTTTCTAGAAAAGAGTTCAGTTCAGTTCAGTTCAGTCGCTCAGTCGTGTCCAACTCTGTGCAATCCAATGAATCTCAGCACACCAAGCCTCCCTGTCCATCACCAACTCCCGGAGTTCACTCAAACTCACGTGCATCGAGTCAGTGATGCCATCCAGCCATCTCATCTTCTGTCATCCCCTTCTCCTCCTGCCCCCAATCCCTCCTAGAATCAGGGTCTTTTCCAGTGAGTCAACTCTTCACGTGAGGTGGCCAAAGTATTGGAGTTTCGGCTTTAGCATCAGTCCTTCCAATGAACACCCAGCACTGATCTCCTTCAGAATGGACTGGTTGGATCTCCTGCACA
>NW_011495084.1:7894409-7922399 GCF_000754665.1 Bison bison bison | reverse complement strand
TATTTCCCATGAAGTGATGGGACCGGATGCCATGATCTCAGTTTTCTGAATGTTGAGCTTTAAGCCAACTTTTTCACTCTCCTCTTTCACTTTCTGCATATCTAAGGTTAGTGATATTTTTCCTGGTAATCTTGATTCCAGCTTGTGCTTCTTCCAGCCCAGCATTTCTCATGATGTACTCTGCATAGAAGTTAAATAAACAGGGTGACAATATACAGCCTTGACGAACTCCTTTTCCTATTTAGAACCAGTCTGTTGTTCCATGTCCAGTTCTAACTGTTGCTTCCTGACCTGCGTATAGGTTTCTCAAGAGGCAGGTCAGATCGTCTTGTATGCCCATCTTTTTCAGAATTTTCCAGTTTATTGTGATCCACACAAAGGCTTTGGCATAGTCAATAAAGCAGAAATAGATGTTTTTCTGGAACTCTCTTGCTTTTTCCATGATCCAGTGGATGTTGGCAACTTGATCTCTGGTTCCTCTGCCTTTTCTAAAACCAGCTTGAACATCTGGAATTTCACGGTTCACACATTGCTGAAGCCTGGCTTGGAGAATTTTGAGCATTACTTTACTAGCATGTGAGATGAGTGCAATTGTGCGGTAGTTTGAGCATTCTTTGGCATTGCCTTTCTTTGGGATTGGAATGAAAACTGACTTTTTCCAGTCCTGTGGCCACTGCTGAGTTTTCCAAATTTGCTGGCATATTGAGTGTAGCACTTTCACAGCATCATCTTTCAGGATTTGAAATGGCTCAACTGGAATTCCATCACCTCCACTAGCTTTGTTTGTAGTGAAAAGTTATTAGGACTCAAAAATAACATAAATTTACATATTATTATCTTTGTTAAGGCAGAATTATAATCATGGATATTTTTATTATAAAGTAATAGATACTACTCAAGTGAGTTTAAGATTATGAATATATTATAATATGGGAGACAGAAAGGAATGAATTACAAGAAATACATTGTGTTCACAATAAAAGAATAAGTTTGCAGTCTTTTCATCTCTTAAGGGGCATCGAGTCTTTTCATCTCATCTCTGCATACATTTGTTTGATTTTTCCCTCTGGAAACTGGTTTCTTAGGCAGAGTGTTTCATTTTTGTTTTCCAGAATTTTTAATTAAACATTCATTATTTTAGCCATCATAGATACTGACAATGGTATCAATCATATGGACACTCAACACTGATATTTACATTTTACTACTCATTCTCTATCAGCATTTGAAACTCCAAGAAGAAAACCAAAATGATTCTCTCAGACTAGATGAAGTGTTTTTTCCCAGATGTCTCTATCCTCTCCCTTGATTGAGATTAGGATGGGTATGTTATCTAGGGAGAGGGCAACTGGGATCTTTACCAAGAAACTTGAAGCAAAAAAAATCATATGGGACCGGGCAATTATGTTATAGTTAACTTTTAAGTATTCCAAAGCATAAAATATGTCTATGGGGTAAAGGAATACATACATAGGTAATTATTAGTATCCATGATCATTATTTAAAATAAGAATTTTGTGTGCATTTCTCCTATATTCATTGTCATTGTGCTGATTATGATCAACTGAAGTTTGAAAGAGAATGTCTGGAAGAAGAGATGATGATTACCATAAAAGTGAGCACTACAAATTATTTGCAAGAATAGTATTTGTTAAGGAGTTATGACTATCTGAAAATATTTCAAAAGCAATCATATGTGTCTTCAAACAACTGGCCTGGCTTGCCTCTCAGTTAAACTCCTCTTTATCCACTTTCGCTCAATCATTGAGTCACAGTCTCAAATAGATACTTTTTTAAGAGTTTTATTTGATTAACTGCATTTACTTTAAATATAGCCTTAATATATTTTCTGTAATTCATATTCTTTTTCTATGAATCTAAATTACTCAGCTATTATACTGTTCCATAATTTGGCATTCATCGACTCATTGATTGTAGTGTTAACTCTAAATGAAATCCAGTGATTTTTTATTTAATGCCCACTTACCATCTAGGAAAATGTGGGATCATTAATTGAAGTTTCTATTTCCTGGACTAAAAGGATGTATTTGAGAAACCATGTTTTTTACACAGTGAATTAGGCATTTGTGGGGAGGGAAATAAATTGGGTATTTTTTATTTTGTTTTCATAGTTATTTATCTGCTTGAGAGTAATAAGCAAGCCCATACTTAAGTATATCAATTTAAAATTATCAATTAAAAAATTCCATTTTATAATGGAGTTAGGTGTCATATGGGTCTTTGAACTAAACAGTTCCATGAAGACATTAATGACTAAGCTACTATATATGAAACTTAAATGATTGTTTTTTTTTAAATTTATTTAGCTACTTAATATGTGTCTACATGTGACATTCAGCTCTTTATTGATATTGTGTCTACCAGTGATTTTTTTTAAGGTAGCAATATGGATTCTGGCCTCAATTATCCTAATATTCCATTTGGTTAATATACCATGAAGAAAAGCCTTATGCTTCTCTAGTAGATTATTATAAAATAGATGGGTTGGAACTTTTTCCTAAGGTAGATAGCGCACAAAATATATTACTTCTTAACACATCTTAATATTACATATAGTTAGAATGTTAAATGCCACCAACTGCACTTTACAAATTGTAGCTGTTGTACCTCTCACCAAAGACTTGCTCATCTGCAGAGAAACTATCATATTTAAAGCCCATTTCCAAGTCTTCTTATGCCCTTAAGGATAAGACAGGCTAAAGTAATGATACTATTGGAACTGCACATAATCAGCTCCTATAAAAACATGTAGTCCTGACTCCAATTATGTTAATTCATTGCAGCAGAACAGTACATTTCAATCACCGAAAGGTTCAGTGGCTTTCTGAAGCCCCTTTGGCAGTACACTTGCAGTCCTCATGAAAGTATTTAGCAAATCCCTTTGTGAAGCATGAGGAGCTTAAAGCAGTAATAGACCAATCCCTTTTACTTTGATATATTTCTCTTAAGTCAATGAGGGCTTTGCTGGGGACTGAAGATGGACTATTTTTCTTCTCCAGTTCACTCTTTGGAAGAATCTTGGATAATGTATAATAATACAGACATCCACTTTCAAGGTCTAGAGCCACTAGAAGACAAGGGGATCGTAATTCACAGTGAAGCAAGAGTTTAAATCGGAGCCACCCAATTTTAGCCCCTTAAAAATGCTAGGAGTGCTTTTTCTACAGTATTTTATATATAAATGTGTCATTTCTACATTTCTGCAAACTTAATAGACCTTTCAAGACACATTTGTTATTGTATTATGGAAAGGGGTACATTGAAATATTTTTGCCTTATCAATGAAGCTACTTTTGTAATAAAGAGGTTGATTTTTAAGTCCATATGTAGAGTGTGTAGTATAGAATCCTACGGAAGCAAAAGTGCAGTTACATCTGGACATCCAGAAAAAATAAACTTGGCAGAGCTATGAGCTTAGTGTGAGTATTAATGTGCTTTCTGATGTAATTCTTCATTGCAGAGTAAGTGGAGGATTTATTTAGATTTTTTTTTTCTAAACATAAAGCCACTTATTAGTGACAAATATACCCAGTGTTGTTAAAGAAGTATATGATGAAGGGAGAAACTATTGTAAAATGTAGAATGCCATGAAAAAGTATATTAAAGTTTATAACTCCAAAAGCATGACTTAATGAAGAATTATAGTCTGCAGCAGTTATTTAGCAAACCTTGACTATTTTCAATTTTCCAGACTGATGGTGCATTGCAGGAGGAAAAGTCTGGCAAGAGTTGTCCTACAGACTTTAAAATTCTTACAGCATTATTAATATTTTAAAATATTTTAATTGTTTAAAATAGTATAGTGCTTTAAAACAATTGACCTAAAATATACTGGGCAGAAATTTTGATGTGTGTAAATTATCAGTAGCGCACAGATGTATTATAAATATTTTGCTAATTGTAGGACTTTTCATTCAATGTTTTAAAAGAATCTATTAAATAATGGCTCTTAGGTTTAAATAAAATCAGGTTTTTAGTTTAATATTACTATTTCCTTCATTTTGGTTCTTCGTCAAGGATGTTTTCTAGAGGAAATAACATTTTTGTTGTCTCTCACAAGATGCTTAAATCTAAATATTAGATACATGAAGAGCAAGCAGTTGTTTAGGAAAGGCCACCTGATAGATATTGTTTTTGTTTTTATACAACTGAAAATTGAAAAAAAAAGTTCTAGTTGTTATTTTTCTGTATAAATATAGCAGGATTTACCATAGAAAGGACCTAAATAAAATTTGTTGTAATGGATGTCTTTAAAAAGCATGCAGTAAAATCAAGAACTACACATTTCAGAGTATATATAGAAACAAATAGCTATAGAGAACAATTTTAAACACAAAAATCGGTAGTATTTATAATTTTATTTAATTTTTAAGAATTAATCAAAGTCAAAACTAATTTAAAAGATTATACAAATTATTTACCCTGGATCCATGATATGGCTTATGACTGAATTAAAATGCCCCGGGTAAATGTGACTACAAGTATATGTGTTTTGGGTTCAATATCCATAGTTCACACAAAAGTGTCTAACTATGAGTTCTCAGTATGTTTGAAGCGAACAATGTCTTTCACGTTGTAGTGCTCTCAAAGGTCCTGGGGATGTTGCCAAACAGCCTCCTCTTCTTCCACCCATACATTTTTCTCTTCTTGAAAAATACATTTTCTTCTTTTTCTTTTGGAGTAGAAGACTAAAATGGGCAAAATAGATTTTAGGGGAAAAAAAATATGACAAAGGTACAAAGTTGAGAAAAGAGAAAAATCATGTCCTGTTGATGGGTTTCATTTGAAACCTTGATTAATTTACATATAAACCTAGTTGTCTCTGGATTTATCGATTTTGTGAAGCCAAAATTCCTTGATTCCTTGAGAAAGTAAAGTTTAAGTTTGACTTGATTTTACTTTTTTAAAAATGCTGAATGATGATATATACAAGAAGCAAAGTATTTGTATTAGTTGGGTTTTGTTGTACAAAACCACATCAAAAACTAGTGATTTAAAATGAAACCAAATTTTTGTTCTTCGTGATTCTTTGAGTGACTGGAAAGTTTGTCTCTCTTCTCTCCTGGGCTTATTCATGGACTGCAGTAGACTGGTGGGTCACCTGGGGACTGGTCTCAGTGTAATAGCTGGGATACTTGGGTTAGGGAGACATGCTTTTCCATAGCTCTCTCATCTTGCGTGCAGCTAATTCATGCTTAATAACACCATTGTCCTAAGGTTGTCAAGAGTAAGAGAGCAAGCCTTAATGATCAAGTGTTTCAAAAGGCTTTGCTAGTGTCACTTTGGCTAAATTCCCACTGGTCAAACAAATTCACACAGCCAAGTCAAAAAATCTGAGGAGCAGAGATATACCTACCCTTCACCTTTTAATTCGAGGAATTTCAAGGTCATATTGTAGAGTGTAAATACAGGGATGGAAGAAAGGTGTTATCATTTTTGCCATCTAGCACAGTGAATTTTAAGGTAAATAACAAGTAAAATATAGAACATATTTATAGAAAATAAGGTAAAATGGAATATAATATGGTCAGGGCCATATAAATGTGTCATAAACTAAACCACAAGATTAAATAGAAATGAGATGCCCTTATTGGCATCTTTAATGTCCTTTTTTCAGGAGTATTTGTGACTGACCTGTTCAGTTCAGTTCAGTTCAGTTGCTCAGTCATGTCCGACTCTTTGCGACCCCATGAATCACAGCATGCCAGGCTTCCCTGTCCATCACCAACTCCCAGAGTTCATTGAGTCATGTCCATCGAGTCAGTGATGCCATCCAGCCATCTCATCCTCTGTCGTCCCTTCTCCTCCTGCCCCCAATCCCTCCCAGCATCAGAGTCTTTTCCAATGAGTCAACTCTTCACATGAGGTGGCCAAAGTACTGGAATTTCAGCTTTAGCATCATTCCTTCCAAAGAAATCCCAGGGCTGATCTCCTTCAGAATAGACTGGTTGGATATCTTTGCAGTCCAAGGGACTCTCAAGAGTCTTCTCCAACACCACAGTTCAAAAGCATCAATTCTTCGACTGACCTGTAGTTAGATTGAATTATAATAGCTATTTCTGGAATTTTGAGATCTCATAGAAAGTATGTTTTACAGCCATGTTTTCATAGTATTTCTAAGTAGACATTCAATATATCCTACTATCTTCCCATAACTCATGAAATATCTGAAATATAGTTCATGCCAATGAATAGTTATTGAATAAATTAGGTGATTTTTGTTTATACCAGGCAATATACATGAAAACCAAAATAGTAATATTCAGATGAAAACCTACTTTACTCTAATTTCTAACTATAGATATTTACCACTTTTCTCGCCAGTCCTGCTTGGCAAATAGATTTTGGTTAAATATTGTCCACTCTCACATTTTTCTTATTAGTAGAAATCTTAAAGGCCTTGATGAAATTTCTCCTATTATCTCAATTATCTCACAGGGAAACCTTAGAAATAATGCTACATTCAATCAAAAGAAATGGTATTTTTCATCTTCAATGTTACTTTTAAACTAAACTCATAAGACTCCAAAAAAAATATTGTCCATAGTTCTAAGTAAAACTAATTGGGACTTGACCAAATATACAGATAGGAAAAGAGAATACTTTTGGGAAATTCTGATAATTGTGGAATAGGACCAACGAGCATGCTATACATATCATTACCTATTTTGAGAAGGAAAAAAATAACTAGAATCACACTGAACAATATTGTTTTGAACATTCTGATGAGATTAGATTTCACTTCTGAAAATAAGTAAAAGGGCACTGCTGTCAAGATGAATGAAATGTAGAAAGTATCTGCCATATAGACTGGTGTAGGATCATAAAATATTGAGTTGTAAAATTTAAAAACAGATTTATGAGAGAAAGTCTTCCATGTAATTTTATAGCCCCAAATACCTTAAAAATGTGCTGAGATCTTAAAGTTTGCAGATTTTAGCATATACAGCAGATAGGAATAAAAATTAATACCAAGATTTCACTTTATTGCTTGCTGAATATTGCTCATTGTCCAAAAATGCCTTGACACAGGTGACTGATTTTTACCACAAATCATTCCTTCAATAATGGCCACAGGTTACATTGAAATGATTTAAACTTTATAATTACAAAAGCATAAATGAGAAAAAATATATTTAACACATAATTTTGCATTTAAGCATTATATAAATAATACATGAATGAACTTAGTAAAATAAAAATGTAATGTTTTGAGACTAAGCAGTAAATCTCTATTCCCCATCTTGGGCCAATACACAGAGATTAGCACTGCTAAAGATTGTGTTTGATCCAATTTTTTGGATTTTTATTTGTAGTTTTAAATAATATCTATATTTTCTATATCATATCTGTATGATGCATTCATAAGTTAATATGTGTATATTAGTATCATGTATTATATAATTTATGGATACAAGTTTGGTAATTATTTACAAATATAGGTCCATGTGTGTATATTTATTTGTTGATGTATTAAAATATATATATATAGAGAGAGGTACAAGACACAGATAATGCAGAAATCATAACTGGTCAGCTCAGTGATTGTGTAAGCACCACCAAACTCAAGATATAGAACATAATTTTTGTTGCTACTCATTAGCCCATGAGAATTTCTTATCTGTGTTCCCTTCTTTGTACACTCACTTAGAGATCAAGACTTCTAAAACCATAGGTTAGATTTGCATGTATTTTTAATTAAACTGAAAAAAACTGTCTAGCTTACTTACATTCATAGAAATTTTGAAACGAGATTCCTTCATTTTTATATATGTAATTCATTCATTTTCATTCATACTAAATATATTACATAATCTATTCATTTTAAATTGATGAACTTTGGATTGTGAGAGCAATGCAATGAATATTTTTGTGTATTTTTTCTCAATACACACAGGCTTACATTTTGAAGGTTAATATTTAGAAGTAGAATTCCTGAGTCATAGTGTAAGATTACATTGAAATTTTTAAGACTCCCAAAACAGTTTTCAAAGTTCCTGCACTATTTTACATTCCTAAGCAGCAATGTATGAAGGTTCAAATTTTTTTTATGTCCTCATCAACATGTTATATTCTGTATTTTTTATTATAGTCATTCTAGTAAGGATGTGGCATCTCATAGACATAGAAATAGAGGAATAGATATGCACATACTGTTATTGTTACTGTTGTTGTTTAGTTACTAAGTCATGTCCAACTCTATGACTCCATGGATTGAAGCATGCCAGGCTCCTGTTTCCTCCACTATCTCCCAGAGTTGACTCAAATTCATGTCCACTGAGTTGCTGATGCTATCTAACCATCTCATCCTCTGCCGCTCTTCCCGCCTTTGCCTTCAATCTTTCCCAGCATCAGGGTCTTTTCCAATGAGTTGGCTCTTCATAGCAGGTGGCCAAAGTACTAGCAGTTCAGCTTTAGCTACAGCCCTTCCAGTGAATATTCAGAGTTGACTTCCTTTAGGATTAACTGATTTGATCTCCTTACAGTCAAAGGGACTCTCTAGGAGAGTCTTATTCAGCATCACAGTTCAAAAGCATCAATTCTTTGAAACTCAACCATCTTTATGGACCAACTCTCACATCCATACATGACTACTGGAAAGAAAACATAGCTTTGATTATATTGACTTTTGTCAGCAAAGCGATGTATTTGCTTTTAATATGCTGTCTAGGTTTGCTATAGTTTTCCTTCCAGGGAGCAAGCATCTTTTAACTTCATGGCTGCAGTCACCATCCGCAGTGATTTTTGAGCCCATGAAATGAAAATCTGTCATTGCTTTCACTTTTTCCCCCTTTTATTTGCCATTAAGTGATAGAACCAAATGCCATGATTTGGTTATATGAATGTTGAGTTTCAAGCAAGTTTTTTCACTCTCCTCTTTCATCAAGAGGCTCTTTAGTCCATCTTCTTTTTCTGCCATTAGAGTAGTATCATCTGCATATCTAAGATTGTTGATATTTTTCCCTGCAATCTTGATTCCAGCTTGTGATTCATCCAGCTCACCATTGCACATGATGTACTTGCATGTAAGTTAAATTAGCAAGATTATAGTATACAGCCTTGTCATACTTCTTTGCCAGTTTTGAACCAGTCAGTTGTCCTGTGTCCAGGTCTAAGTGTTGCTTCTTGACCTGCATAAAGGTTTCTCAGGAGACAGGTAAGGTGGTCTGGTATTCCCATCTCTTTAAGAATTTCCCACAATTTGTTGTGATCCACACAGTCAAAGGCTTCATTGTAGTCAATGAAGCAGAAGTATATGTTTTTCTGGAACTCCCTTGCTTTCTACACAATCCAGCGAGTGTAGCAAATTTGATTTCTGGTTCTTCTGCTTCTTTGAAACTCAGCTTGTACATCTGGACGTTCTCAGCTCATATACTGCTGAAGCCTAAACTTGAAGGATTTTGAGCATAACCTTACTTGTGTGCAAAATGAATGCAATTGTAGTAGTTTGAACATTCTTTGTCGTTGCCCTTCTTTGGGAATGGAATGGAAACTGAGCTACACATACATTTAAAAACATTTAAAATGTGTAGTGTTACCAGACCAATAATGATGTGATAAGTTATGTCATCTAAGATGGAAAGGGAAAGAAACAAAACAACACAAAAGCAAAAAACATGAGGTTGACTGTCAAAAGGGTTTGAATAATGTCTCTAATGTCAGATTTGCAGTAACTTGTATAACTAGGTATTCTGACACCTTTTTAGGTGTCCTATAGCAACAATATCAATTTCCATTTAATTATTAAAATACTATTTTTTAGTGGGATGTTAGCGGTTGTAACCTTTAGTTTACCAATACTCAGAATTACTATTTTATCATGTTATTTTTTAACCATAACCATTTTCCCTATTACTGAGGTAGCTATTCTCCTAACTGCTTCATAGCTGTCTAGCTCTCTACCTTTAGAATTTTTTTCTATGCAGGTTTATCAGTGGGCAAGGCTGATGAGGCAAAGTACATTCACGTACATTTGGTCATAAGTATACCAGCAAGAGACATGTCATGAGAAACTAACATCCAAGAATTTTTAAATTATAGGTTAAACAGCTTTCTTCTTATCCATACCTCATATTCTTGTCTATGTAATCTCCCATCACTTTTTTCATAGCACTTATTTCTCATTTCTATATAATTATTCTTCTTCTTTGAGTCAAAATAATAATGAAACTATATATTTTTTCATCATTCTCATTATATTTTTGTATTTTTAAAAATAATATTTATTTTAATTTTGTTTTTATTGGTGTATACTTGCTTTGCAGTATTGTGTTAGTTTCTGCTGTATATCAAAGTGAATCAGTTATATGTATAGTCTTGTATTCTTAAGTGTTAACAGCTTGTAATCAAGATATGTTCTTCCTGATCCAAACAACTTCTTGTTGACAGAATCTTTTATTGACTGATACCTATTATTTTATTACAGTTGTCTTTAAAACAAGCAAAATATCTCAAAAGCCATACATAGAACCACTGGCAATTTTTCTTATATATAAATTACTTAAACTGATGATTTCTCTTTATTAATTTTTTTTTATTTTATTATTTACTTTTTGTGAGGGATATGTGTTTCCTTTTGCTTTTCCTAAACATTTTCTGCTGATTTACTGACTACCTGCCTTTCTGACTTTATCACAGCAATTCTGTCCCCAGCTAAGCATGGTTGCCTGTAGAATTTTGTAATACTTTTCTGTTCTGTTTCTTCAGTCAGCCAGAGGAAAGCAATCAAAATCAGTGCTATCATTCTTTCTTCTCATATGAATCTAGCAAAGATCAGTGCTTCACCTTAGAATTCTTGAAATTTAGTGTTATAAGCAGCTTGAAATAGCTGCCCATTTATTTTAGGACTACTATTAAGTTTGACATGTTTCTATATAAGCTTTATTCAATCAAAACTACTCTAGTGTTTATAGGTAGTTATACTATTAGTGGTTTTAACTTGAGAATAAATGGTGAGTAGTGATTATTCAAACCTGTCCTAATGGAATATGAAATACTTTCCTGAAAAGTGAGTAAAACTATATTTTTGAATAATTAAAATGAGACAAAATGGAGCAGAGCTAAAAAAAAAAAAAAAAGAAGGGTGACCACAAACTAAATTTATTTGAAAAAATAATTAGAACTATATATAACTATAATGTGTTGAATAAAATGTCAGGACATATATCTGGCAGTCTGTCACTAGTTAATCTACTTGTTAGCACAGGAAGCCAGTTAGTGGAGAAAAGTGATCACATAATTTTAAAGTCTTGATGTTGCTAAATTTTCTATTTTAGTGTTGGAAAATTTTGTGTTACTGATTCCAATCAAAACTAAAATTAAAGAATTAGAAAACATTAACAACTATGGGATCTGTATTATGCAATATTTTTAGTTGGTTTTTCCCAGATGTGGTGAGAAATTTTAAATGAACATGTACAGACATATATTATGAGAACTATTACACTGAATGTTTAAAAAAAAATCATTCTGTATATCTTAGTCAGTTTAATCTGCTATTTAAAAACAAAACAAAACAACAAAAAAACCACCCACCATTCACCTGGTGGCTTACAAAACTTTTATTTCTCACACTTCTGAACACTGCAAAGTTCAGGATCAAGATACTGGCAGATCTAGTGTTTGTTGAGCTTGTTGAGATACTGCTTCCTGGTTATCAGGTAGCATTCTTTAGTATTCTCACATGGTAAGGGAAAAGCAAAAGAGGTCTCTGGAGTCTCTTTTATAATGGCACTAATCTCATTCATGAGGTCCCCACCTTCACGACTGAATTACCTTTGAAAGATCCTACTTCCTAATACTGTCACATTGGGAGTTAGCATTTCAACATATGAATTTGGGGGGGGGACACATTTAGTTCATTGCACTGACTGATCTAGAAAGAGGTAATTTTTAAGGTTCAAAAACTTAAATCTTTTTTTAAAATTTTTATTTCTTCAAATCAGATAAATATATCATTGCTATGATTCTGGCTGCCTCCATTTGCATTTTTCTATCTTTGATAGGTGAACTTTTTATTTCCTCTTTATTGTTTCACCTGAATTATCTTCATAATCCGTACAAAAGTTTTGCTTTTTTGTCCACCAACAATGGCCCCAAAGCCGCAATATAAAATGCTTCTACAAACTGCTCTTATTGACAGCTATTTGCAAATTTATCCACTTTAGATGATCCTTTGAGAGTCTTGTGATGAAATAAAATTAGTATTAAACTGAGGAATGAATTGATTGATGTAAAATGTAAATTGATACATCGAAACAGTCTAATTGTTTTGACATTTCTCTTTCATTATCAGATGAACTTTTACAAGAAACCAAAATATCATTTTATGCTAAATAAGTCAAAATAATTTTGGTGAATGACACTGTGCAACAGAAAGCAGAGTAGATCAAAAGGTGAAGAGACTGGAATTGTATATAGATAAAAAGGGCCAAAGTGATTCTTAGGATATTCAAACTGCTTTTTCTTTATAATGCTAATGTATGTGAAATAATCTTCTCCATGGTTTTATGTCATCTTGCACTGTGATGGAAGAATTTTAGGGCTCTCAAGGAATTTACCATGAATAACTGGGAAAAGAAAATCAATAACTGAATCCCACATGAAAGTAAAAGTGTTAGTGGCTCAATTGTGTCCAATTCTTTACAATCCCATGGACTGGGGCCCGCCAGGTTCCTCCATCCTTGGAATTCTCCAGGCAAGAATACTGGAGTGAATTGCCATTTCCTTCTCCAGGAGATCTTCCCAGTTCAGGGATCAAACTCAGGTCTCCTGCATTGCACGCAGTTTCTTTACCATCTGAGCCACTGGAGAAGTCCTGAATCCCACATAATGAATGTTATAATAGAGGTATGACTATAGCACAGAAATAAAGTAGAATATGGCTTTAGGCCTTAGAGAAAAACACATTTTCATAATACACAATATGCTCAAGGAGAGAGTACTTTAATATAGTCAATATTTATTCATTATAAAACATTGCTAATGGTTACATATAGTTTCTGTAATAAGATTTCTTAGGTACTAATCATGGTTCCTTTAATTGTTAATTGATGCAATAAATCTAAACTCTTTGTCAATTTCCTAGTCTTTGAAATGGGGACAGCATTTTTTACATAACTCAGAATTGTGTGACAATTGACTTTACTAACATATTATTGGGGGAGTGTGCAATTTCCTTGGTTCTGTCTTGCCGCAACAATGAAACTGGGCCAATGTTACAGCTTGGATGCAGTTCAGTTTTATTTAGAAAGCACAGGATAGTACACCTTCCAGGCATGAGGGCTGGCTGACCCAAAAAGGATAGGCTCAATCTTGGCTCCTCTGTTTATATGTTTTATCTCCTCCCCCTGAGCCTGGCCTATATAAACTGGGCTAGCCAGGAGGGCTGTTTCTTTCACCTGAGGTTCTCACACCAGTCCTCGGATTTTTTTTTTGTTCCATTTTCACGGGCTTTTCCCTTTCTTTGTCTTTTAGTCACTACCATTTTGGACTCCTTTTTCTGTTCTAACTACTTAACATTCCTCCCTCAAAAGATGGGAGGCCAGTTCTTTGGGAACAGGGACATTGAGGTCTCTCTGGCTACTTCCTGCTGAGCTGGGATGGTGAGAGCCATTGGACCTCCTCCTCTTGCTAGTCTCAAACCTCAGAATCCTTATAGTGTTGTTCGTCTAAGTGTGAGTGATATTTTCCGTGGTCAGGTGTAATCTTATATATCCTTGTTGAACTGGCACTGCATGTTGTAGCTTGTTGACCTGGGCAGAAAGAAAATGGGTTCGACAATTGACAATACAAGGAGCAATCATAAGCAGCATCAATATGGTGCTAACAGGGATTAGTAGGGGCATTAGGCAACTCCAAATTCCCCTTCACCAGGAAAAGGATCCCCCAAAGAGAGATTGTAGCCACCTGGAGAACTGTCCAGCTCATTCTTTGAGATCCCATAGGATCTGAATGTTTTTCTTAAGGACTGTGACACTTTCTTTAACCTAACTGGAGGTATTTACTGAGGAACCACATCTCATTCAAGATGGATAAAGTCCCTCCTTGTTCAGGGATCAGGAGATCTATTTCCCATATATTTTGGAGTACAACGTCTGCCAAGCTATGTTGGCTTTTTAAAGCTATCGTGAGAAATCTTATTCCCAGAATCTTAATTCTGGGGGTATTCATTAGAATGGTACTCATTTGTAATCCTGAATAGGTATCTGAGGTCTCCAGGGGCTCACAGGTGTATTGAGTGTCCTCTTCTTTTTCTTCCACACTTGACTTGTGTGTAGTGAATCCAAGAGTTGTGTGCTGGTACCTTGATTACTGTGGGGGTAGAAAGTATTACAGAGTAGGGGCCCTTCCATGTGGGCTGGATGTGAACCTTTGGGGACCTATCTTTCCAGACTTTAGTTAGGACTTTAGTCCCTGGAGCTTATAGTGGTGGCCCTTTAGAATTGATTGGGTCCTGGTTGATACCCACAAGCTTTTAACTTGTTGAAACTGCCCAATGGCCATGGTATAAAACTGGAGAGTCTGAGCCTCTGGATCTAGGAAGAGGTCATTGACATAAACAAAAGGTCTCCCATATAGCATCTCATGAGGACTAAGACCAAGCTATTCCTTAGGGGCAATATGGATGTGGAGGAGAGCTATTCGTAAAGCCTCCTTCCATCCCAGGGAGGTCTCCTGGGTCTTTATTTTTTTTTTTTTAATTGCTGATTTTAAGAATTGGTTTTCTCTTTCTACTTTTCCTGAAGACGGAGGCCTCTAGGCACTATGGAGATAGTAAGTAATGTCCAATGCTTTAGAGGCCCCTTGGGTAGCCTGAGAAGTAAATGATGTCCCATTGTCACTTTGCAATGACCTGAGCAGACCAAATCTTGGAATGATTTCATAGAGAAGTTTTTTGTTTTTTTTTTTTAAACCAAATCCTCAACCTTCTCAGTCTGAGTGGGAAAGCCTTCAATCCATCCTGTGAATGTATCTATCATGACTAGTAGGTATTTTTACCCTTGAGAAATTGGCATCTGGGTGAAGTCCATCTGCCAGACCTCTACTGGGTAGTTCCCACACCATTGTATGGGTTGGGCCAGCTGGGGTCTTTGAGCTCCTTGATGTTTGTTTAATTGGCAAATGGGACAAGGGGAGACCACTTGTCTTACAGTCATTTGGAGGCCTGTTCCTCTGAAGAACCTTTCTAGTAATCTTTGGAGGGCCTTCTCCCCTAAATGAGTGGTGGCATGTAAGGAGTTAACCAAGTTCCACTGGAGGTTCCCAGGCAGAAAAAGGCATCCCTTCTTTTGGAACCACCCCATATGACCTTCTCGAAAGCCCTCACTCTCAGATTTAAGAGTCTCACCTTCAGTATATGAAGGAGTTTCTGGCAAATTGGTCTGTGGGACTAGGGTGGCAACCCCTATTAGGTCATTGTTCTGTTATGCTGCTCTCTTAGCTGCCTGATCAGCTGCTTGGTTCCCTCATACCACTTCCGTGCTCCCTTTTGGGTTTCATTTACAATGGGAGACTGAAACCTCAGTGGGCAGATGGACTGCCTCCAAGAGCCTAAGGATTTGGTCACTATATTTGATTGGGGACCCTTGGGTGGTCAATTGGCCTCTTTCTTTCCAAATAGCAGCATGTGCATGTAGCACCAGAAAGACATACTTGGAGTCAGTGTAAATGGCTACTCTTTTTCCTTTTCTCCAGCTCTAAAGCTTGAGTCAGGGCTATGAGCTCAGCCAATTGGGCTAAAGTACCTGGTGGTAAAGGTTTAGCTGCTATGGTCTCATAATTGGAGACTATTGCATATCTGGCTCTTCCTTTTCCATTCAAGACTGCTTCCATTAGTGTACCAGATTTCCTCAGGGTTGGTCAGAGGATCTTCTGACATTCCCTCTCGGAGTTTTGTCCAGTGGTCCAAGGTTTCTAGACAGGAGTGAAAGGGGAGAGAGTCCTCGGGGGTAGGCAGGAAGGTGGCTGAGTTAAGAACCTCACAAGGGGATATAGTCAGGTCTGGATTTTCCATCATCACTCTTGATATCTGAGGATGCTTTGATCAGACATCCATAAATGGCCTCTCCAATTCAGGCATTGTTTCACTTGGTGGCTGGTAAAAATAGTTAGTTTGCCCCCATGAGAGAGTTTTAAAGAATCCTCTATCAGAACATCAATAGCTGCAAGATTTCAAAGGCAGGGAAAGATCTCTTCCCAAGAAGGAAGTAGGACACTCAGCGACCACCAGAAACTGGAGGAAAAATATTTGTCCATCCCACTAACAAAGAAGAACTTGGGTGAATCTTTTTGTAATTGTTTTTCTTGTATCACCCAAAATGGTACTGATTTTGGAGGAGAAGTTTTGCAGCAGGAGGTCAGGAGGTCAGCACAGAGTTGCCCCTGTGTCAACCAAGAAATTCTTGGACTTACCTGCCACATCCAGTTGCACCCTTGGATCTAGCCCTGTGGTGGTTATCTGTGACAGATGGGGTGACTGAAAGGGGCCAATTCAGTCCTCTTGAATCATCGTGAGGGAAGGCTTGATGCCTGACCTTTAGGCTCTTGAGTCCCGAGGGCAGAGTGCCGCTCAATGTTCCAATTGATGGTATTTGTAGCAAGCCATTTTAGGAGACTTGCCATGGTTTGGACACACTTTGCTCCAATGTCCCACCTGTCTATAGACTAGGCATTTTCTTCCTGCCTTGTCCTTCAAGGACTCGAGGTTTACCATAGGGCTTCCCTGGAAGGCAACCAGCAGCTAGGCGTGCCCTTATCTCTTTCCTTCTTTCCCTTTCCTGGGCTTTGGCCTCCTTCTCCTGTTCTCTGTTATAAAAGGTATTGATGGCTGTCTGGACCATCTCATCTAAAGAGGCATCAGGGTCCTAAAGCTGTTGTAACTTTATCTTGATGTCTGATGCACATTGGGACAGGAATTTGTCCTTTAAAATCACCTGTCCCTCATTAGTGTCCAAGTCCAGATTTATAAACTTTTGGAGGGCCTCTCTTAGACTTTCCAGAAAGACAATGGGGCTCTTATTGGACTCCTGAGTTATTGCTGAATCCCACAATAGGCTTCCTTCTATTTCCATGGGTGGACATCTTCATGGGTGAGTCTTTCTGAAGCTTATCCTATCCAACCTACTGTTGCTACCTGAGAGCTGGGCCTCCCCAGGCAGGTTGAGGCATGACAGCCTCCTGAAGATTGAATCCCTAGGCAGGTCAAGGAAGGTCGGCCTCCCGAGAATTGGGTCCTTGGGCAGGTCGAGGCATGTCGACCTCCTGGGAACCCTGGACTGACAGATCCCTAAGCAGGTTGAGGCATGACAACCTCCCGATGACCAGATCCCTAGGCAGGTTGAGGCAGGCCAACCTCCTGGCACCCCTGGCTGGAGTTGCTGCTAAGTTGCTTCAGTTGTATCTGACTCTGTGCGACCCCATAGACGGCAGCCCACCAGGCTCTCCATCCCTGGGATTCTCCAGGCAAGAACACTGGAATGGGTTGCCATTTCCTTCTCCAATGCATGAAAGTGAAAAGTGAAAGTGAAGTCACTCAGTCATGTCTGACTCCTAGCAACCCCATGGACTGCAGCCTACCAGGCCCCTCTGTCCATGGGATTTTCCAGGCAAGAGTACTGGAGTGGGTTGCCATTGCCTTCTCCGGGGCTGGAGTTGGGCATCCCCAAAGTCTCTAGCATGACCAGTGCTGGGTAGGATTAAGAGGTTGTAATCTTAACTCATTGTTGTTTTGTCCACCACAGACAGGGATAGATACCAGAATGTAAAGCAATCCAAGCCTGTGCCCTGAGACTGGGAACCTGGTTAAACAGTCATAAGCCTTATCCTTTTATTGCTCTGAAGGAATGTAAGTCACTGATTTCTTCCCCTGGTCATCCATAAGAGCAGTTTAGGGTGTTTCCAGTGGTAAACATTTCATTGTCATAGACCCACTTTCAGTTCAGTTCAGTTCAGTCGCTCAGTCGTGTCTGACTCTTTGTGACCCCATGAACTGCAGCATGCCAGGCCTCCCTGTCCATCACCAACTCCCATAGTTTACCCAAACTCATTTCCGTTGAGTCGGTGATGCCATCCAGCCATCTCATCCTCTGTCATCCCCTCTCCTCCTGCCCCCAATCTCTCCCAGCATCAGGGTCTTTTCCAATGAGTCAACTCTTCACATGAGGTTGCCAAAATATTGGGGTTTCAGCTTCAACATCAGTCCTTCAAATGAACACCCAGGATTGATCTCCTTTAGGATGGACTGGTTGGATATCCTTGCAGTCCAAGGGACTCTCAGGAGTCTTCTCCAACACCACAGTTCAAAAGCATCAATTCTTCTGTGCTCAGCCTTCTTCACAGTCCAACTCTCACATGCATATATGACCACTGGAAAAACCATAGCCTTGACTAGACGGACCTTTGTTGGCAAAGTAATGACACACAAGGTAATAACAGAAGTAATGACAAAGGAGTGGGTTATCTGGTCCTGTTAGGGGCATTAAGAGTATTATAATAATAAGTGTAGTGGGTTATGTTGCCTCCAAGGGGGCAGGGTCCTGGTTGTAGGAGTTAGTAAGTGGCCTAAGAACAAATTGATAAGAGGCAACAGACCAGATGTTCCATAAAAGTGGAGTGGAAATTTGATCTGGGGATATGTTTGTAACTTTAGGAGAAGTGTGGTAAGGGTTTGGGCCCAAACAGCCTGCAGAACTAACACCCAAAGTGGCAAACATTATCCCTGGAAGTCCAATTGCCCTTCAAGGGATGCCACCAACATATGGACTTCTCGCAGACATTGTGTGCCTGTCTCCCACCCTAGCAGTTTCACTGAGAGATGCTGTTGTTGCACATGTTGTAGGAAACATGGAAGATGAAGGCTGAATATCTAGAGGGATTGGATATCATACAGTATTTCCCTCCCAATGACCAGCTATTTTCTTGTTGTCCCTCCAGAATATTGTAGAGGCAACTTTGTGGGCCTGGACAGGGCTCAGGAAAAGAACATGAAACAGGAGGGAAGAGGACAGGACACAACTTTTGACAGAATGACATAGCCTAAGGGCATAACATTAACTGATCAAAATCAAATGGGTCCAAGATGATGATGATGGACAAGTCAAATTCAACTAAACCTTAATCCTCAATCTGCAAGCTAAATGACACACCCAGAGGTGCCATGACAGTTCCAAAGCACTATCAAAAGACCAAGGAGTGGGTGGTTCCCCAATGGTTGGAATGACCCTCCCACTCATTAGCATATGAAATCACCCAGCTCACAAAAACTAACCAAACCACATTTCATGGCCACCACATACACCCTCTGTGATGGCGCACCCTCTGTGGACTGTGCTTCTCTGAATCTGAATAAATCTACCTCTTGCCGACTGCTGTCTCTCTCACTGACTTTTTTTAGCAAAGAGACATCAAGAATCTGAGCTTTTTTAGGTCCTGATACCAGGCATTGTAGATTTTGGCTGGGCTCAAGTCCCAGTTGTACATGACTGAGTGACTAAGCATAGCAGAGTCCCTGCCACATAGGTTTGAGTTCCAATATTTGATAATGTTTCAAACACAACTTTAAGAAATGGAAAGATGATGAACTGCCCAATACTTTGTAAACAGTGTCATTGAACGGGAGAGGAGGTGAAGGATGGGAAGAAAAAGCAGTGGGGAAAACATGCCAAGGAACCCCTCTCATAGCTTGCTGGAAAAACTGCTAAATGCCTGACCCGTGCCCACAATTTTCATTGGCCTGATTCTTGGCACAAAGGAGGTTAAAAGCAGAAGAACCCTCATCCACTTGGGCAAGAGCTACTAGGGTGCAGCAGATATTGGAGCCTTCAGGACACACTGGGGAGTAGCCCCTGCCAAAGTCCCTCAATTTCACCCACTGCTGCTTGCCTGGTGCACAGGGGCTTCAAGGAAACAAGAGATTGTAAAGGAATGAAAAGTTTGTTAGGCATATGTCCTTCCAGCCATGGGGCAAGGACCTCCCAGCTGAGCCGGAGGTCTTCTGGAATCTGATACTGAGCTGTGTGAGCTTTTTGCTGAGTTTGTTTTTGTTGTCCCATTTTTGAAAATGCTAGGCTTCTTGTCACTTCCACTGTACTGGGTTTCCTTTGCGTTCAGCTTCCAACACATGAACTTTCGCCAAGTTGTTCTTTTTCTTTGCTTGGTCTCTGCCTCACTGGGGCCAACCTGAGATTGTTTCAGCCAGGCTAAACTCAAGTCACAGCACCAGATATGTTGGGGGAGTAGGTAATTTCCTTTATTCTGTCTCACTGCAACAAAGATTTGAAACTGTGAACCAGTGTTACAGCTCTGTTACAGCTCAGTTTTATTTGGCAAGCACAGGATAGTACACCCTCCAGGCATGAGGGCAGACTGACCCAAAAGGGAGAGGCTCAGTCTTGGCTTCTCTTTTTATTAACTTTGTCTCCTTCCCCTGAACCTAACCTATGTAGATTGGGCTAGCCAGGAGGGCTGTTTGTTTCACCTGAGGTTCTCATTTCAGTCCTTGGATTTTCTTTTTGTTCCATTTTCACAGGCTTTTCCCTTTCTTTGTCTTTTAGCCATTGCCAGTTTGGACTTCTTTTCCTATTCTAACCACCTAACAATATGGAAAGCATTTAGAATAGCCTGATACCTAACAAACACTTGGTAAAAGTTTGTTATCTGTTTTACTTAGCATGTATCCTAAAATAGAGCTTTGCACAAAGTAGATGTTCAATTAATATCTGTTGCCAGAACCAATACAGTGAATGAATGGACGGCCCAAAATAAAATCTTAAATTAGAGAAAATTTAAGATATATTTGCCTCTAATTAAATCAAATCGACCTTTTTCAGTATCATTAAAAAAAAATACGACACTTTTCTGTCACTTGCCATATCTACTCAGGGACTCCTATAACCACTAAAATCAAACATTTTGGCTATGTGTTATATACATCCTAACTGGCTCTAATGTAATAATCTACCAAAATTTTCTCTAAGAAGTAAAATATAAATTTTCACCTTTATAGGACTTTTTCCATTTAAAAAAGAGTTATGTAACTTTTTCTACCCCTAAAGTGAAGACAGGTAGCAGAAACGAATTGAAATGTTGGATATGTCAATCAAGAGTATCTTACACACAAACACACGGTAACTTATACAATGGTTAGATGCTTGAAGAATCAATTGTGAGGAGGGCAGTGAGATACTATAACTGGTGACCACCTACCAGATTCATGACTATAGTAGGTGGGAAAATCGTTTTCTGATATCAAGGGAGTGAAAGTAATTATACTGAAAGTTTGGAAGAACAAAAGGCTTCTGGGCAAACAGAATAAAAATATATATCTACTAATTATAATTCAACTATGAAAGGCATGGAACTTTGACAGATTCATTCAAGATTTCATTTGTGTATTTGTAGACTTTGCCATGAACAATTAATATTCTAGGACCTGACAAACAAATATAAGTAAAACCTGAGCAAAGGCACAAAGAAGATGAAAACACAGAAACTTTATTTTTTTTCTCTTTACAACTGTATTGCAGAGGAAATTTAAACCCCATTTTGTCTTTGGTTAGATATGCAATAATTTTTCATGATGTTTCTTCAAGGATACCTACTGTAATCAACTGGTGTCAGATGGCTTGGAATTGATGATAGTATCATGAAAGGTACTCAACTATATTAACTATATGAGAATTCTTAAATTCAAAGAAAAAATAGTTTAAAAACTGATGGAAGCTTAAAAGACTGAGTAGAATTGGCTTATAAAGATCCAATAACTTAACAAAGGGAAAAATAATAGGTTGGAGTTGCTAGAAACATCTAGTAATTTATTAATTCATTTCTTAAAATTTGTTTTTGGTTATTTTATTTTGTCCCATTTTATTGAGGTGTAATTGTCTCTAGTAATTTATTTTTATTTTTGGACTACTCCAATACTTTTATCGTTGCTGTTGTTTAGTCTCCAAGTTGTGATGGACTCTTTGTGACCCCTTGGACTGTAGCCCTCCAGGCTCCTGTGTCCATGGGATTTCCCAGGCAAGAGTACTGGAGTGGGTTACCATTTTCTACTCCAGGGGATTTTCCCAACCCAGAGATTGAACCTGTGACTCCTGCTATGGCAGGCAGATTCTTTACCACTGAGCCATAAGGGAAGAAGTCTGGACTCCAATATTTACTGGGTTATATTTGAATTTTGCAAAATCTCAAAGTATATTTATAAATATTTTTGAAAACCCTGTAGGTCATCTCAGATATCAGTAACAAAAATTCCACAGGTATAATAGCTTAAATGATAGAAAGTCATTTCTTACAGTTTTGGAGGTTAGAAAGTCTAAGATTAAAGATTCTGGTCATTTTGGTTCCTGTTGAGTGTTATTTTCTTAGCTTGTGAATGACTGTCTTCACTGTGTGTGCTCTAATGGTCTTCCCTCACTGCAAAAGAAAAGGAGAAAGCTACCTAGTTCTTTTTGTTTAAGGACACTAATAGCATCATGAGCATCCCACCTTCATGACCTCATCTACCCCTACTTATGTCCTAAAGTTTCCATCTCTAAATGCCATCACACTGAGGGTTGGTGCTTTGATATATAAATTTTGAAGGAAAACAACATTCAGTCTCCATAACAGGGACTCTATGTGTGCTAACATCACTTTGAGAGATGAATAATGTGTTGGGTGATATTAGAAAGGCTTTCTTATAAGGAAATTGCTGATAAATAAAGCTCTCTAATTAAATTGAACTGACATTTTAAGGAAGATACTGGGTCCATGAAACAAGAGGCTAACACATGCCTTAAGAGCCCATTTCCATTTTCTCCAGTATATATAGTCATTTTGTGCATTGATTCTTTGTCAGATTCAAAGCAAAATGTAAGGGGTTTATAGATGGGAGTTGTTTTCAGCAACCCCATGGACGGCAACAGGCCAGGCTTCCCTGTCCTTCACTATCTCCTGGAGTTTGTTCAAACTCATGTCCATTGAGTTGGTGATGCCATACAACCATTTCATCCTCTGTTACCCGCTTCTCCCCTTGTCCTTAATGTTTCCTAGCATCAGAAGCTAAGACAGTTAATGGAATAAAGGACCAAAGAAGTTGAACAAAGAAAAAGTAAGTCTTAAAAGATCAAACTAGACGTTGTCTATTTAGCTATGTTTGTGTGTTCACTGAAATTAATTATTTACAAATGGTACAACTTCTTTATCATTTGATCAGAAAAAAATAAAAAATTGAACACAGAAAGAAGAGATTATCTAAAGTTCTATACTATAGAGATAGGAATTATGAAAGTTTCTGTAGTCTTATCAGACCAAGGTTTATGTAGATAATGAGGATGAGATCTGTCTGCTCCTATGAGAAGAAATGATAGTGATTCAAATAGTTTTGGTAGGTTATGAGTTTATATGATTTATGGGGAAAACATTTATTGAGGCTTAAAACTCATTGGTCAGGTGATTATAGGGAATAAAATTTGGGTGTCATTTTAACTGACCTGAGGGAATCTCAACAAGATATATAGAATATATTTGAAAATTAAGTAATGGAAAGGAAAAAAGTGTCATAAATCAGAGAAAGTCTTGAGAAGATTTTGTTTCAGAAATTGAGTTCTGGAGAGGAAGGAAGCTTTATAAATCTGATCTAATTATATCCTCAAAATTTGGTGCTACTTGACTAGAACTCAAACACTGAAATAATTTGTGGTTATTCACTCAGGGAGAGATTTTTATTATGTTAACATAAATTAAATCAGAATTGTATATTATGAAATCCTAGAATACCAGGCCAAAAAAAGAAAAAAAGAAAGAAAGAAATAAAATGGTATAGAGTTCAGAGTACTTGAAAATATAAAAAGTGTAACACAGTACAGCTTTCTAGCAATTTCAGTAGCGTGAATACATATTTCTGTTCAGTATTCAATTAGTAAGAATAATCCAGAGTGTAGAAGATCAGAGGCAAATGCTTATGGGCAGTCAGTGATCTGTAATTAATGAGAACTATTTTGCCTCTCATTTCTTTACAGAAGTGTCCTTCTATAATGAGTCAAGTGGTTTTTACCCCAGAACTATTTTGGCTTGTAATCACTGAAACTTGATCTCTTGTGTATAATCCTCTTTCTACGTGGCACAAGGGTCAAAAAAGAGGATATTTCTGGAAAGGAAATATCTTTAATAATGACCAACCCTTGATGTGAACAAATTAATTATGACAGTGTTATAATTATGGGTGTATTGTAGGATAGAGCAAGTGCACATGAAATAAGTATTTTGGTAATATTGGCTGTGTAACTGATTAACATTGGTAACTTGAAATGATACACTCTAGTTTTACAAAATGTAGAAAGCAATTGTCCAAGTTACACATGGTTGAAGATAAAGTCACAAATCAGCAAATCAATCTAGTTTTAAAAGCAATACATGTTCTTACAAAAAGGTGAAGAACAAATTATTCAGTTGATTAGACAAAATGAAACTCTGTCAAGGAAAATAGTAAACTCTAGTTTATTGACCTACTACTATTTCCCCCAAACTAATTACCCCATTGGATAATTCATGTATGTATTGACATAGTAATAAAATATGTTTGGAATGTTAAAAGGGATATTGTCTTTATTGTAGGAAGCTTATAAATAAAAGGCTGATGAATTAAAGTGGTAACTATAGAAAATTGTAAGCCAAGGGATGTGTTTGAGAGTTGAATTTCAAGGGGCAAGAAATCCTAGTTATGAAAGAGCTTCAGGGAAAACCACTGGGCCAGTCACCTACAACCCAATTTAGCCTAAACTACTTGTTTAAGTGCCATGGCTGTCACAAGTTGGGGGTGATCAGAGGGTTGGAGATTTGGGGGCAAAAGTTTTTTTCCAAGAAAAAGTTAAATGATACACCATTGAAATCCTGACTCTGGTAATCTCCATTAAAATATATTTTTGAAATATCTAAGTATATTGTATCCAGAAGTAGAAACTGTAGTCAGAAAAAAGATCAGAAAACTTTTAACTCCCTCCTTTTTGTAGGGAGTGGGTGGTACACCAAGCAGCATGTGGGATCTTGGTTCCCAGATGAGGGATGGAGCTTGCACCCCTTCAGTGGAAGTGCAAAATCTTAACCTTTGGACCCCCAGGAAATTCCCTTAACTCCTTCTAATTTAGTTAGTTCAACATTGAGTTTTTCTGTGCCAGCACGAGAGGTGGAGGGAGTCAGGGTGGAAGTCCGACAACCCCAAATTACTCGTAAAGAGCATTTTTCTTCCTACCTATAGGCTCTTTTGGAGGAGGGAATGGCAATCCACTCCAGTATTCTTGCCTGGAGAACCCCATGGACAGAGAAGCCTAGTGAGCCACAGTCTATGGGGTTGCAAAGAGTTGGACATGACTGAGCGACTAACGGTAATGGTACCTGTTTAGTACTTTACAGACAGATTTATATGGTGTTTAGCAGCAGCAGTCACTCAGTTGTGTCTGACTCTTTGTGACCCCGTGGACTGTAGACCACTAGGCTCCTCTGTCCATGAGATTTCCCAGGTGAGAATACTGGAGTGGGTAGCCAATCCCTTCTCCAGGGGATGTTCATGATAGGGATGGTACCTGGGTCTCCTGCTTTGCAGGCAGATTCTTTACTGCTGAGCCACCAGGGAAGCCCACAGACAGGTTACCATGCTTATAAGAGTAATGAATGTGAATGTTTATAGAGAAAGATATATTCACATTAAATGCTTGTAATTGACGTATGACATATGACTGACTGAGCAGGCACATATTGGCTGGAATGGCTCTATGCCATCAATTGCTTGGGAGTGGCCACAAAGATTTAACCCTCTCTTTTTATTCCACTGATCAAAGAACCTGAGTAGGTCACTTTTATGAACTCCTAAATTTGACATTTGACTTCCCAGGGGATGCATAACATCATGATCCACAGTCTGGCTGTTCATAAGATGAATAAGGTGAATTATTGTACATTTTGTACTTATTAAAGACTCTTGTTTAATTTATCTCTCAGTGTATTCTCATCAGTCATCATCACCTTTGTGATAACAATTTAGATGCATAAAGAAAAAGTGTGACTGCTGGCCCAGAAAAGGAAAAACTTAGAGAAGACCACAAGGAAACTTTTAAGGCAGCCTAACAGTTGAAGCAACTGAATTCATAAGGCAATCAAAGGCATATTATAGAGAGTAGAAAATTTTATTAGGTTACAACAGCCGTAGTAGCTATGAGCTAAAATTATTGAGACCATGCTTTTGCCAAGCAGGATTATTCATGTTTACCTGTATTAGGTAAATTAATCCTTATATATTAGACATACTCTCCCTGAGTCTCTTAATCTTACTAAGTCACAGGTTTACATAATCTCCTTGCCTTTATGGCAAGATTCCATCTTAGGAGACAGGAATAAAAGATTCTCCAGCTAGCCTTTAATAAGAACGTTACTATATTGTCAGACGGCCTGTGAGAGAGCTTCCAATAACTGAGAACAGTTTCAGAGAGTCAGCAAGGAAACAAGGACTTTACTCTTACAAACCTAAGGCAGTAAATTAGCTAACCATCACATGAGCTTTGAAGAGGGCATCAAACTCCAGAAAGGAATGCAACTAGACCAAAATCTTGATTGTAGCCTATGCGATCCTGAACATAAGAATTCTGTCCTAACTCCTGACATACAGAAACTACCAGATAATAAATACATTTGTTTCAATCTGCTAAATTTATAATAATTTGTTGCAAAACAATAATTAATACATTTTAAAAGAATCTTATGAATTCAGTATTATTATTTTTTATTATTTCAGATATTACTGAAGTATAGCTTAAATAACTTCATTAAGTTTACATAGCTAGTAAGTGGTAGAACTATCATAGGACCTGAACCCAAGTGACATCTGGACAAAGAAAAGATGAAAATAAGTGTCTATGATCTTGAATTAACACAGAGAAAGCTAGAACATTTACTATTAAATAATCAGAACTGCTATTAGGCTACAAATATATTATGTCCTCTAAAGGTGAATTATTTCCTAATTCTCAACAAGACTGTTAAGAATATTTTCTTATTTTTTATATCTCCATATATAGTCACAATAAGTTCCTTTTAATTAGGTTCACCAGACATTTTTTCCCCCTTTCCTTTTTTTTTTCACCTCAGTGAGTTAGGAACATCTATGGAAAGGTATATTTATATTTTGCCCATTGCTCATTACAACTGTAAGAAACACCTTGGACAAAGTGAAGGAATTCACACATTGTATATGGAATTACAGGGCATCTTAATCATCTAGGGATTTCATTTCGCCCCTCAGCTTCTCAGATCCACTCCTACTATGATGGCTAAATAGCACAATATGATTTAATTTTAAGACCTAGTTTGTGTGTGCTCAGTTGCTTAGTTGTGTCCAACACTTTGTGCATTGGGTTTTAGGTGAAGCTAACATTTTAATACGAGCATAGTAAGAGCCAAATTACTACAGGTTTAAATACCCACTTAACACATTTTTCAACTAAACTGACACAATGTTAAATAGTCACAAAGCTAAAATTTTGACAGAAGTTTTGCAAATTTTTACTATAATATTTAATTATAATTGGGATCACTGGCAGTTTTATTGAATCTTAAAGGGGAAAATTCAGACTAAATTGTTTTATTTTATTAATAATAAACATTTGAGAGGATTTTTATCATAGTATTTGGCTACTCACTTCAAAATGTGCCCCCAACTTTGAGATTTAGAAGATGCTGAGAAGATTGAAGCATGTATAATATCATATATGTAAAGAGTCGCCAGTCCAGGTTTGATGCACGATACTGGATGCTTGGGGCTGGTGCACTGGGATGACCCAGAGGGATGGTATGGGGAGGGAGGAGGAAGGAGGGTTCAGGATGGGGAACACAGGTATACCTGTGGCAGATTCATTTCGATATTTGGCAAAACTAACACAATATTGTAAAGTTTAAAAATAAAATAAAATTAAAAAAAATAATCTGCCTGCAGTGCAA
>NW_011495084.1:7893724-7894309 GCF_000754665.1 Bison bison bison | reverse complement strand
TCCACCCTATAGGAATGCAATTTTATCTTCGGAAGATGGCGCCAAACCTTAAAATAATTACTCTTAGAGAAAATAAGTCTTATGGTTGATTAGTCTTTGTCAAGAGCCATAAAATGTTAATAGGCCTTCTGGCCAGAAGATGATATAAATCACCTAAACCATTTGTATACGATAAATTTGCAGGAAAGAAACCCTGGTTTTTGATAAGGATCAAAGACTGCTGACTTTGCATCCCCTATTATCCTCTATGTGTAACTTAGGATATAAAAGCCCCTGTTGAAAATAAAGCTACGGGCCATGCTCACCAAAGCTTGGTCTCCCCATGTCATTCTTCCCCTCAATTTCCAGCTGAGTCTCCATCTGGAGCGCGGATATCCTCTGTGACCATTTATTTGCCTGGGCTTCTAAGACTCACTCGAGAAGGTGTCTAAGGTGGGGCACCTTCCGCTATTCGAGAGGGCGCCTGCGGCCTCCATGGTCAGAGCTAACCTTGTATCACGGGTTATATTGATTTTCCGCGTAAACCAAGCTACTCAGCTTCTTTTCTCCACTGAATTTTCCTACTGAGCTATCCTCATTCTATTA
>NW_011495084.1:7892522-7893624 GCF_000754665.1 Bison bison bison | reverse complement strand
ACCTGTGGCAGATTCATTTCGATATTTGGCAAAACTAACACAATATTGTAAAGTTTAAAAATAAAATAAAATTAAAAAAAATAATCTGCCTGCAGTGCAAGAGATATGGGTTTGATCCCTGGGTTGGGGAGATTCCCTGGATAAGGAAATTACAACCAACTCCAGTATTCTTGCCTGGAAAATCCTATGGACAGAGGAGCCTGGAGGGCTACAGTTCATGGGTTCTCAAGAGTCAGACATGACTTGTTGACTAAACCACCACCACAAGTCTAAAGAGAAAAGGCAGTTCCTGTGGAAATCATCTATAGTTCTTGAAATGGCTGGAAACAAAGCTAGTTCATACAACCTAAGTATATGTTTTAGAATTAGCTAATGATGCGAAGAGCCAACTCTTTGAAAAAGACCTTCATACTAGGAAAGATTGAAGGCAGGAGGAGAAGGGGACGACAGAGGAAGAGATGGTTGGATTGCATGGCCAAATCAATGGACATAACTGCCAGGAGCCGGCGAGAGACATTCCACTCGTAACAAAGGTCATGAGGAAGGAGGCTCGGCATACGCAAAGGTGGGATCGAGCCTCAGGAGTCCCCCCGGATATTCTCAAGCATCTGCCCCCAAAAAACCAGAGTCTGCCTACTTTATTGCTTTGTGCTCTCACCTCTGACTTTACTGGGGGCTGTCCCCTACCACCATCTCACTCTCTTTGTCAAAGAGTTAACTTACAGCTCCAATTAAAGGAGTGTTTAAATCTAAACCCCTCAGATGGCTCTCACCTCGCCTGACAAATTTACCCGGACTTCTACAGCTATGCATACTATTGTTTACAGTCTCCCAGCCTTGAGAGGCACGGGAAGCTTAAGATGTTCAAATAGCTTAGAGCCTCTCAGAGAGTTAGAAACTCTCAGAATAAAACTGGTAAAAGATTTCATTGATGAGCCAATGCTTGTTGCCAAGTTTTCACATCCCCTGAATTGTATCCTTGAATGTGTATTAATTAATATAGTTGGTATGTAGAAAAAATAAGTAGTGGCCTTGGTGTTAGTAACTTTAGATCCTTAAGGTAATAAATTCTTTCCTTTGTTGTAAACCCATTACACATCCA
>NW_011495084.1:7889894-7892361 GCF_000754665.1 Bison bison bison | reverse complement strand
ATGCAGGTCATGGGGTTGCAAAGAGTTGGACATGACTGAATAACAACAAACCCCACTCCAGTACTCTTGCCTGGAAAATCCCATGGACAGAGGAGCCTGGTAGGCTGCAGTCCATGGGAACGCGAAGAGTCGGACACGACTGAGCGACTTCACTTTCACTTTTCACTTTCATGCACTGGAGAAGGAAATGGCAACCCACTCCAGTGTTCTTGCCTGGAGAATCCCAGGGACGGGGGAGCCTGGTGGGCTGCCGTCTATTGGGTCGCACAGAGTCGGACATGACTGAAGCGACTTAGCAGCAGCAGCAGCAGCAGCAGCATGTTCATAGAATTTAAAATATTATAATAATAGCATAGATGGGAAGGGAAATAATCATATCACTCATTGCCAACATTCCATTATGTCTTCTGCCCTCTTAGCTAAAAATCTGGAATAATAAATTTTTAAATATAATTTATTACCTTCCGTTACAATCATCTCTGATAGAATACAAAATAATTCACCTCATAAAATGTGATGTATTATCCATTTAAAGCTTATTAATAAATATTTGATATGTCTATAGAAACTGGAAGGTACACTTACAGTATGCAGTACAGTAATAAAACTCTCTCTTGTGTCAGTACTATACCTTAGAAAATAAATCCCAATTTTCCAATGCTTTAAGACTGTGTGTTTGTGTGTGTGTGTGTGAGCGCGCATGCACATGCACACACACACTCAGTTGTATCCAGCTCTTTGTGACTTGATGAACTTTAGCCCACCAGACTCCTCTGTCTATGGAATTTTCTATGGAAGAATACTGGAGTGGGTAGCCATTCCCTTTCCAGGGGATCTTTCCAACCCAGGGATTGAACCCTGGTCTCCTGCATTTCCTGCATTGGCACAATACTAGTTACTATTCATTTAGTTCTAACTACTTCCCAAATGTTTTACTAATTATTTGGTGTTTATAATCCTAACACTAATACCAGGAAATATCAGAAAGATCTAGTAATTTGCCTGAACGAGTACACTGTACAGCTGGAATTAAAACTCTAGCCTGGGTTACTTCAGATTAAGGCCTTTGCTCTGAATGCATGAACGTGAAAGTGTTAGTCACTCAGTCTTGCCTGACTCTTTAGGACCCCATGGACTGTAGCCCTCCAGACTCCTGTGTCCATGGAATTCTTCAGGCAGGAGTACTGGAGTGGGTTGTCATCCCCTTCTCCAGGGGATTTTCCCAATCCAAGGATAGAAGCTGGGTCTCCCACATACCAGGCAAAATTTTACCATCTGAGCCACAGTAGAGTAAAAATAGCTATAATCACAACAACACAAGTTGTGTAATAAAATTAGAGCATATTAAGATTGTCTGCTTTGGAGAGAGTCAAAATTACTTTACTCAACTTCATTTCATCTATTTGGGGATAATTCTTTTTTAAGAAAGTGCTTTAAGATTTTGCTCTTTATTTGAAATTTAAGAAATACTTCAGGAAGTGAACTACTTTTCATGCACACAATGCATTTAATTTTATTTTCTGTTTATGCATTTTTATATATATTTGATTCTTAGAGGCCTAGATAGAACAAAGTCTCCTTCAAAACATAATTTTTTGTGTGTAATAATTTTAATTCATTACTTTATTTGGTGTAAAGTAATGAAAAGTAATCTGGTGATGTCCATCTGTAGAGTCTTCTCTTGTGTTTTTGGAAGAGGGTGTTTGCTATGACCAGTGAGTTCTCTTGGCAAAACTCTATTACCCTTTGCCCTGCTTCATTCCATATTCCAAGGCCAAATTTGCCTGTTACTCCAGGTGTTTCTTGACTTCCTAATTTAGCTTTTCAGTGCCATATAATGAAAAGGACATCTTTTTTGGGTGTTAGTTCTAAAAGGTCTTGTAGGTCTTCATAGAACCATTCAACTTCAGCTTCTTCAGCGTTACTGGTTGGAGCATAGGCTTGGATCACTGTAATATTGAATGGTTTGCCTTGGAAATGAACAGAGATCATTCTGTTGTTTTTGAGATTGCATCCAAGTACTGCATTTCAGACTCTTTTGTTGACCATGATGGCTCCTCCATTTCTTCTAAGGGATTCCTGCCCACAGTAGTAGATATAACGGTCATCTGAGTTAAATTCACCCATTCCAGTCCATTTTAGTTCACTGATTCCTAGAATGTGCACGTTCACTCTTGCCATCTCCTGTTTGAACACTTCCAATTTGCCTTGATTCATGGACCTAATATTCCAGGTTCCTAAGCAATATTGCTCTTTAGAGCATTGGATCTTGCTTCTATCATCAGTCACATCCACAACTGGGTATTGTTTTTGCTTTGGCTCCATCCCTTCATTCTTTCTGGAGTTACTTCTCCACTGATCTCCTGTAGCATATTGGGCACCTACCTACCTCTGAATGTTGAGCTTTAAGCCAACCTTTTCACTCTCCTCTTTCACTTTCATCAAGAGGCTTTTTAGTTCCTCTTCA
>NW_011495084.1:7888886-7889585 GCF_000754665.1 Bison bison bison | reverse complement strand
GACCACATTCTCTCAGACCTCTCCACCATGACCTGTCCGTCTTGGGTGGCCCCACATGTCATGGCTTAGTTTCACTGAGTTAGACAAGGCTGCGGTCTGTGTGATCAGATTGGCTAGTTTTCTGTGATTATGGTTTCAGTGTGTCTGCCCTCTGATATCCTCTTGCAACACCTACCGTCTCACTTGGATTTCTCTTACCTTGGACATCGGGTATCTCTTCACGACTGCTCCAGCAAAGCGCAGCCGCTGCTCCTTACAATGGACAAGGTCGCTCCTCCCAACCTTGAATTTGGAGTAGCTCCTCTCGGCCCTCCTGCACCCTCGCAGCCGCTGCTCCTTGGACATGGGGTTGCTCCTCTCAGCCGCCGTCCCTGACCTCAGGCATAGGGTAGCTCTTCTCGGCCTCGCTTCTGCGCGGTCCCTTGCAGCCATCATGCTTCTGCATTGTCCTTAGAAAAGGCAGAGGAACCAGAGATCAAATTGCCAACATCCACTGGATCATCAAAAAATCAAGACAGTTCCAGAAAAACATCTATTTCTGCTTTATTGACTATGCCAAAGCCTTTGACTGTTTGGATCACAATAAATGGTGGAAAATTCTGAAAGAGATGGGAGTACCAGACCACCTGACCTGCCTCTTGAGAAACCTATATGCAGGTCAGGAAGCAACAGTTAGAACTGGACATGGAACCACAGACC
>NW_011495084.1:7856298-7888786 GCF_000754665.1 Bison bison bison | reverse complement strand
TTAACTTTACATGCAGAGTACATCATGAGAAACGCTGGGCTGGAAGAAGCACAAGCTGGAATCAAGATTGCCAGGAGAATATCAATAACCTCAGATATGCAGATGACACCACCCTTATGGCAGAAAGTGAAGAGGAACTCAAAAGCCTCTTGATGAAAATGAAAGAGGAGAGTGAAAAAGTTGGCTTAAACCTCAACATTCAGAAAACAAAGATCATGGCATCTGGTCCCATCACTTCATGGGAAATAGATGGGGAAACAGTGGAAACAGTGTCAGACTTTATTTTTGGGGGCTCCAAAATCACTGCAGGTGGGGATTGCAGCCATGAAATTAAAAGACGCTTATTCCTTGGAAGGAAAGTTATGACCAACCTAGATATCATATTGAAAAAGCAGAGACATTACTTTGCCAACAAAGGTCCATCTAGTCAAGGTTATGGTTTTTCCTGTGGTCATGTATGGGTGTGAGAGTTGGACTGTGAAGAAAGCTGAGCGCCGAAGAATTGATGCTTTTGAACTGTGGTGTTGGAGAAGACTCTTGAGAGTCCCTGGGACTGCAAGGAGATTCAACCAGTCCATCCTAAAGGAGACCAGTCCTGGGTGTTCATTGGAAGGACTGATGCTGAGGCTGAAACTTCAATACTTTGGCCAGCTCATGAGAAGAGTTGACTCATTGGAAAAGACCCTGATGCTGGGAGGGACTGGGGGGCAGAAGGAGAAGGGGATGACAGAGGATGAGATGGCTGGATGGCATCACTGACTCGATGGACATGAGTCTGAGTGAACTCCTGGGGTTGGTGATGGACAGGGAGGCCTGGAATGTTGAGATTCATGGGGTCGCAAAGAGTCGGACACGACTGAGCAACTGAACTGAACTGAACTGAATGAAAAGTAAAGTCATATAAAGCAATTTTTATTCATGGTCGTGTTCTTCCATCTTTTGCTTTTAATTATCTGTATCTTTTTATTTAAAATAGACTGATTTATTTCACTTAGCACAGTGCCCTGAAGATTCATACCTAACATGCAAATGTCAACATTTACTCTTTATCCATGGTTAAGTAGTAGTGTCTTACTTTGTTATTCAACCTGACACTCTTCCTTTTAACTGAGACATTTTGTCCATTTAACTTAACATTATTATTTATATAGGTATCAGATGTTTCGATGCTAAAGAATCTACCTGCCAATGCAGGAGACATAGAAGATGCAGGTTCAATCCCTGGGTCAGGAAAATTCCCCTAGAGGAGGAAATGGCAACCCCCTCCAGTATTCTTACCTGAATAAGATAATCCCATGGATAGAGGAGCCTGGTGAGCTATAGTCCATGGGGTTGCAAAGAGTCGGACATGACTGAGCAAACACAGAAGGAAATATTTATATGTACCACATTTCTGTTAGTTTTACTTTTCTGTCATCTGTTTCTGCTTCTCCTTTTCCTACTTTTAATGCTTTTTTTTGATTAATCAAGGATGTTTTAATAATTGTCTTTGCTTTCAATGTTGACTTAATAGATGTAATTTTTGTTGTATTGTTTTTGGTCATTACTTTAGCATTGATAAAATGCTTATCTTAGCCCAGGACATGTAGAGTACAATTTACCACTTCAGATGTAGTACTTAAATAGTATCTTTCAATATCCACCTTGCCACTCTTTGTACTATTGTTGTGTAATTTATTTCTCACTATATTGTGAACTCTACAACATATATATTATTTTTTGTTTGCTTTAAAACTTTAAAAGATAATTTCAGGGGGACTTCCCTGGTGGTCCAGTGGTTAAGACTCTCTACCTCCACTGCAGGGGTGCAGATTCAAGCTCTGGTCAAGGATCTAAGATTCTCATATGCTACACACCACCCTCCCAGCAAAAAAAAGATAATGTTAGAATTTTTTAAAAAATAGATTTTCTCTGCTGACTCAGGTGTGTTTTGAAAGGTCTATTAAGTTTGCAGAAATGTAGAAGTGACACATTTATATATAAAATACTGTAGAAAAAGCACTCCTAGCATTTTTAAGGGACTAAAATTGGGTGGCTCCGATTTAAACTCTTCATTTCTTTGTATTAATTCAGATTTCCATGTAGTGTCATTTTTCTTCCCTGAATGACATAATCTAATATTCATTTATACATATATATATTAATATATATATACACAATATATATACAATATATATAGTATATAATATATAAAAATATATATAGTATACATTGCATATACAATACAATATACAATATTATATACAATATATACAGTATATATATATGCAATATATATGTGTGTATATATATATATATATATATATATATATATAGGTCTGCTTCTGGTAAATTCTTTCAGTTTTTGAAAAGCTGGAAAATGCTTTATTTTATATTTTTGGAGGGGACAGAGAGGATTTTTATGATAGTTTTATTAAGGTATAATTCACATATAATAAAATTTACCTTTTTAAAGTGTACAGTTCATTAGTTTTTAGGATACTGAATTGTGAAAGCATCATAGCTAATTTTGGAGTATTTTCATTACTATGAAAAGAAACTCCATACTCAAGCCATCAGACCTGATACTCTTCTTACCCCAGTTGATGACAACCATTAATCTACTTTGTGTTTCTGTAGACTTACTTATTAAGGACACAATGCATAAATTGTATCATATGTGATTTTTTTCAATTATTGTCTTTTTTGGTAGTTGTAGCATTTTCAAGGGTCATTTATGCTACAGTATTTATCAATATGCTGCTCCATTTAGTTGCAAATAATCTATTGTATGGATGTATTCCATTTTGTCTATCCATTTAACTATTGATGAATATTTAGGTTATATCCTATTTGGGGCTACTATGAATAATACTCGTGGCTCAGATCATAAAGCATCTGCCTGCAATGCAGGAGACCCAAGTTTTATCCTTGGGTCAGGATGATCTCCTGGAGAAGGGAATGGCTACCCATTCCAGTATTCTTGCCTGGAAGATTCTATGGACAGAGGAGCCTCAGAAATATTGCCCATTGGGCTGCAAAGAGTTGGGCACGACTGAGTGACTAACACTTTCACTTTTTATTTTTCATGAATAATTCATGCACAAGTTTTTCTGTGAACATATAGATCCTCTCTGTTTTTGTTTACCCATGAATGCCTAATTTCCCCTTCATATTAGTATGATAGTTTGGCTGGGTTAAAATCTCAGTTGAAAATCTTTCTCCTTCAATACTTTGAATATCTCATCCTTCTGCCTCTATGGTTTCTAATAAGAGGGGGTGGTTTAGTTGCTAAGTTGTGTCTGACTCTTGCAACCCCATGGACTGCTGTCTGCCAGGCTCCTGTGTCCATGGGATTCTGCAGGCAAGAATACTGGAGTGAGTTGCCATTTCCTTCTCCAGGGGATCTTCCCAACAGAAGAATCGAACTCTGGTCTCCTGCATTGCAGGTAGATTCTTTACCAACTGAGCTACAAGGGAAGCCCTCTAATAAGGGACAAATAGTTAATCTTACTGAGGATTCATTGTATGTGATTGTTTTTCTGTTTCTATTTTTAGACTATTTTTTGACTTTAGCTTTCTACATTTATCTATGATATACCTAGACGTGACTTTCTTGGAGTTTCTTAAGCTTCCTGGGTGTTAAGATAATGTTTGCCATTGAATTTGGATGGTGGTTTAGCCATTATATCTCTTCCATCGACTGAATGTTGTCTCCCCTAAAATTCATGTGTTGAAACCTAATCCACAATGTGATGGTATTTTGAAATGAAGTCTTTGGCCAGTGATTAAATATAAAATCAGAGCCCTCATGAGTAGGGTTAGTGCCCTTATAAAAGATCCCAGATAGCACACTTGTCCCTTCTACCATTTGAGGATACAGTGAGAAGATGACTGTCTACAAACTAAGGAAGATTGTCACCAGACAAAAAATCTCCTAGTACTTTGTTCTTGAACATTTCAGCCTCCAGAACTATGAGAAGATAAATTTCTATTGTATATAAGCTACTGAGTCTATGGTATTTGGTAATAATAGCCCAGAGTAAGACAATCTTCACATATTTTTATTTCTCCTTTCTCTCTTCTCTTTCATGGACTCCCATTATGTCTATATTGATAAATTTATTAATGTCCTACAGGTTTCATGTTCTGTTCATTTTTTTCCCCTGTTGTTCTCTTTTATTTTTGTTTCTCAGTCTGAATTTTATCAGTTGGCCTATCGTTAAGTTTGCTGATTTTCTTTTTCTACCAGCTCATGCCTATGCTTGAACTCCTCTACTGAACTTTATAAAAATTTGTATAATATTCCTTTTTAATTCCAGAATTATTACCTGCTGCTGCTAAGTCGCTTCAGTCGTGTCTGACTCTGTGCGACTCCATAGACGGCAGCCCACCAGACTCCCCCGTCCCTGGGATTCTCCAGGCAAGAACACTGGAGTTGGTTGCCATTTCCTTCTCCAATGCATAAAGTGAAAAGTGAAAGTGAAGTCTTTCAGTCGTGTCCAACTCTTAGCGACCCCATGGACTGCAGCCTACCAGGCCCCTCTGTCCATGGGATTTTCCAGGCAAGAGTACTGGAGTGGGGTGCCATTGCCTTCTCCGAATTATTACCTAGTATATTTTTATAATTTATGTGTCTTTATTGGTATTCTATATTTGTTTCCATCTTGTTTTCATGAATCCTTTTAATTTTTTAGTCATGGTCTCCTTTAATTCTTGGAACATATAGTATATATAATCATTTAAAAAATTAAATTCATCATATTTGCCTCTTTATGGACCACTTATATAGAGTGTTTTTCTTTTTTTCACTGTGTGTGGGTCATATTTTCTTCTTTCTATGTGTATCTCATAACCTGTCTTATCGTTGAAAGCTGGAAATTTACAAAGTACAATGTGGTAACTCTGAAAGTTAGATTTGCCCCACCTCTCTTCTTCCCCATTAATGTACTTATTAGTTTTATTGTTTTATTTTCTGTGTGTTGCTGTTTTTTGATTATTTAATGACTTTTCTGGCCCTTTTTTTTTTTTTTTTTACGTTTGTATTCATTTATTACCTGTGGTTGCAAAATCTCAACTTCATTTGTGCTAATGATCATGTAATGATTTTCCAGAGATTTTATGAAATGCCTTAAACTGAAGGATTTACTGTCTTCTCTCCCTGGATTCCTACCTTGATATTCTCATCTTTAGGGAAAATCCCAGGCTTGGCTTAATTTCCCTTTGCTCATAGTAGGACATGGATACTTCTCAATGTAGTAAGATATGGGCATTCCTATGGTTTAGCTCTTTAATATCTCCTTGTTCAGAGATCAGTGTCCTATACTGCCTATGGTGCCAATATCTAAAACTCATTCCTTTAAGTATTTTAACCAGATATTTATTTATCTCAAATAAGAGGATAAATCACTTATTACCATTTTGGGCAGAAACAAACATCTTTTCCATACAGTTGTATTTTTATCTAAATTTTTATTTCTTTAAAATATTTTTAATATCTGTGAATTGTCTAATAATTTGGTATTTAACATAGAAAATTGTTGGGCAATATAAAATTGTGTTTCTCAGATTTTTTTATCAGGTGTTAACTAACTAGGCTGATCTGGTTCAGTTTATGAGGGGAAGCAGGTTCTTTAGGTTAATTGGATATTATATAGTTTAAAAGATAGTACATTACTATAATTATTTAATCAATGAATTATATCTTGTTAATTTGATAAAGTTATTATTTCTTGCTGATTTATATCTTCTTCAGTGACATATTCCCAAGAATTGAGTAAAACATTACATGTTCTTGCTACATGAACTTAGTGTAGGTGACCTAGAAGTGAAAAATTGGTGTCCATCTGCTGGTCTTCAAAACAACTATGCCCCTGTCTGAACAGTTTGTAATATCAAAAGATTGATAGATGTGTATATACCTTTGTTTACTTTTTTCTCTCTGGGTTTTTGTGTGTCAAAAGGTTGTGACAAACATTTTGAGAGAAAACAGTTTTCATTGAACTTGAGGAAGGGGAAAAAAAAAAAAAAAAGCCCTGTCAACTTATACAAGCCAGTTCACACAAGTGGAATAAAGCATACAGGGATAAATGAGTTGATGATTGATGTAAAAATCTCATTTTAACAGGATTTTTATGTTTTTAGTATTCCAACAGGATCAAAACTGAAATAATATATTTTCTAATCATCAAACAGTAAATCATATATGAAGTAAATTTATGAAATGTCCACACATATGTCAAAAGCTGCTCTTCCCCACTCCCTTTGTTCTTATTGATATGAAGATTTTAATTCAACTATTATGTTTATAGATATTTAATTATATTTATGCTGCTTTTACTTTTAACAAAAGTTTTATTATAAAAGATGATCTAATAAATTATGGATTTCTCTAATTCAGAATCATTCTTTTGCAAAAGACAGATATCTATTCAACAATCCCAAATGTAAATGAAAGATAGCAATTTGTTTTCAGTTACAGTAGGAGTTCTTAAGACTAGACCTAGAAACTATAAATCGAGCATGTAAGTCTCACAAGCTGGAGATACTTTAAATTCTATCAAATCATTACTCTAGTCCTCTATGAATGCTAGTTTCAGGTCTGAAACATTACCATATAAACTATTCTGTTCATATCTTTACTTGTGAAAAGTATAAAGAGTATGAACTTAAATAATACAGCTAACCAGAATTTTGTAGAGATTTTACAAGTTTCTTTCTGGAAAATGGCTTAAAAGATCAAGCTTAAATAAAATATTTCAGGCATATTTTATACCTAGAATTGTACAAGAGTTTCTCTCAATGGTAAATTTTACTGTTCATTATTTTTTATGTTTATTCATTCTCTAGCTGTGTTTCTCTCTAACCACTTTGAGTCTGATCTAGTTTCAACTATAGTGTTTTACATGGATTTGAAAAAATACTGAGATAATATATTTGCAGGAATCCTAAGATTTAATTTCTCCAGTAATTTCACTAAGTCAGGGATTTCATAATGTGACTTGTGATTCCCCAGTTTTTCATTTCTAAAAATTGCATAATATCTCACGGGATTAATGTTCCTTAAATATGATTTGATCTATAAGCCTCCATTTCTGCTTAAAATAGAGTCAACTTTTTTCTTCCAAATCATGTTAGTTTATTGAACATCCTTCCAACACACAAAAATATCAAGCTAATTTCCTCTTAAAATGCAAAGCTGGATTTCTCAGGAAAACATGAAACAAGATGAGCTATTGAGTTTTAGTACTGTTTTTCCACTATTAGTTCTCTTTATCACTTCAAGGAAATGGTGCAAGATAATAGTTTTCAGTGGATATTTGTTCAGAAATAGAATTAGAAAAAGGAAGCATTTGTGAGCTAAATTATATTAGTCCATTAAAAAAACTTTATCTATTGATACTTTTATAAATGTTACACGTTAATTTATTATTATTATATGTAACTAATTTTTTCACAAGTTGAATTCTTTTTAATGTGGTAAATCAGGAATAATTTTAGGTGGCCTTTTATATTTTTATTACTCCCTTTTTACTTTAATTCCATCTTAGAGTCTGCTCACCACAATAGCACTATTTTAGGTATGCCATAGAAGATGTGATCTACTCATTACCAAACGGCCTAACATAGTAACCCACTGGAATTATGTGTTAGAATTTAGAACCCAAAAATATTGCCTGGATCTAACAATCTATTCTAGATACATCATAGGCAATGTATCTTTGATCTAATTATGCTTCTTTCTCTTTCTATTAGGAAGTTCAAAGCTTACTCTGCATTTGATTTTTAGCAATTGTAGAGGGTGTTATGGCAAACATTTGCACACTTAAATCAGCTTGATTTCTATTCATTTTGTACTCATTTATAATCCCTTTGCACCTCTATTCCTCTGTCTTTGGAATTTTCTAGGCAAGAATATTGGAGTGGGAGGTCATTCCCTTCTCCAGGGGATCTTTCCAGCCAGGGATTGAACCCTGGTTTCCTGGGTCTCCTGAATTGGCATGATACTAGTTACTATTCATTTAGTTCTAGCTATTTCCCAAATGTTTTGCTAACTATTTGACACACCAATCTCTTCATGTGCTTTTTTATGTCATAATGCTATATATCTTTTACTTTCCCTGGAGACTCAAATAGTAAAGAATCTGCCTACAATGCAGGAGACCTGGGTTTGATCCCTGGGTTGGAAAGATCCCCTGGAGAAGGGGATAACTACCTACTCCAGTATTCTTGCCTGGAGAATTCCATGGACAGAGGAACCTGGTGGGCTACTGTCCATGGGGTCTCACAGAGTTAGACATGACTGAGCAACTAAAACTTTACACTCTTGGTTGATGAGGGTTGTAAAAAACAGTTCAAGAAATAAACATTCCTATGTTTTAAGGGGCTTCCCTGGTAGCTCAGTGGTAAGGAACCCACCTGCCAATGCATGAGATATGAGTTCAATCCCTGGGTCCAAAAGATCTCCTGGATAAGGAGATAGCAACCCACTCCAATATTCCTGCCTGGAAAATCTCTGGACAGAGGAGTCTGGTGGGCTACAGTCCATGTGGTTGCAAAAGAGTCAGAAAAAACTTAGCAACTAAACAACAACAACTTTAATGTTTTTTTCCAATTGATCTTTAGTTTTTATTTTGCCTTGTTAGACTACATATCTATAATTTTGTAAGCTTACTTTATATGATTTGTTTATATACATACATACACATAAGGCTGTGTAATACCCATTGAATCTAGAATACAGAATTTTTTATTCTATTGAAAATCATATAAAATATTGGCTAACTTACTTTTTAAAGTGCTTCCAGTTGTAATATTTGTAGAATCTCTATAATATTCTTTGATAAAATGTTGAAAAAGTTTTTTAGGTACATACTTTAAAAAGTCATATTTCAAGACTATGCTTTTTGACAGCTGTGAAATAACAATGTAATTGCATCATAACTGTGAAATACAACCTTTTATTCCTTGTAGAAAGTAGATATTTTGCCAATTCTGACATGTATACAATAACTTTGGAGCATCTCATATTTCCCGACTAACTAAGTCTCACTACCCACCCTGTCAGAATCATTGCCACCATATCCAAACATTAAGATAAGCAGATTAAACATATAAAATAAATGAAAATAATTGAAAAATACAGGCGTAATTTCTTTTGTGATTATACATTTAGAGATACCATATATATGAAATATACATTAAGTAATTTTAATTTTCAACAATTTTAATCAACAGGAGAGATTTTATATTAATTGATAGAATCATCTTCAAATATTACTTTAAAAGCATTCAATTATCCCTGAGTGACTCTTTTAATTTAGAAATATTACTGTGGAAGTTCACATTATTAACTTATATATCAATTACAGTTAAAAAGATTATATAATTAATCCTTTTAGAGAAAAATGAACTTCAGTTACAAATCATGTAGTAATATTTGGTCAGGTATTATGAAGGAAATGTAAATGCATTGATTCATAAAATCTAATTCATTTGATAAACACTTTAGATTAAAAAAGAGAACGTTAGTTACAGCAGGATTTGTAGTTTTATAACAGCTTTGTAGAATTTTAATGCAATAAGAGATAGTGATTTTTGTGAGAATTTCTTCTACAATTAAACTTTTCTTCTCAAAAAAAGTTTGATTTTTTTTTCTGATATGGCACATCTACCATTTTAATTCAGTCTTTTTTAGAACATTTGATTCAGTCTTCTTTAGAACATAAAGAGTAAGTCTTTGTTCTTGACCTCAAAAACTAAGGAGTAGGATAAATATATAGCAGACATCTACAGAGCATGAAGAATGGAAGAGAATGTGCAGCCAGCTAGGATAAGGGATAGTTAAGCCAAGGCTTTGTGTATGTGTGTGACTTAACCAGGTTGAGGAAGAAGAAGGCTAATTGGGAACATTCTAGTGTTACTAACACTAAAGAGTAACATAACTAATGAAACGCAGATGTGAGGTATAATAAGGCTTTCAGATAACTGTGCAATCTCTTCAGTATTAATATGGGATAAAATATGAAATAGTAGATCAGATTAACTGGTGGAGTGGATAAAGGCTTTAAGATGAGATGTTTAAAAGTTTGAAAGTATCCTAAAGTGAAACTCCCTAAAATTTAAGAGCTCCTCCAAGTTGCCAAAGACCTTTAAACCAATAATGACAGCATTTTCCCTGTCAATTTCCCACATAAGTCCAAAATAACAAATTAATTTCTTAATGATTTAAAAATATCTATGTATGTATCAAACTATCATCATAATAACACATAAAGAATATAACATTTTGAGCTTTTGATATCTGAAGATTAATATGGTCATCAAAAATTGCATTCAAAATACTTCACTTTACATATGATTCTGTAATACAAAATTTATACTTTTGAATTATAAAGTACTATAAATAAAATATAATAAATTTATTGAGAGGATTCAGAAAATTAAATTGAAAGTGATTTTTATATCAAACAATTATTAATTGAGATTAATAGTGAAAAAAATGCCATAGTAGAAGCAAGAAGTATTGACTGAGTCAGTGGATGAATCGCTGAAGGTGACATGCAGAGAAAGTAGATGATGAAGGGGAAACTTCAGGCAAATATTAGACCCAGATAACTGACACAGTTTCCCTATGCTTTTCCTGCTATATATGTTGCTGCTGTAGAGATGACAGAACAGCAAACTTCATGCTGCTTCTCACCCATGAGTGTGCACAGCAAGGGTACTTACCAGCCTCAGCCATTTCTGACCATGTACAGTGCCTTCAACAGGAAATCTCTGCTCTGTGACTCCTCTACTCATCAGCTGCCCAAGGCTTTCTCAGAGTCTGAAACTGTGCCTGCTCAGTCTTCCTTCCTTTTCTTCCTCTTCCTCATCACACATATAAGACCTGCATTGTGGTCTGAAGGTACTACCTAACCAAGCATGCATCCCCATCCCTTGACTCTCACAGTTGTTTCAATAAATGTGTTGCCTTTTTAATTACTGCCTGGCGTCTGCTTCCTGGAGAATATGAACTATCGTCCTGAGAGATATCATACAATATTTTAAAGAGGACTTTTCATTTTCTAGCTGACACATTTAGGATTATTGGTTAGCATTATATTTGTGTGACCTACATATTTTGTCACAGTACATATATGTCACCTGTGGTTTGACTGCACCTCTTAAAATTGTCATCACTCCATCTTCTTCAAATGAGGGTCATACGCTGAACAAGTGTGGCTGTTAATTTCCCTGCATGAGATTTCAAGAACTCTCTAGCTTCTTTTTCATCAACCTCTTCAAAGTTAACATCCCTCTTCAGAAACAATAATTTTCACTCTATCCTCAACCACTTTGACAAAACCTTTTAAATCAACCACAAAGTGTGGCGTTAGTATCTTATTATATCTCTTGGCATTGATTTAGAAAAAAAATGCCATATTCAGTTGATAAGTTATAAAACCTTTTTGTATGTCAAAATTTTCCAAAACATTTTAGTAAAGCTTCTTGCTTGACATCTGTACCCTGGACCATGTTTTGCACAGATTATTGAGAATAATAACTTTTGATGACTGTGAAAATCTCATAGATACTAAACATTTGGTCCATGGGTTATAGATGCAATTTTATATTTGGAGGGGAGAAAAACTATGTGGATAGTAGGGTTGCATTCCACATTCCTGGCTGAATGTTAAGAGGTCAAAAATGTTTAGTACCTTGTTTGTAAGATTTGTTAAACTTAAGGGGCAGAGATAAGCTTGTACATAATTCTCAAAGACTCTCCCTTATCAAGTAGGCTTTGAGAATTTACAGACAATTTTCTTTTGGTTATTCCTTTGAGTAAATGCATTTTTTAGAATACATGATAGACTTATTTAACATAATATTATTAACACAAGTACCTATATAAGTAGAGCCAGCCAACTGGAACACTTCATAACCATATAAAGATGGTTATCTTCTCCTGAAAGATAAACCTACCAGAGAATACTGCTTCATCAGTATTGAATACTCATCAACAACATTTTTGTTTATTTTGATTATTTTTTTAAATTTTATTTTATTTTTAAACTTTACATAATTGTATTAGTTTTGCCAAATATCAAAATGAATCCACCACAGGTATACATGTGTTCCCCATCCCAAACCCTCCTCCCTCCTCCCTCCCCATACCATCCCTCTGGGTCGTCCCAGTGCACTAGCCCCAAGCATCCAGTATCATGCATCGAACCTGGACTGGCAACTCGTTTCATACATGATTTTTACATGTTTCAATGCCGTTCTCCCAAATCTTCCCACCCTCTCCCTCTCCCACAGAGTCCATAAGACTGTTCTATACATCAGTGATTATTTTTTAATAGAGCAGGAAAATAGCATTTCTTCACAGAGAGATAAATGTGGCTTCCACTGTTTTTGTTTGTTTGTTTGTTTTATGAGCTGTCTCAGGCTGCTATAACACAATATCGTAGATCATAAGACTTAATCAAAAGACATTTGTTTCTCACAGTTCTGGAGGATGAGAAGTCCAAGGCAAGATCAAAATGCCAGGAGATTTGATTTTTAGTGATGGCCTTCTTCCTGACTCATGGACAGCCTACATCTTATATGACTTTCTTTGTATACACAAAGTGAGGGAGAGAGTGATCTGATCTCTCATCTTCTTTACAAGGACACTTATCCCATCATGAGGGTACCACCCGCGTATCTTCATCTAACCCTAATTCTCTTGAGAGTCCTTTGGACTGCAAGGAGATCCAACCAGTCCATCCTAAAGGAAATCAGTCCTGAGTATTCATTGGAAGGACTGATGTTGAAGCTGAAACTCCAATATTTTGGCCACCTGATGCGAAGAGCTGACTCATTTGAAAAGACCCTGATGTTGGGAAACATTGAAGGCAGGAGGAGGAGGGGAGACAGAAGATGAGATGGTTGGATGACATCACGGACTCACTGGACATGAATTTGAGTAAACTCCGGGAGTTGGTGATGGACAGGGAGGCCTGGCATGCTGTGGTTCATGGGGTTGCAAAGAGTCAGACACGACTGAGCAACTGAACTGAATTGAATTACTTCCCAAGGCTCCAATTCCAAAAACTGTCACCTTTGGGCTTAAGCCTCCAAAATATAAAATTTGGGCAGATACAAAGAGTCCATCCATAACATGAGCATAGCTTGAATCTTGATTTCGTGAAGCTTCTCAGGCTTGCTTTGAAAGACAACTGTTTTGCCAGCTCATTTTCTTCTGACATTTCCTTCATCTTGAACTTCTCTGACATTGTTATTGTCATCGGAATCAACAATACTAAAGAATCTGAACTCTTGAGTAATCTGTCTATCAATTTTGCCAATTATTTTGCATGCTTTTCCAATGAGGAATACTATATTCTTGTCACTTCATACATGTGAATGCTAAGTCAAAATTTTGTTGTGTTATTTTATTGTTACCATTATGGTGCACATCCTGAAACTGTGTTCTTCAGCATGAGTGCAATTTAAGATTTCCAACTGTTTTCTGATTCATCATACAGCAGTAGATGAAAACAAAAGCTAAAAATAGAATACACTGTGGAAAAGTATTTGAGAAAAGAGTAGAAAGCCCAGTGAAGTCTCATACCAAGGGCAGCGTCCTGATACCTTTATTGTTCCTTTCTACATCAGAACAGTTAAAGCACATTTCAAATAGTCTTCACATAATTATGAAATTCTCCCAATTGTACTGGGAATGTAATTCAAGTTGGGTTTTTTCCCCACAAATTGTTTTATTAAAATATGGCATTTAATTTAGTGGAGTAAAGTTTTTTCCTCTATAAAGTTTAGGAGGAGTTTTGAGAGACATATATACTGCTAAAATACAGGCACATTTTTATAGCTTAAAAGATTACATTTTATTTATCTTTTTAATTTTTCCTGTCATTTTAGATCTTTTTATAAAATTTCCTTACCTCATACACCTCCTTTGCATCTCTTTCCATTATTTGATTTTATCATATGATGTGATAATTAAGTTCCCATATTTGTTTTTTCATCAGTTATTAATAAATTGAAGGTAGGGATTACGTTTGCATCGTATTTTCAGTTTTCATCTAACATAGAAAATTATAGAAGACATATTAACCTCAAATTAATATCTCCTGAACTGAATATAGAATCCATAGTAAAGTATTGATGGTTTGTGAGTATAGAATAGGTGCTACAACTCAATCTACTTTAGTAAGCTTCAATATCAGGGAGAATTCATAGATTGAGAAAGAGCATCCAAGAGAAGTTAGAATGATGGATCATATCAAACAAAAATGCTGCTATGCTAAGTCACTTCAGTCGTGTCCGACTCTGTGCGATCCCATAGACGGCAGCCCACCAGGCTCCCCCGTCCCTGGGATTCTCCAGGCAAGAACAAAAATAGATCATGTCAAATAAAAATCTACTTAAGTAGGTTTTCAAAGACTATCTCTTCTTCTAATTTCACCCTTCTGTTTTTTTTTTTTTTCTTTCTAACCATATCCTTTGCATAATAGAGGATACAGATGTTCGTAAATTTGATTTAGCATATTTCAGCACCACCATTCACATTGTTTTCTGAACATGAAGTAAATTTGTGCGTAGAAGAAATCTTGTGTGGCTAAGAATAATGTCTTGCTAGTGTAAATTTTGTTACTAACATGACAAAGGGAGGTACAAACTCCAAAGAGAGGCAGGAGATATTCACCATATTTTTTAAGCAAGACTGAATTTAATTCAGGATGTCATACATACTCTAACATGAATTTTTAATGATGAGAGAATTCAGCTTAAATATTTAGCAGTATTTTAATGCTTATTTTTGTATTCATTGCCTAATATCTATTGGGCCAAGATTAGTTCAAAAAAGTGATGGTTAAAATGATTTAAAAAATAGCCACTGCGGGGTGGGAATGAGCATGACTAGGTGGAGCACAGAGCAGTGAAAATATACCATATATGTTATAATGATAAACACAAGTCATTATACATTTGTCCAAACTCAGAATAAAGAACAGGAAAAGTGAACATTAATGTAAACTATAGACATTGGGTGTCATGTAAGTTCATCCTTGATTTAAAAAAAATGTACCATTTGGAAGAGGGATGTTGATAATGAGGGATGCAGTGCATGTATGGAGGCAGGAGGCATATGAGAAAGCTCAGTATTTTTCTCTCCATTTTACTGTGAACTTTTAAAATCTGCTCTAAAAGGAAATAAAGTATTTAAAATAACAAGAACACATTGTATATCTAGTAGAAGAAAATATAAGAGAACATTGTTATAATCTTGTGGTACAGAAGATCTTCTTAACCAAGTACATCAGGAACTATAAATGAAAAGACTAACAGAACTGACGATATAAATTTTTCAAACTTTTGAAATGGAGAAAATCCACACTGGCAAAATAAAGAAAATTGAAATGAAAAAAAAAGTTAAACATTATTGCATATACAAAATGTCTACATAATTTATAAAATATTCTAAAAACTAAAATGTCATCATAAATATTAATAATAAAATAGGCTTCTGTGTATCCATAATACAATTTATAGAATAGAGGTCATAAATCTTTTAAGGTTCCTGTATATTCTGCTGCTGCTGCTGCTAAGTCACTTGTCGTCTCTGACTCTGTGCAACCCCATAGACGGCAGCCCACCAGGCTCCGCCATCCCTGGGATTCTCCAGGCAAGAACACTGGAGTGGGTTGCCAGTTCCTTCTCCAATGCATGCAAGTGAAAAGTGAAAGTGAAGTCGTTCAGTCATGTCTGACTCTTTGTGACTCCATGGACTGCAGCCTACCAGGCTCCTCCATCCATGGGATTCTCCAGGCAAGAGTACTGGAGTAGGGTGCCATTGCCTTCTCTCCTGTATATTCTACCTCAACTTTATCTACTTTGCCCCCATAGAGATAGCTATTATCTTGAATTCCTTTAATTTTGTTACAAGGTTACCAAATGAATTTTCCCCAACATACTTTATTATTTAAAACTATTCAGTCCAGTTCAGTTGCTCAGTGGTGTCCAACTCTTTGTGACCCCATGGACTGCAGCATGCCAGGCTTCTCTATCCATCACCAACTCCCGGAGTTCACCCAACCTCATGTCCATTGAGTCAGTGATGCCATCCAACCATTTCATCCTCTGTCGTCCCCTTCTCCTCCCACCTTCAATCTTTCCCAGCATCAGAGTCTTTTCAAATGAGTCAGCTCTTCACATCAGGTGGCCAAAAGTATTGGAGTTTCAGCTTCAGCATCAGTCCTTCAAGTGAACACCCAGGACTGATCTCCTTTAGGATGGACTGGTTGGATCTCCTTGCAGTCCAAGGGACTCTCAAGAGTCTTCTCCAACACCACAGTTCAAAAGCATCAATTCTTTGGCACTCAGCTTTCTTCACAGTCCAACTCTCACACCCATACATGACCACTGGAAAAACCATAGCCTTGACTAGATGGACCTTTGTTGGCGAAGTAATGTCTCTGCTTTTTAATATGCTGTCTAGGTTGGTCATAACTTTCCTTCCAAGGAGTAAATGTCTTATAATTTCATAGCTTCAGTCACCATCTGCAAAGATTTTGGAACCCTCCCAAAAAAATACAGTCAGCCACTATTTCCACTGTTAAAGCTATTAGGTAAATAAAATCATTTCTATTAATATAGAAAAACTACTATCATTTGTATTAAAGCCCTTGTTGTTGTTCAGTCCCTAAGTTGTGTTTGATTCTTTGAGACCCCAAGGACTGCAAATGCCAGGCTCCCCTGTCCTTCACTATCTCCTTGAGTTTGCTCAAACTCATGTCCATTGAGTCCATGGTTGCAATGCAACCATCTCATCCTCTATCATCCCCTTCTCCTGTCTTCCATCTTTTCCAGTATCAGGATCTTTTCCAATGAGTCAGTTCTTCATATCAGGTGGCCAAAATTTTGGAGCTTCAGCTTCAACATCAGTCCTTCCAATGAATATTCAGAGTTGATTTCCTTTAGGACTGACTGGTTTGATCTCCTTGCTGTCCAGGGGACTCTTAAGAGTCTTCCCCAACATTGCAGTTCAAAAGCATAATGGGAACCCACTCCAGTACTCTTGCCTGAAAAATCCCATGGACGGAGGAGCCTGGTAGGCTGCAGTCCATGGGGTCGTGAAGAGTCGGACATGACTGTGTGACTTCACTTTCACTTTTCACTTTCATCATTGGAGAAGGAAATGGCAACCCACTCCAGTGTTCTTGCCTGGAGAGTCCCAGGGATGGAGGAGCCTGGTGGGCTGCCATCTATGGCGTCGCACAGAGTCGGACACGACTGAAGCGACTTAGCAGGAGCAGCAGCAGCAGCAGCCTTCTTATGGTCCAACACTCATATCCATACATGACTCCTGGAATAAACATAACTTTGACTATATGGAACTTTGTCGACAAAGTGATGTCTCTATTTTTTAATACACTGCCTAGTTTTGTCATAGCTATTCTTCCAAGGACCAAGCATCTTTTAATTCCACGGCTGCTGTCACCATCTATGTTGATTTTGGAGCCCAAGGAAATGAAACCTGACACTGTTTCCACATTTTCCCCATCTATTTGACATGAATTGATAGGACTGGGTGTTATGATCTTTGTTTTCTGAAAGTTGAGTTTTAAGCCAACTTTGTCATTCTCCTCTTTCACTTTCATCAAGAGACTATTTAGTTCCTCTTCACTTTCTACCATTAAAGTGGTAATGTCTGCATATCTGAGGTTGTTGACATTTCTCCCGGCAATCTTGATTCCAGCTTCATCCAGCCCAGCGTTTCTCATGATGTACTTTGCATAGAAGTTAAATAAGCAGGGTGACAATATACAGCCTTGACATATTCTTTTCCCTATTTTGAACCAGTCTGTTGTTCAATGTCCAGTTCTAACTGTTGCTTCTTGTCCTGCATAGAGGTCCTGTATGATAATGTGGTCTGGTATTCCCATTTCATTAAGAATAGTTTGTGTGACATACACAGTTAGAAACTTTAGCATAGTCAGTGAAGCAGAAGTAGATGTTTCTTTGGAATTCCCTTGCTTTTTCTATGTTTGCAATTTGATCACTGGTTCCTCTGCCTTTTCTAAATCCAGCCTGTATATCTGGAAGTTCTTTGTTCATGTACTACTGAAGAATTTTGAGCATAATCTTGCTAGCATGTGAAATGAGTGCAATTGAATGGTAATTTGAACATTCTTTGACATTTCCTTTCTTTGGGATGGAATGAAAACTGACTTTAACCAGTCCTGTGACCACTGTTGAGTTTTCCAAATTTGCTGGCATAATGAGTGCAGCACTTAACTTTATACATGTATATATGTATAAAGCCACATATGCATCATAAGTGAGGAAATCAGTCTAGAAACCATGTGTCAGACTGATCTTCAAGTGAACAGAGATTCAGTGCCTAAAGGTTTGCTTCATCTAAAGTAATGTATTATTTTTTTCTTTCTTTCTGGCAATGCTGGTGGTTGTTTGCTTTTTATCACGTAACACTGAATTCCAATGAAGGTAATAACTGTTAAAATGCGTCTTTTTTGAGGCAGACATTCTGAGGTAACATGCACAGCTGTGTTTTCTGAGTGAGCTAGTAGGACTCTAGTGCAAAAAGTGAACAGAAACTAGCCTCTTGATGAAAGTGAATGAGGAGAGTAAAAAAGCTAGTTTAAAACTCAACACTCATAAAAACTAAGATCATGGCATCTGGTCCCATCATCTCATGGAAGATAGAAGAGGAAAAAGTGGAAGCAGTGACAGATTTTATTTTCTTGGGCTTCAAAATCATTGTGGATGGTAACTATAACCATGAAATTAAAAGCCACTTGTTGCTTGGAAGGAATGCTGTGACCAACCTAGACAGCATATTAAAAAGCAGAGGCATCACTTTGCTGACAAAAGTCTGTATAGTGAAAGCTATGCCTTTTCCAATAGTCATGTACTGATGTGAGAGTTGGACCATAAAGAAGACTAAGCACCTAAGAATTGATGCTTTTGAACTGTCGTGCTGGAAAAGACTCTTGAGAGTCCCTTGGATAGCAAAGAGATTAAACCAGTCAATCCTAAAGGAAATCAACATTGAATATTCACCTGAAGGGCTGTTGCTGAAGCTGAAGTGCCAACACTTTGACCACATAATGTGAATGGCTGACTCATTGGAAAAACCCTAATGCTGGAAAAGATTGAAGGCAAAAGGAGAGGGGAGCAACAGAGGATGGGATGATTAGATGGCATCACTGACTCAATGGACATGAATTTGAGAAAACTCTAGGAGATAGTGAAGGACAGGCAAGCCTGGCATGCTGCAATCTATGGGAATCACAAAGAGTCAGACACGACTTAGGGACTGAGCAACAGCAACAGCAGGGACTGAGCTGCTCTCATTTGGCAGCACAAACTGCTTATACTCAGCTCTACCTTGTGAGGGGAACCGCACAAGCCAAATGAAATCCCAAATATCTGGCACTCTATTTAGTTCACTGATAATTAGAAAGGAGTGACAGAAAAGGATGGGAATCTATGTTTTTGTTTTTCTTTTACAGATCTGCATACCCTAAGGCATTTAAGGTGATATGAAAGAAAAATAATGACCTAAAGTTTATAAAATGGAAGTATGTTTCCTCTGTGCCACATTGTACTAATTCCAGTGGTACAGAAATGCAGATTAAAGACACTAATATTCAGGGTTCCTATTTTTCTCGTGTCTATATATTGTACATAGTTGCCATGCTTTTACTCAAAAAGGACTTCCTTCAAGTGGTCAAGTGGTCAGAACTTCCAGAAGTACTTATCTTTATCCAGTTTTCCTACATGTATAGCCCTAATCCAAGAACTGTATTACATTCAGGATAACAATAGTTAAATATAAATGACTTTTTGGGAGATAGTTCAAATTAAAAATTGAGTCAGTTCTAGAAATAGATTCTCAGAAAAACTCAGAGACTAGAAATATGTTTGATTGGTTCAAAATATTTTTGAAGGTTATCATAATAATAACTTTATGGTCAGTATAACCAATTCAGTAAATGGCAGTGATCATGTGTAAATATCAAAAAATTAAGTACTTATTAAATAGGTGAAAAATATTGATCACAATTTATAGATTAAGAAAATCGTGTTTTTAATAGCAAAAAAAACTCCCATCCCTGAAACTGACCAAGATATGTGTCTGTACAAAAGTTAGGAACCAGCTTCATAAGTATCAACTCTTCTTACCAACCTCATTTAATCCAAAAGCATCTAACCTTATACAATAGAATGAAACATTGAAAATTCAACTAAATGGTCAGTTAAAAGCAAACCACACCTTGTGAGGATTGACAGGTATTTTTCAGGATTCAGAACATCCTTTGAAATAACGTCCCTTAATCAAAATAAATGGGGCAGAATCCATGTAGTAATATGTTTTAGCATCAGAATTAATCGTCCATAAATTTTAATTCTTATACTGGTACTATACAGTTAGCTAATGGTCTTAGAAAGGAATCCCCCAAAGAGAAATACTTCTACCCCTGTCAACTGAAATAAGAGCTGAAGGCAAAGAAGTTGAGAAGGGAAGAGATATATGCTCTTATGGTTTTGTGACACTGGCATACATTACAACAAAATGGTTTTTGTTTGCTCGATTTGAGAAATTTTTCCATGTTGAATAAAATAGTACATATTTTATGCATTTATTCTTCTCATTTTTATTATATAATACAGACAAGGTGTTAAACTTTTCTTTTTAAAGTTTTTGAATATTGAGATGGAATTTGAGGACAGTTGGCTCTACTGGGTAATTTAAAGGCACACTATGTCCTCTCTAACTAGAGTAGCTGACTGTTGACTTCCATTTACCTCCTCTTTTGTCGAAGAAGAGTGCCTGTGTAGAAGGGTCTAATTGTGTTAGGCAGGTACATTTTGGATAGAGGAGAATAACTAGAGAGGGGTGTGTGTGTGTGTGTGTGCATGAGTATGCACGTGTATGTGAACAACCTCTATATGGCAGAATGTAGGAGATGCCAATTGGGTTGAAGTTCTGTCATATAGAAATTCCCCATTCTCTGAAAAGGGCCCTAATTCAAAGACTCAGGCCTCATTTAAAGTCTTGTATCTCCAGCCCTAGCTGAATGATCCAGGGGTATACCAAAGCCAGGACATTAGATTATCTCTCCTGATAATTTTAAACCTTGAATGGAGAGACCTGGCAAGGAAATAGAGTTGAGTTTTGATAAAAGCAGCACTGAAGGGAGGTCTCCCATCCCCAGTGATTGTGGTTCCTTCAGCTTTCATCATTTTGACTCAATCCAGCTGGAGTGTATTTTCTTAACTGTTTTTGGGATTCTGTGTTGAGCTCGGCTATTTTTCCAATAATTTTTTTTCTTATAGAATCAGTTTCTGTCGTTTATAATTACTGCAATCTTCATTAAGTCAACTCATTACAAGTAGTAAAGTAATACAAAAGAACTATTTCTCTTAATTAAGAACTTGAAGAAGTTTTCCTGGTGCTGAAAACCTCATTTGCTGTCCACAAATTGTGAGAAGGAAGATTGTTAGGGAGACATAATATTAGAGGTTCAAATGACAGGAAAAATATTTCCAACAGAATTTGAATAATTTGGGGGTCTTGTGAAGAGCCATGATATTTACTGGTTAAGAGTTCAAAGAGTAGGACATTACTTAGCAGCTGAACAACAACAAAGAGCTCAGGGGCCAGAGATGGGGTATTGGAGATGCCAGCCCAGTGCCAGTACTTCTCTAGCCTTGTGGCCTGTACAAGTTATTTCTCTCTGCTGGTATTCTCATCTGCAAAATGTCTATAGATACAGTGAGGTCTGGGAAGAGGTATATTAATGGACATGTAAATAAAGTATGATCTTGGCATGAAGCTTTTCATTGTTATTGGATATTATTCTTTCTTTTCCCTATTAGCATTACTTATCTCTAGGATGGCTGTCCTTTTGTGCCAACTGCCCTGCAGTAATTACTGAGAGTCCCTTCTATCTCTCTCAAAAGTATGCCTGTTTCGATGATAAATTATATATTGCCTTTGCCATCTCAATTTAAGTCCTCTTCATGTCATGGCTCTATTTTTTACCATGTGCCCCAATCAGTAAATGGCATTATCCTCAAATTAAAAAAAAAAAAATAGTAGTCATTACTCATTCTTCCCCTTTCCTCATTCCGTAACTCCAAGTCCATGGAGATAGTCTGTCAATGTTTCCTCCTAAGCATCTCTCTCTTTTATTTACCTCTCTCCACTTCATCTAACCTCACCCCTGATCCTAGTCCAGGTCAGAAACAAATCTAACACTCAAAAGAACCTCAAAAATCTCCTGAATAAATTTCCCCACTAACATTCTTTTATGGCTCATGTAGTTTCTCTTCAAAATGGCCTTTTTATAAGGTAAATGAGGTCATGCCATTGTCCTGTTTAAAAACATTAACTGGCCTCCATCAAATTGAAAATAAAATCATAATTTCTCACTGTCATTGATCTGCTACACTTCCAACCTGCTCCCCCAGGCTCAGTCTGGGCCCCTCTCTCCAGTCTCATCATTATGTTAGCAGGCATTCAGTTGTTTGACAGTAGCCAGTATATATTCCAACACAAAGCTCTTCTCATAACCATCTGTCTTGGTCTGAAATGTTCTCCTTGCTTGTCCTCCTTTGTCTCCTTCTTATCCATATCTTAGCTTAAATTTCACCTCTAGCTGGTAACATTCCCTTATTGTCCCCTCTAGAGCAAGTAAAGTTCCATTTACCCCATCTGTGCCCCTTTTTGCTTGGCAACTTGTTTGCTGCTTTCTTTAAACTCATCACGTACAGTACGATATGAATTTTGTTTGCTTTATTGTGTATCTCCTGCACTACTGTAAGCTCAGAGAGGAAATAAACCCTGTCTGTGTTGCTGTCCACAGCAACAGAGAGGGCTGAGCCCGTGGAAAAGTGCCCAGTCCTTGGTAATTACCTCTGAATGAATATATTTAGAAGACCTTATGTAAAACTATTAGTTTCCCTTTATTTCTCTCCAAAGTTACTGTCTGCTATTTTTAATTCTGTATTTCTAAAACTAACAATATTCTGTTATGGGAAGAACCAACTTATTTATCTGTGAACTTATAATGTCGTTTAACTTCTTTTTGTCCAGGTCTTCTAATATCTACTCCAACCCCCCTTGCCTTGAGCTCAATGTGACACTGAACTTTAAACTCTAAAGCACTATAACAATATAAGTTCCCACTATTTGACAAATAGCAACAATTAGCAACCACACTTGTCTCACTTATCATTATTAATTTTTCAAGCTCAGTCAAAATATTCATAATGGTTTAAAATATTTGATCTCATTTGGGTTCAGTTATCATACATTTGTAGATAGGTATTTATTTCAGCAAATGAGGTACTTTTCCATTGAAGAACTAGAATTGAAATTACAATATTCATATATAGCAGAAAGAAAATCATAATAATAGCCAGCAGTTTTAAATTCACATAATGTGCCAGGCACTATGTGAATAAATTTACATACTCTACCTACATTAATTTAGTCAACTCTCTGGGAAATACATATTTTTATTTGTATTTTACAGGTGAGAAAATAGACTGACAGAATCTATGGGTCTTGCCCAAGTTTCCAAGGCTACTAAGTATAACTTGATTTCAAGACTAGGTATATTGACAGAAATAGAAAGATAACCCTCACCTCTTGCTACTTTTAGCAGTTTGTATGCAGTGAAGAAGGAAAAGTATATTTATACTGTTTTTATATACTGTACTTTCTTCAAGAGAAACATATCTGCTTTTCCACTATTCACAGATTCTTTCATCTGTCAGCAGATATTTATTTACTTACTTCAATGTGTCTAGTATTCCTTGGGTAAACAAAATGTACACAAAATGTATGGTGCTTATTTTATTGTGTTAATATATTTGAACATGACAATAAAAACCAAAAGAGATAACCATTAGGCCTTTCCCCACAGGGAATTTAAGTTTTATCCACTACATACCATGGAGGCATTGAACTAAACAAGGCACTAAACAAGAGTTTTAGTCTTATTAGGAAAAGGATTAAATTTTGTTATTTTGGAAAAATCACTATGCTGCTGCTGCTGCTGCTAAGTCGCTTCAGTTGTGTCCGACTCTGTGCGACCCCATAGACGGCAGCCCACCAGGCTCCTCTGTCCATGGGATTCTCCAGGCAAGAGTACTGGAGTGGGGTGCCATTGCCTTCTCCGATTTAGAGTGGTTTAGGGAGAGTTAAAGAAAATAAATTTACTTAATAAGCTTATATGATAATCATAGCATATGTGTAAATAATTACTATACAACCTGCTTAAATTTTGTAATAAAAAGAAACTTTTGACAATTTTTACCATAATAATTTAAAAGAAGGGTAGTTTTTTTCTTTATTAAGTCTTAAAGACTAGCTCTTCCTAGTTTTATCAGGATATAAGGAAGTATAATTCATGGCTAATTTATAACAAATAGACTTTGTATTTATATATTATTAACCTGAAATAAATAGACTGCCAGTTATTTCGCAAGCAAATATGAGTTTATTTGGGATAAGCAGAAAATTGCAATTCAGGGTCTGTAACCATGGCAAGTAATGTGCAAGTTCTCCTGTAGCAAAGGAAGGAGAAAATTTTACAGTGGGAAATAAGGTGTTGATACGTAAATACTTATTATTGCCATCTTAGGAATCGTTTCCTGTTTGTTTGTTTTCGTTTATTCCTCTTACTGTCTTCCTTTGTGACTTGGTGATTTTCTGTAGTTTCACACATTGATATCTTTTTCTTTTGTGCATTTACTGTAGGTATTTGGTTTGTGGTCACTGTGAAGCTTACATAAAATATTGTTGTAACATTCTATTTTAAGCTGCTAATAATTTATGTGTGTGTGTGTGTGTGTGTGCGTACTTAGTCAATCAGTCCTGTCCAACTCTTTGCAACCCCATGGACTATAGCTTGCCAGGCTACGTGGGTGCTCTGTCAATGGGATTCTACAAGCAAGACCACTGGCGTGGGTAGCCATTCTTTCTCCAGGGTTTCTTCCTGACCCAGGGGTCAAACCTGTGTCTCATGCATTGCAGGTGGATTCTTTACCATTTGAGCCACCAGGGAAACCTGATAATAATTTAATCACCAACAAAATCTGTACCCTGTTAATCCTCCCTTTTTGTATTTTTTATATTATAATTTACATATTATTTTGTGTATCTATTAATAAATTATTATAGCTATAGCAATTTTAATACCATTATCTTTTAACATTTGTAGTTGAGTTCAGTGATCTACATATTACCATACTATTATGGTATTAGAATATTCTAAATTTGACCATATATATAACCTAATAACCCAATCTAGTGTATTTTATATGTCCATATGTTTTCATGTGAGTAATTATCATTTCATTTCAGATTAAAGAACTCTTTTTAGTATTTCTTATAGGACAAGAGGTCTAGTGGTGATTAACTCTCTTTCCTCTGTTTGTCTTGAAAAGTTTTCTCTCATTTTGTAGGACACTTTTGCCAGGTAAAGTATTCTTAGTTGGCAAGCTGTTTGTTTGTTTTTTTTTTTCCATTTAGCACTTTGAATATATCATCCCACTGTCTCTTGATTTGCAAAATTTTGCCTGAGAAATCTATTGATAGCTGTTTGAAATTCCATTGTATGGAATAAGGTTTTTCTTTCTTTCTTTTTTTCTCTTGCTGAATTCAAAATTCTCACTTTGTCTTTGATTTTGAACAATTTTATTATAATGCATCTCAGAGAAGTCCTCCATTGGTCAAACCTGTATGGGGTGTTATGTTTTTGTGTACCTGAATTACCATATCTTTCTCCAGCTTTCAGAAGTATTTGGCCATTGTTTCTTTAAATAACTGTTCTGCCAATTTTCTCTATGTACTCTTTTTGGGATGCCGTAATAAGAATATCATTTCTTGTGATGATGTCCTATAACTAACCTGCTTTTTATTTGTTTGTTTGTTTTACTTTTTAAAATTCTCTTACACTCTTCTTCTCTGAAAAATTTCAAACGTCCTATCTTCAAGTTGATAGAATCTCTCTCCTGCTTGTTCAAGTCTGCTGTTGATGCTCTCTATTGCATTTTTCAGTTCTTAAGTTGTATTTTTTATGTGGAATTTTTGTTTTTTAATTATTGTCTCTGTTGAATCTCATTTTGTTCATATAATATTTTCTTGATTTTTTTTATGTGGGTATTCTTTTACCTTTCTGAATTTCCTTAAGACAATCATTTTAAGCTTTCTTCCTTCAACTCATAAGCCTCCATTTTTGAGGGATTAGGTACATTTATAATATTCATTTGGTAGTGTCATGTTTCCTTTACTTTTTGTGTTTCTTGAAGTCTTTCATTTGCTGTCTTCACATTTGAAGAAGAGGTTAACTCCTCCAGTTATTACTTTCTGGCTTCAGAAGAGTTACCTTCACCTGTTTCTCTATCTAGGGGTTTTGAGACTTCCACAGATCTTTTCCAAGAATATGCCTGCCCCACACTTCTTGTTCCCTCTTGAGTCAGGAATGGTGGTGGTGGTGGTAGTGGGATTCTTAAGATTGTATGCCTTCTCTCAATCTCACAAATTCAGGCCAGGTGTTGTGAGTCTGTTGTTTATTCTTTCCTAGGCTTTGTATCTTCTAACCCCAGAGAGCTAGTCTGCCTTTCTGCATTTGCTTACTAGCCATCTGCAAAGGCTCACTCTGGTGTCCACAGGAGCTCAGGATGGCAGCCAGCCATTAAGGAGTAGAAGAGGCATGTGAGATGTTAGTATGCCCATGGGCCAGTTAAGGAGTCCACAGGTAGATGTCTCCAGTAGCCTATGGTAGGCTCTTTAGTAGTGTCCCAAGTACATTATTTTTAATTCTATCACATCAATCTGAGTATTTAAAGACAGGATATTTTAAAAAATCCTTGATAATACTTTCATTATTATTGGTAATAATTTAGATTGTGCCTCACAGTATAAAATTTCAAAATAAAAAGTCAGGTCTCTTTTTCTGGTGGTAGACCTGGTAGTCATGACTGCTATATTAAAAACTACAGATGAAAATATGCAAAATACAAATGTTTACAAAGTATCAGACTCTGTGGGCTTACAGAAGATGAAGAGACACTTATTTAAGGAAATCTAAATTTGATTGAGAATGTGATTCTGTGGTATTTGAACTAAGACCCATACCATCTCTATTTATCACAGCTTAGTGATATGTAACTCCACTCCAAGTTAACATAATCAAAAATCCAGGGCTTTCTCTCTCCCTGACTCCTGGTTAGTAAAGCTGTTTTCTCAGGAAAGCAGGACATAATAATTTCTCATCCTTCCCCTAGCTACCTATTCCTGAGGCTAAGTTCTGGGTGAATAGAGCTGAGAGGTGGGGATACCCTTCTATTGCTCAGTCCTTAATCATGGGACAGAAGATCTATGTTGGATGTGGCACTGCTGAATAATCTGGAGCCCCAAATACCCTTGTTCCAGCTTTGGTGGTGGGGGATTCATGCTGAGAAAGGCAAACCTAGAAGATCTGTAGATGCCACCTCCTCATGTACCAAGCTCTCACTACCTTATAGTGAAAGTATCCCTCAGAGAGAAGCAGGCCGTTCTTCCCACCTTCATCCACCTCAGCTCCACAGATTTTACCCCAGAGAGAGAAGCAGAGTATGGAACAGAGACTTCAAATTCCTATCAAATAGACCTAGTGAAAATTTATAGACTATACTATCCAACAAGAGCCAAATGCATGTTCTTATCAACAACACGTGGAACATTCACCAGGAGATACCATGTACTAAAACAAACAAACAAACAAAAAACACATTTAAATATTTTTAAAAGGGTAGAAATTATTTTAAAAGTGTAGTGCCTGATATGGAGAAGGCAATGGCACCCCACTCCAGTACTCTTGCCTGGAAAATCCCATTGATGGAGGAGCCTGGTAGGCTGCAGTCCATGGGGTCGCTAAGAGTCGGGAACGACTAAGCGACTTCACTTTCACTTTTCACTTTCATGCATTGGAGGAGGAAATGGCAACCCACTCCAGTGTTCTTGCCTGGAGAATCCCAGGGACGGGGGAGCCTGGTGGGCTGCCGTCTATGGGGTCGCACAGAGTCGGACATGACTGAAGAGACTTAGCAGCAGCAGCAGTGCCTGATAATAGTAGTATGAAACTAAAACTAAATTATTAGAAATAAATTTGGGAATCTTACAAATATGTGGAAATCAAATAACATACTCCCAAACAGATGGATCAAAGAATAAATCACAAATGAAATTAGAAAATATTTTGAGATTGATGAAAATGAAGACAGTGCAAAAAAAAAAAAAAAAACAACAACAACAAAAACTTTTAGAGTGCAGTTAAAGCAGTGCTTAGAGGGAAATTTATAGCTCTAAATGTCTATGTTAGAAAAGGAAGGTATCAAATCAAATCCTAAACTTCAACCTGACATTAAAAAGAAGAGAAAGTTAAAGCCAGCAGAGGATGTAAAGGATAAAAATTAGAGTTATCTTAATGAAATATGGCAACCTACTCCAGTATTCTTGCCTGAAAAATCCCCTAGGCAGGGGAGGCTGGTGGGCTACAATCCATGTGGTCACAAAGAGTCAGACATGACTGAAGTGACTGAGCATGCACGTGTAAGGAATGAAATAGAAAAACAATAGAGAAAAATCAGTAAAATCAAAAGCTCATTTTTTTTTGATTTTTCAAAATATTACCTTGTATGTTTATTGTGTTGAAATTTATTAAAGTGATAACACTGTGTCTTTTCTAAATATTTGATTTTGATTGAAATGTTAGATACAAATGATAAATAAACATTCTTTACTGATTATGACAAATATCTTTACCCAACTAAATTATCTTTCAATTTTAATGCCATTTTATGAACACATTATTGTGTTAATGTAATCAAATCTATTTATTCCTTTATGCTTAGAAATTTTTTTAATTTTATTTTATTTTTAAACTTTACATAATTGTATTAGTTTTTCCAAATATCAAAATGAATCCATCACAGGTATACATGTGTTCCCCATCCTGAACCCTCCTCCCTCCTCCCTCCCCATACCATCCCTCTGGGTCGTCCCAGTGCACTAGCCCCAAGCATCCAGTATCGTTCATTGAACCTGGGCTGGCATCTCGTGTCATACATGATATTTTACATGTTTCAATAAAAGCTCATTTTTGAAAAGATTTTTGAAAAATTGACAAACCTGTAGCTGGATTCTCTAAGAAACAGAGAAGACTTAAGCTCCTAGAACCAGGAATGAGAGAAGAAACATTACTATAGCTTCGCTGAAATAAAAAGTGTTATAAAAAAATACTAAGAATACTATGAGCAATTGTATGCCAATAAATTAGATAACTTAGAGGCAATGAAAAAATTTCTAGAAAATCAAGGAAACTAGATTTACACACACACTCACAAAGGAACCTATGTTGAGAATTAAAAGAGCACAGGAAGAAGTTAACTTCACCATGGAAAGTTTATGAAAATACAAGGTTAATGAAGAGTTGTATTATGTAATGAAAATCTTCTCAATATTGCTGGTTACTTTGTTTTCATAAATGACTACTATGCATGCCCCGAGTCACCAATAGTGGATATAGACATTGTTTGGCCAGAAGAGAAGTCATTCAACATATTTTAGATAAAAGTATTAAAGCACTGAAAAGAATCACAATATATAATCTTTGGAAAAACTAAGGAATCAGAAATTGTGATGGAGTCAGGGAAGTTTGAGAGAGTTAAGAAAAAAGATATCAGCCATTTATGTCATCTCTTCTACTTTCCAAATCTTGACCATGTGCCTGCCATTGACAGATTGGAGTAGAAACCTATAGTAAGTAGATTCTGAGAACCCTGCAGGAACTTCAGATTGTGGTGATAGTTATGCCCTCAAAAAAAAGGCGGGGCAGAATAAAATGATGCAATACTTAACATTTTTATCTACATAACAGTTTATTAGAATAAAACATACCTTAAATTATTTTATTAAACCAGATTCCAAATTTAACTCCTTTCCAAATAGGAGTTAAGTTATAATAAAAATGCTTTTTGAGTATGAAAACACTTCTCTATCCTTATTTTGAAAGGATTATGGACATCTTTTAATAAAACTACTGACACATCTATCACTGTAATTTAATATACTCAAGAGCGATAGATACAAAATTATTAATAAAAATGTGCAACCTATTTTACTCTACTAGCTATAAACTCTCTGATGCATTTCTAGGTACTAAAAATTAGCTTCCTTCATGCATTTCAGAAATAAATCCTTTGTATCTGATTAAAATGCAGATGAGCATCATAAACTATTGTAATTTGAAAGGACTGAACTCATGATGCAATCTGCCTCCATCTGCTTTCAGGTGTAAAGCAGGAGGGAGTTTTGCTGAAAGTATCACTGAATCCAATTTAGGTTAAAACTCAGGGAATTAAACATGCCAGTCTGACTCCCCTCAGTTTTTTTGTTTGTTTGTTTCTACATTTATGTCACTTTGTTGTGTGCCTGTGTAGGTTTAGGCCATCTGCATAATCATATTGCTGTTAATTATAACAAAGCATGTTTAAAATTCTTTTCACAAATATGTATGGGGGAAAACAGCTAAATTATTGGCAGGATTTTGAAAGAGCTTTGGAATTAACATGGAATGCCATAGGCTCATTTCTTCACTAAGGTGGTTCTCCCTTCTAACATTTTTCAGCCAATATGAAAGAAGTGAAATGAAGCCATATGTAGCGAGCAGGAACAGGTAAATAGTAGATACCTGAAAGTCATTGCCACAGGGCTGGGAGCAGAGACTGGGGTTTGATAAAGATGCACTTAAGTATGAAACTGAAGTCTGCCTAATAATGCTGCAGTTGTTAATATTTCTCTGAGTTTAAATTTCATCTTTGGTAAATGATTATGATTAATGTGCATCTGTAAGATTTATGAGAATCAAGTTTACAGATCCCCTAGCAGAATGTCTGCATATTGCTAGTGAAATAGACACGTCAGCCAGTTTTTCTTCTGTACAGCTGTACTGTAGATCTTTCTTAAAGGTAATGAAAAAGATGGCATGGTCGTGCACATAGAGTCAGACATCCTGTAAGTAAAATCAAGTGGGCCTTCAGTTCAGTTCAGTTCAGTCTCTCAGTCATATCTGACTATTCGTGACCCCATGAATTGCAGCATGCCAGGCCTCCCTGTCCATCACCAACTCCCGGAGTTCACTCAAACTCACATCCATCAAGTTGGTGATGCCATCCAGCCATCTCATCCTCTGTCATCCCCTTCTCCTCCTACCCCCAATCCCTCCCAGCATTGGGGTCTTTTCCAATGAGTCAACTTTTCTCATGAGGTGGCCAAAGTACTGGAGTTTCAGCTTTAGCATCATTCCTTCCAAAGAACACCCAGGACTGATCTCCGTTAGAATGGACTGGTTGGATCTCCTTGCAGCCCAAGGGACTCTCAAGAGTCTTCTCCAACACCACAGTTCAAAAACATCAATTCTTCAGTGCTCAGCCTTCTTCACAGTCCAACTCTCACATCCATACATGACCACAGGAAAAACCATAGCCTTGACTAGACGGACCTTTGTTGGCAATGTCTCTGCTTTTCAATATGCTATCTAGGTTGGTCATAACTATCCTTCCAAGGAGTAAGCATCTTTTAATTTCATGGCTGCAGTCACCATCTGCAGTGATTTTGGAGCCCAGAAAAATAAAGTCTGTCACTGTTTCCACTGTTTCCCCATCTATTTCCCATGAAGTGATGGGACCAGATGCCATGATCTTTGTTTTCTGAATGTTGAGTTGTAAGCCAACTTTTTCACTCTCCTCTTTCACCTTCATCAAGAGGCTTTTTAGTTCCTCTTCACTTTCTGCCATAAGGGTGATTTCATCTGCATATCTGAGGTTATTGATATTTCTGCCAGCAATCTTGATTCCAGCTTGTGCTTCTTCCAGCCCAGCATTTCTCATGATGTACTATGCATAGAAGTTAAATAAGCAGGGTGACAATATACAGCCTTGACGTACTCCTTTTCCTATTTGGAACTAGTCTGTGGTTCCATGTCCAGTTCTAACTGTTGCTTCCTGACCTGCATACAGGTTTCTCAAGAGGCAGGTCAGGTGGTCTGGTATTCCTATCTCTTTCAGAATTTTCCACAGTTTATTGTGATCCAGACAGTCAAAGGCTTTGGCATAGTCAATAAAGCAGAAATATATGTTTTTCTGGAACTCTCTTGCTTTTTCCATGATCCAGTGGATGTTGGCAATTTGATCTCTGGTTCCTCTGCCTTTTCTAAAACCAGCTTGAACATCTCAAAGTTCACAGTTCACATATTGCTGAAGCCTGGCTTGGGGAATTTTAAGCATTACTTTACTAACGTGTGAGATGAGTGCAATTGTGCAGTAGTTTGAGCATTCTTTGGCATTGCCTTTCTTAGGGATTGGAATGAAAACTGACCTTTTCCAGTCCCAAAGAAAGGCAATGCCAAAGAATGTTCTGACTGCCATACAACAGCATTCA
>NW_011495084.1:7845518-7856198 GCF_000754665.1 Bison bison bison | reverse complement strand
CCCTGCTTATTTAACTTATATGCAGAGTACATTGTACAAAATTCTGGGCTGGGTGAATCACAACCTGGAATCAGGATTGCCAGGAGAAATATCAACAACTTCAGATATTCAGATAATACCACTTTAATAACAGAAAGCAAAGAGGAACTAAAGAGCCTCTTGATGAAGGTGAAGGAGGAGAGAGAAAAACCTGGCTTAAAACTCTACATTCAAAACACTAAAATCATGGCATACAGTTCCATCACTTCATAGCAAATAGATGGGGAAAATGTAGAAATAGTGACAGACTTCATTTTAGGGGCCTTCAAAATCTGCAGATGGTGACTGTGGCTACGAAATTAAAAGACACTTGTTCCTTAGAAGACAAGCTATGACAAACCTAGACAGTGTATTTAAAAGCAGAAACATTGCTTTGCTGACAAAGGTCTGTCTAGTCAAAGCTATGGTTTTTCCAGTAATTATGTTCGGATGTGAAAGTTGGACCTTGAAGAAGACTAAGCGTGGAATTGATGCTTTTGAACTGTGGAGTTGGAGAAGACTCTTGAGAGTCCCTTGGACTGCAAGGAGATCAAACCAGTCAATACTAAAGGAACTCAGTCCTGAATATTCATTGGAAGGACTGATGCTGAAGCTGAAGCTCCAATACTTTGGCCACCTGATGCAAAGAGCTGATTCATTAGAAAAGACCCTAATGCTGGGAAAGATTGAAGGCAAGAGGAGTACGGGATGACAGAGGATGAGATCATTGGATGGCATCGCTGACTCAATGCACATGAGTTTGAGCAAGTCCAGGAGATGATGAAGGACATGGAAGTTTTGCATTCTGCAGTCTATGGGTTCACAGAGTCAGACATGACTTAATGACTGAACAACAATTAAGAGGCAACTCAACACAAAAAGAAAAAAAAAAGTAGGTTTTTAGAATTATAGAAAATATAAATATATATTATGAAAACTGGTTTTATATTTTGCATTCTTATGTGAAATATTACAAGTGCTGCATTGACTGTTTCCTTTTAACCTCACTTCTTGTTCTCCTCTATGATGGCCGTATTAATCTTTTGTACAGTTTTATCAAATGCTACTTCAGTGAGCCTAGGGGTCAGACCTCAGTCATTTTATTTCATGAAAGCTACCACAATAATTAATAACAAACAAATACACAAAAATTGAAATCAAATTGCCAACATCCGTTGGATCATAGCAAAAGCAAAAATTCCAGAAAAACATCTACTTCATTGACTATGCTAAAGCCTTTGACTATGTGGATCACAATGTGACTTAGCAACTGCAAAACAATGAGAAAGAAGCCTGTGCATAAGTGTTCTACAGTGTTCCCTGAGCTTATTTCCATGTTTTTAGAAGTTCTCTACAATAAATTTCTCATTTTGTATCTTTTGTTCCAATATGAACAATAAAATAGAGAAACGTTCTGAATCACTGAATAACCATCTCATTTTGGACAAATGTTTATACTTGGAAACATGTTATTTCCATATAGTGTTATTTTAAAACAGGAGACTGTTGAAAAGTCATGGAGATGGTCTTCATGAAGCCATACAGACAAGTGACTGTGATAGCACAGGATTCTGTAGATTGAGTATAGGTTTCATAAGCCAAAGAAGCTGAGAATAGGGCCATTACATGATCCATGGAATTATGAAGAAGACAGTTCCATAAGAAAAGGAGGTATAGTCATCAGTATCATCTTACCACTGCAAATGGTACTTTAACTTAAGACCAAATCATCATTTAGCATATATAATTAATGTGGTTTGTGCTAACAGTATGGTATTTTAAAATTTCAACTTAGTGATCGTTTTGCATTTCACAATATATAGAAGTTTTAATCATAAGAAAAGTAAAACAAAACTTATTTATTCAAATTATATTTCGATAATTTCTAAATGTTAAATTAACTCTAGAACCATGAAAGAATTATTGATTAGAATCATTTTTCCAGTTCTATAAATAAGTTGAAATTTATTAATAGTGAATTAACTTTGAAGAACTAAAAACAGCCATCTCTTTGAAAGAAAGAAAAAAGTCCCATTTAATACTATATATGAAGCTTAAACTATAATAATATCAAAATTAAATACATTTAATTTTAATATTATAATAATATTTTAAAACCATTCATTGAAATGAAAGTTGTTTAGTTGTGTCTGACTCTTTGCAACTCCATGAATTGTACAATCCATGGAGTTCTCCAGGTCAGAATACTAGAGTGGGTAGCCTTTCCCTTCTCCAGAGAATCTTCCCAACCAAGGGATCAAATCCAGGTCCCCATATTGTAGGCTGATTCTTTACCATCTGAGCCACCAGGGAAGCCCATTTAAAAATTATTATATTTTATATTTATATATAAATATTATATTTAAAACTATAATAGTATTAAACATAAATGTAATATTAACATTAAAGTACAGATTACATAATATTGCATATTTGTGTGGTAAAGAAACTATAAGCAAAGACAAATGACAGAATCATAGACTAAAATAAAATATTTGAGTAAACTTTACTTGATCACATTTGGTAGATCAAATATTGTCACAAATTGACAAATGCATATGGTTTAACTTTATATTTGTGATATTTAATACATAAAAATTTAATATTTCTACTTTACACCCAAAGTTATGCACATTAATGAAATAAAGTAACTGCCACAAGAAAAGCTAGCATGGAATATAGTTAGGAAATTCACAGAAGAAAAAATACAAATGGGCTTCTGATGAAAATATGTTCCACTTCACTAATCATCAAGGACAAGGTGATTGAAACACTGAAAACTTAAAAAAAAATTAGGATGATAGAAATATGAAAGGTTGATTATAATCAGTGCAGCCAAGGATGTGGCACAACTATTAGCTCTACCCAGTGGAACTGGACATCACTTCAAACTTTGTGGAATTTGTCTAGCAGAGTTTTTAAACATTAAAGTGTACACTCATCAAACCACTATATGGGCCTTATCCAGTAGAAATTGAGGGTGTCATTACACAGAAATAATGTGGTAAATGGATTTGTATTATACAATACTTTATTTGAAATAAGTAGAAAAAAAATCCCAATATCCATTAGTAGAAAAGCAGAAAAATCCCAATATCCATCAGTATAATATTTTTATATTAAAAATATATAAATTTTTATATATTTATTTTGAGAAAAATGCATTGCTAAGTAAGAAAAGCAAAGTATAGAACACTGTTTTTCTATTTTTATTTCTTTAAAAAAAGTGTTGTGCTTCTATAAAAAATTGAATAGCATATCTTCCAAATTGTTACTCTGCTTTTAGTAAGAAATGGAATTTAAATAGAAGAGAATTTTCTCATACCTCATATTTCTGTATTGTTGGCATTGGTACAATGTGCTACTATTACAGAAATTAAATGTATAGATACACCAATTTAAGAATATGAAAGAAAAATTGCAAGGACCTTCCTACTTTTACCTGTCTTTACAAAATTTGGTAATTTATCTTCATTGAAAAATGTCTAAGATTGTGAATGCTGAGTGAAAGAAGACATAATTAAATGTTTAATTACATGGCCACATTCCATTAAAAATATTGTAGCATTTTGTAATGTAATTCCTATTGAGATTTCTGAATTCCCCGTTGCAATTGTGTCTTACTTTTTTTTTCTATTCTAATAAGCAAGACACTATTCCTCTGTGTCTTGTTTCTGTTTCATCTGTTTTATAAATACATGTTATTCAATCCATTAATGGATATCTGTTGAATTTTTAAGTAATTCATAAAATATTTGAGTTTAATATTTTTCTCTTTTGATTATCTATTACATGAACCAAGTTATCTACTGAGAATGCTTGACTTGTATTTTTTTTTCATCTCAAAATGATACATATTAAACCCACATTGCTCTTTTGTTGGTAGTATAAGGTAAAGAAATCTTATTTGAAATCTAGTTGCTAAATTGGAGAAGGAAATGGCAACCCACTCCACTGTTCTTGCCTGGAGAATCTTGTGGACAGGGGAACCTGGTGGGCTGCTGTCCATGGGGTCACGCAGAGTCAGACACAACTGAAGCTACGTAGCATACATGCATGCATTGGGGAAGGAAATGGCAACCCACTCCAGTGTTCTTGCCTGGAGAATCCCAGGGACGGGGGAGCCTGGTGGGCTGCCGTTTATGGGATCGCACAGAGTCAGACACGACTGATGCGACTTAGCAGCAGCAGAAGCTGCTAAATAATTTTAAATGCCCTCTGAATATTGAAGATTGAATACATTAAGAAAGTCTAAGAGTTTTCTAAGAATATAACAAATGTCTTTTAAATATAGTTTCCACATTGGAGAATAGTAAACCACTTTATGCACATAATTTTATGTTAATTTTAATTCTTGACTTTTTGAACTATTCATGAAGGATAATTGAACACATGTACAGAGTATATTTTCACTGAAAGAATGCTTAAATAAGCTAAAATGGCTTACAAAATTAAATGAAGGAATAGTTAAGCTTTTTAGTACTAAGTACAGTGTTAAACTTGCCAAATGCAAAGCTTGAAAGCTGATGTTAGTATTTATTAGCACATATGTTGACCCTGATGAATATATTTCAGTTATTCAATGGCAGATAGCATCACTGATATAAAGAGAGAAAAAACAAAGAGCTTGGGCTGGAAGGAGTTTTACCTTTGAAATGGGGTACTGCTGCCAATGGTTTTCTTTATTACTTTTGTTATTGAGAGAAAAGTTATTGAATATTTCATTCGCTTTCTTTTCAGTAGATATTTTGATAGCCCGAACATCCCTTTATTGGAAACTCACTTCCTCAAAAAACATTTTAAACTAAATCTATGAGATCTGAAGTCCCCAGGGGTCTTTTACTTTGTTCTCTAGTTTCTTAGTATTTCATGTGAAATATATAGTCCTGGAGGCATAATGCTTTTAAAACATAAACTTTCTGGAAACTTGTTAGAAAGGAAATATTCTGATTTTGATTTTCTAAAATTTTGTATGAAAGAAGCCATTGAATATTTGAAATAGTTTGTATAACCCAGAGGCAATTTAATACAATTTTATTGTCCTTATTTTCCCTTTCATATTCTTGCCCAGTTTATGCCATTTTCTTATCTGTGTTTATATGCCAAGAGAAGTAGTATGTTATTATTTATGTAGTTTTTAACTGTAAAAAAAGTTCTAAACTTCAAATGCCTCATTTTAATTGATTTGTTTGATTAACTTCTCAGAATTGGACTGCTGTTGGGGTCACATTTGTTAGTTCTGCCATCGTCAGTTATAGTCAGGGAATCATTTGCTCTGTGTTCTTGGGACTTCATTTATTAAGCATAATTTAATCAGCAGTTTAGGTATCAAGAGGATCGAGAATACTCTACTAGATTGTCTATCTCAGATATTTGCTTTGCTGCTGCTGCTAAGTCGCTTCAGTCGTGTCTGACTCTGTGCGACCCCATAGGCAGCAGCCCAGGAGGCTCACCTGTCCCTGGGATTCTCCAGGCAAGAACAATGGAGTGGTTTGCCATTTCGTTCTCCAGTGCATGAAAGTGAAAAGTGAAAGTGAAGTCGCTCAGTCGTGTCCGACTTTTAGCGACCCATGGACTGCAGCCTATCAGGCTCCTCCATCCATGGGATTTTCCAGGCAAGAGTACTGGAGTGGGGTGCCATTGCCTTCTCTGGATATTTGCTTTAGTACATAGTAAATATTCCAATATCAGCAGAGTTACCTTCTGGGATAAAAGACTAGAGAGAAGTTTAATTCACTATACTTTTTATTGATGTTTATTGAAACAACAACTAGCCTGAAAACAAAATTAAAATCTTCCAAATTCTACCATTCTATGAAATCAACTGCAGTGACATTTCTGTTCCCTTCCAACTGCTGTCTGTTTGAATTCATGAATTTTGCATATTCGTAATCAGAGTATAGGCATAAATGGATTTCATTCAATCTTGAAGCCAAACAATTTGGCCCAAAACAGCTTTGTTTTCCTGACTCTGGAATCTTAGCATAAACTGTAATACGTTCTCATTGGCTCAGCTTCACCTAAGGCTGAAATATTTTACTGAATTATTGAATTGCTAAAGTTTTGCTCATTTTACATCACTATGAATCACAAAAATATAAACTGTTCCTTGAAGACTCATTTCTATCCACAGATGCAACATTTTTCTCACCCATGAAAATCTGAAAACATTGTATATGATCTATTTTTACTTCAATCTTATACTATAGTTAACAAATAATGCTCTCTGAGCATCTCTCATATAAACAAAAGCAAATACATATATTGGCTTATGAAAAGACCTTAATTAATTTGCATTATAATGACCTAAGAACTTGAGGATATAAGCAAAAGTTCCTATTTATCATAGATACTTACCCCAGAAAACCTATTAAGATACTGATCCTATTATTTCCCATTAATAAAGGGTGGCCTGAGGTAACTACTAATTAAAGATTGTTCCTGTGGACATATTATGCTGACTTTCTAGAAGGTGGGCATAGTTTTGTCTAGGCAACACAATGCATCCAGTTAATTGTTAACAACTTGGCTTAATTTGTAGTTTTGTATTTTGTACATCAGAAAAACTGTTTAGACAAGAATGCCCATGAACCTGTGTAGTTTTTTGATGTAATTTGACAGGTCATATATTTCTCCAGAAATATTTATTTGTAACAGCCATATCTGAAGTAAAACCCCCTGAGGGGCTACCAGTTAGAGAAAGTGATAATTCTTCTAGATCTACGACTGAAGTTAAGACATATTTCAACATTCATTAGTATACCATATGTTTAAGCAGATCAGCTAAGACCACTTATGAAAATATTGTACTTGAGTTAATTAGAGAAGCAACACTGTAAATTAGGAGGCCGTGTGGTACATCTTGGTTTGTTAGCTTTCAGTTGCAGGGAACAGCTGCCTAAGCAATTACTGGCAGAAAGAAATTTGATAAGAGAACTCAGATGTTTACTGATCACTCAAAGGGCCTCTAGGCCTAACGCTCAGAGCTACTCTATGCAGAACTAGCTTGCTAGAGAGCTTTAATCTCTGTCTGACTTTAAGAAGATACTACCATGGCTAGAATCCAGGACCTGGAAGCCACCAGTGCAGTGCCTTCCTCTCAAGAACCACAGAAGGATTCTTCAATATACACATCAAACAATGTGATATGCCATATTAAAAAATTAAAAGATAAAAATCATATGATAATCTCAATAGATACAGAAAAAGCCTTTGACAAAATTCATCACCCATTTATGATTAAAGCTCTTCAAAAAATGGGCATAGAAGGAACCTAACTCAACATAGTAAAGGCCGTATATGATAAGCCTACAGCAAACATTATTCTCAGTGGTGAAGAACTGAAAGCATTCCCCCTAAGATCAGGAACAAGACAAGGGTGTCCACTTTCACCACTATTATTCAACATAGTTCTGGAAGTCCTAGCTACAGGAATCAGAGAAGAAAAAGAAATAAAAGGAATCCAGATCAGAAAAGAAGAAGTAAAGCCCTCACTGTTTGCAGATGGCATGATACTGTACATAGAAAACCCTAAAGATAATATCAGAAAATTAATTACTAGAGCTAATCAGTGAATTTAGCATGGTTGCAGGATACAAAATCAATACACAGAAATCATTTGAAGTTCTATATACTAACAGTTAAAAATCAGAAATAGAAATTAAAGAATCAATCCATTCACCATTGCAACAAAAATAATTAAATATCTAGGAATAAACTTACTTAAGGAGATAAAAGTACTGTACACAGAAAATTATAAGACACTAAGGAAAGAAATCAAAGATGACTTAAACAGATAGAGAGATATTACATGTTCCTTGGTAGGAAAAATCAATATTGTGAACATGACTATACTATCAAACACAATCTGCAGATTCAATGTGATCCCTATCAAATTACCAATGGCATTTTTCACAGAACTAGAACAAAAAATTTCACAATTAATATGGAAACACAAAAGACCCTGAATAGAGAAAGCAGTCTTGAGAAAGAAGAATGTATCTGGAGGAATCAACCTTCCTGACTTCAGATTATACTACAAAGCTGCAGTCATCAAAACAGTATGGTGTTTTGGCACAAAAACAGAGATATAGACCACTGGAACAAGATAGAAAGCCCAGAAATAAACCCATGTACCTATGGGTGCCTTATTTTTGACAAAGGAGGCGAGAATATACAATGGGGATAAGACTCCTCTTCAATAAATGGTGCTGGGAAAACTGGATAGCCACATGTAAAAGAATGAAATTAGAACACTTCCTAACACCATTCACAAAGATAAACTCAAACTGGATTACAGACCTAAATGTAAGACCAGAAATTATAAAACTCTTAGAATAAAACATAGGCAGAACAATTGATGGCATAAATCAAAGCAACATCCTCTATGACCCAACTCCTAGAGTGATGGAAATAGAAATAAAAGTAAATAAGTGGGACCTGATTAAATTTAGAAGCTTTTGCACAGCAAAGGAAATAATAAGCAAGGTGAAAAGACAACCCTCATAATGGGAGAAAATAATAGCAAATGAAACAACTGACAAATGATTAATTTCCAAAATATACAAGCAGCTCATACAACTCAATACCAGAAAGTGAAAGTGAAGTTGCTCAGTCATGCCCAACTCTTTGTGACCCAGTGGACTATGGGATTCTCCAAGCAAGAATACTGGAGCGGGTTGCCATTTCCTTCTCCAGGGGATCTTCCCAACCCAGGGATAGAACCTGGGTCTCCTGCCTTGCAGGCAGATGCTTTATCCTCTGAGCCACCAGGAAACAACAATACCAGAAAAACAACCCAATTAAAAATGGGAAAAAGACCTGGGTAGACATTTCTCCAAAGAAGACATAAAGATGGCTGTAAAACACATGAAAAGATGCTCAACATCACTCATTATTAGAGAACTGCAAATCAAAGTGACAATGAGATATCAATTCACACCAGTCAGAATGGTCATCATCAAAAAGTCTGCAAATGATAAATTCTGGAGAGGATGTGGAGAAACAGGAACACTCTTGCACTGTTGGTGGGGATGTAAAGTGATACATCCACTATGGAAGACAGTATGGAGATTCCTTAAAAAAAAAAACAACTAGGAATAAAACCACCATATGACCCAGCAATCCCACTCCTAGGCATATACCCTGAGGAAACCAAAATTGAAAGAAACACATGTATCTCATTGTTCATTGCAGCACTATTTACAATAGCTAGAACATGGAAGCAACCTAGATGTCCATCAGAAGATGAATGGATAAAGAAGTTGGGTACATATACACAATGGAATATTACTCAGCCATAAAAAGGACTGCCTTTGAGTCAGTTCTGATGAGGTAGATGAACCTAGAACCTATTATACAGTGTGAAGTAACTCAGAAAGAGAAAGATAAATATCATATTCTAATGCACATATACAGAGTCTAAGAAAATGGAACTGAAGAATTTATTTACAGGGCAGCAATGGAGAAATAGACATAGGGATACCTTTGTGGACATGGGGAGAGAGTGAGATGTATGGAGAGTAACATGGAAACTTACATTACCATATGTAAAGTGGATAGCTAGCAGGGATTTGCTGTATGGCTCAGGAAAATAAAACAAGGGCTCTGTGTTGACTTAGAGGGATTGGGTGGGCAGGGAGATGGGAGGGAGGTTTAGAAGGGAGGGGATATATATCTATATACACCTATGGCTGATTCATGTTGAGGTTTGACAGAAAACAACAAAATTCTGTAAAGCAATTATCCTTCAATAAAAAATTAATTAAAAAAATAAATTAAAAAAGAAAAAAGAACCACAGAAGGAGTAGACACAGTCTTCTGCTGTGGGAGATCTCTACAATTCTGTGCTTCTCACAGGAACAACTAAAGGGAAGGAGAAGTGATGTCTCCTATACTTCTGCCTTCTACATCTGCAGGTAACTGGCAAAACCTAATGCATGCTCAGAAACCTAAGTGAAAGAGAGAGAGTCTTAGGAAATGTGTTTAGTTTTCCAGCCTCTGGACACAATGCAAATGACACCAAGTGCTAATCCACTAAGCCCAGCACACTTGATGTGCTTTGAATTCATTTTGATATCTGCATGTATGTCTTCCTATTAGGTAGACTACATTCTGTTTTGCTCGGAGCCATACTGATTTGTAGTTGTCATCCCACTATAATTATAAATAGTGCACCCTGTCACTCTTAATGAGTTCTGGTTTGGAAGATAAATTCCACTTTTGCTTTACCTTTACATATGTGTGTATTACCCTAACTGTGTGTAGGAAAGAAAGAGGGAAATGTCACTAACTCTACCCAAAATAAGGCTGTGAAAGAATTATTAGCATTTTAACTTAGCAGATACAAGCCTTGAAGATCATACTAACCAGCCCACCATGGTTGTATAGAAAATAAGAGATAAAAAAGATTTTAAATTTAAGTGTGTCTGACTGCTAAGGTCATATTATTGATTAATTGTGTAGCTGCTATTTGTAATCAATTCTGTGCTGATAACTATTTCTTCTGTAAAATTTTATGGCTTTATGCATTTTGTTTGTACTTATTAATTCTCAAGTATTATTTGAGCATCTACTCTGAGCCAAACATCGACCTTGCCATAAGAATATAGTGGTAGGCCAAACAGACAAAAATTCTTATCCATATGAAGCTATAATCTAGAG
>NW_011495084.1:7843164-7845418 GCF_000754665.1 Bison bison bison | reverse complement strand
ATATATATATATATATATATATATATATATATATATATATTTTAGCAAAATGTATCTCATGATAAAAAGTGCTATGGATGAAAATACAGCAGATAAGCATAATAGTGGGGCTATTATGAAGGTGGGGCTGCTCTTTAAAGGCAGACAGTCACTGATAAAATTTCATTAGATACTAAAATAGATCAAATTATCATGCAGATATCTACATGAGTAATTAAGGCTGAAAATGTAAACCATGAGACAAGAGTGAGTCTGGAGAGTTTGAAGAAGGACAAAGAATCTACAGATGAATAGGGTACTATGGACGAATAGGGAATGGATAGGAGGAGATGAAGTCAGACAAATTGTGTGTGTGTGTATCATGTATATGTTCTGTGTTGCTAAAGGAAAGATAAGGCTACCCTGGGTAGCCTAAGGCTATGGCTTTGGAGTGAGCTAGAAAGCCAATTTACTGATGTAGCACAATGGAATATTTCAAACACCTATAGATATAATCACTTTGTCATTTTAGTAAAAGAGTGTTAATCAAAGATAAGCTTTAGAAAAAAATGAGTAATATTATGCATATTGTCTAACTGATTTAATATTCAAATACCTCACCAATAAAAATAAGATAATAATAGAAAAGTGGCAAAGATTCAATGCAATTATAAATACACTTGCCTAGTATACACTAATTGCTCAGTCAATGAAGGCAGTTATTATTAACTTAAATGAAGACAATTTTTAAATTTTTAATCAAATAAGCAGCATATATGACTAAGTGCATTCACTTCACTCTTTATGAACCAAATAATATGATTACTAAGTCCTATGTGAGATTTAATCATACATCTGTATTTATGTGTATATATACATCACTAGCCTTAAATATTTTAGCATGCACAAAAGAGGAATCCAGCAGGTTTCACACATAATGGCTGAAGATATTATAAGATTAAGAGGATAATTTCATTGTAAAAGAAATTAGGGAATTGTGGTTTGGGGTTAGAAAATATATTCTGGAATTTAGAGCCAACAATAACTATTTGAATATCTGTGCTGTCTGAGGCCCTGTGTCAGGTGTTGACACTGCAAATACCAGTAAGTATATGTCAATCAATAAGAATATTTCATCAATAATGATCATTTAATTACTAACCAGTTAGTAGTAGTTCATATGGTAGGTGATAAACTTGGAGTTGTCATTGGGTACTTTGGGAATCAAAGGAAATATCTTTTCCAGCTTTATCTGGAACAGAAGCTTTATGCATGAAGGTGTTCTGAGGAGGTGGATCCCAACTCTATCTATTATATCTATCTATCTATAGACATGGGCTTCCCAGGTGGCATAGTGGTAAAGAAGCCGCCTGCCACTGCAGAAGATGCAAGAGACACAGTTTCAATTCCTCGGCCAGGAAGATCCTCTGGCATGGGAAATGGGAACCCATTCCAGTATTCTTGCCTGGAAATTCCATGGACAGAGGAGCCTAATGGTCCATATGGTTGCAGAGAGTTGGACACCACTGAGCATATGCACACACATCTATAGAAATTCTGATACCTGTATTTCTCTATCCTAATTATTACTGGAAGATATGAGAAATATCAGGGGTAAGGAAAAGAAGATATTAGACATGCTCATACACATATGGAACAAAAGTGAAAGTTGCTCAGTCATGTCCGACTCTTTGCAATCCCATGGACTATACAGTCTATTGAAGTCTCCTGGCCAGAATACTGGAGTGGGTAGCTGTTCCCTTCTCCAAGGGATCTTCCTGACCTAGGAATTGAACTTGGGTCTCCTGCATTGCAGGTGGTTTCTTTACCAGCTAAGCTACCAGGGAATAGCTAAGCTATAATATACAGCTAAGCATGTATATTATACATACACATATACATGCTCTATATGTATATTAGACATGCAAATACACACACACACACACACACACACACAATTACTGCAGATGGTAATTGCAGCAATGAAATTAAAAGACTCTTACTCCTTGGAAGAAAAGTTATGACCAACCTAGATAGCATATTGAAAAGCAGAGACAGTACTTTGCCAACAAAGGTCCATCTAGTCAAGGCTATGGTTTTTCCAGTGGTCATGTATGGATGTGAGATTTGGACTGTGAAGAAGGCTGAGCGCCGAAGAATTGATGCTTTTGAACTGTGGTGTTGGAGAAGACTCTTGAGAGTCCCTTGGACTGCAAGGAGATCCCACCAGTCCATTCTGAAGATCAGCCCTGGGGTTTCTTTGGAAGAAATGATG
>NW_011495084.1:7842037-7843064 GCF_000754665.1 Bison bison bison | reverse complement strand
CACACGCTAGTAAAGTAATGCTCAAAATTCTCCAAGCCAGGCTTTAGCAATACGTGAACTGTGAACTTCGAGATGTTCAGCTGGTTTTAGAAAAGGAAGAGGAACCAGAGATCAAATTGCCAACATCTGCTGGATCATTGATAAAGCAAGAGAGTTCCAGAAAAACATCTATTTCTGCTTTATTGACTATGCCAAAGCTTTTGACTGTGTGGATCACAATAAACTGTGGAAAATTCTTCAAGAGATGGGAATACCAGACCACCTGACCTGCCTCTTGAGAACTGGACATGGAACAACAGACTGGTTCCAAGTAGGAAAAGGAGTACGTCAAGGCTGTATATTCTCACCCTGCTTATTTAACATATGCAGAGTACATCATGAGAAACACTGGGCTAGAAGAAGCACAAGCTGTAATCAAAATTGCCAGGAGAAATATCAATAACCTCAGATATGCAGATGACACCATCCTTATGGCAGAAAGTGAAGAGGAACTAAACAGCTTCTTCATGAAAGTGAAAGAGGAGAGTGAAAAAGTTGGCTTAAAGCTCAACATTCAGAAAACGAAGATGATGGCATCTGGTCCCGTCACTTCATGGCAAATAGGTGGGGAAACAGTGGAAACAGTGTCAGACTTTATTTTTTGGGGCTCCAAAATCACTGCAGATGGTAATTTCAGCCATGAAATTAAAAGACCCTTACTCCTTGGAAGGAAAGTTATGACCAACCTAGATAGCATGTTTGTTTGTTTGTTTTTTAGATAGTATGTTAAAAAGCAGAGATATTACTTTGCTAACAAAGGTCCATCTAGTGAAGGCCATGGTTTTTCCAGTGGTCATATATGGATGTGAGAGTTGGACTGTGAAGAAAACTGAGCACCGAAGAATTGATTTTCTTTTGAGCTGTGGTGTTGGAGAAGACTCTTGAGAGTCCCTGGACTGCAAGGAGATCCAACCAGTCCATTCTAAGGGAGACCAGTCCTGGGTGTTCATTGGAAGGACTGATGCTGAAGCTGAAACTCCAATACTTT
>NW_011495084.1:7840550-7841937 GCF_000754665.1 Bison bison bison | reverse complement strand
GCAGAGACAGTACTTTGCCAACAAAGGTCCATCTAGTCAAGGCTATGGTTTTTCCAGTGGTCATGTATGGATGTGAGATTTGGACTGTGAAGAAGGCTGAGCGCCTAAGAATTGATGCTTTTGAACTGTGGTGTTGGAGAAGACTCTTGAGAGTCCCTTGGACTGCAAGGAGATCCCACCAGTCCATTCTGAAGATCAGCCCTGGGGTTTCTTTGGAAGAAATGATGCTAAAGCTGAAACTCCAGTACATTGGCCACCTCATGCGAAGAGTTGACTCATTGGAAAAGACTCTGATGCTGGGAGGGATTGGGGGCAGGAGGAAAAGGGGATGACAGAGGGTGGGATGGCTGGATGGCATTACTGATTTGATGGACGTGAGTCTGGGTGAACTCCAGGAGTTGGTAATGGACAGGGAGGCCTGGCGTGTTGTGATTCATGGGGTCGCAAAGAGTCAGACACGACTGAGTGACTGAAGTGAAGTGAACTGAACACACACATATATGAAGTGAAGTGAAAGTCATTCACTGGTGTCCAACTCTTTGTGACCCCATGGACTATACAGTCCATGGAATTTTCAGGCCAGAATACTGGAGTGTGTAGCCATTTCCTTCTCCAGGGGATCTTCCCAGTCCTTGGATCAAACCCACATCTCCCACATTGTGGGCAGATTCTTTACCTTCTAAGCCACCAGGGAAGCCCAAGAATACTGGATTGGGTAGCCTCTCCCTTCCAGTGGATCTTCCAGACCCAGGAATTGAACCAGGGTCTCCTGCATTGCAGGCAGATTCTTTTCCAGCTGAGCTAACAAATGTAAGAGAGTGCATAAAATCCATAGATTACTCAAAAAAATGGACCCTAGTTCTCTTTCATAACCCTGAACTGCAGAATCATAGGCAAATTACTTAACTCCACTGTGCCTCAGTTTTCTTATAGATTAAAATGAAAAAAAAATGCTCAACTTTCAATAACGCTTTTAGTTCTTTGTCATTCTGTAATTGTATTTTGTGTATAAAAATTACATGTAGTAGTATAACTGGATAATAAAATAGAATTTCTTTCACACTTATCATGTATCAAACTGTGTGATATTTTATGTATTCTATCAGTCTGACAAGTTAGGTATTTCTAGGTACTAATAAAGAAACAGATGTATGTAAAAGATCTCCATGACCCAGATAATCACGATGGTGTGATCACTCACCTAGAGCCAGACATCCTGGAATGTGAAGTCAAGTGGGCCTTAGAAAGCATCGCTACGAACAAAGCTAGTGGAGGTGATGGAATGCCAGTTGAGCTACTTCAAATCCTGAAAGATGATGCTGTGAAAGTGCTGCACTCAATATGCCAGCAAATTTGGAAAACTCAGCAGTGGCCACAGGACTGGAAA
>NW_011495084.1:7840226-7840450 GCF_000754665.1 Bison bison bison | reverse complement strand
GAGATGGGAATACCAGACCACCTGACCTGCCTCTTGAGAACTGGACATGGAACAACAGACTGGTTCCAAGTAGGAAAAGGAGTACGTCAAGGCTGTATATTCTCACCCTGCTTATTTAACATATGCAGAGTACATCATGAGAAACACTGGGCTAGAAGAAGCACAAGCTGTAATCAAAATTGCCAGGAGAAATATCAATAACCTCAGATATGCAGATGACACCA
>NW_011495084.1:7834412-7840126 GCF_000754665.1 Bison bison bison | reverse complement strand
ATTGGGGGCAGGAGGAGAAGGGGACGACAGAGGATGAGATGGCTGGATGGCATCACCGACTCGATGCATGTGAGTTTGGGTGAACCCCAGGAGTTGGTGATTGACAGGGAGGCCTGGCTTGCTGCGATTCATGGGGTCGCAAGAAGTCAGACACAACTGAGTGACTGAACTGAACTGAACTGAAGTTGTTATTATAGCCTCTGTTCTTATGAGTTTAGAGACTATGTTTGGGGGAAGATATATATAAAAAACTAACATTCTAAAAAAAAAAAAGCTAGCATTCTTTTTTGGATGCTGACATGTATTTGATATCTATATATCATGCTTTTGATGGTTAAATTAGGAAATATGCAAATCTTTTCCCTCAAGTGTTCACTGTTCTTGGGAGAGATAGAGCAAGGAGGGGACAGAGAGAGATTGAGATTGAGATATGATTTGTTAATACACATGAGGAAGAGCACAGAACACTATTTGACTACATGTGGGAGAACCAGTGTCAACCTAAGAGTGGAGCTGACATTGAGCTGTTCTGCACAATAATTAGAGTTTATGCAAGGAAATAAAACAAGCTGGGGGGAAGACATTATAAATAAAGAGATGGTCTACTAAAAGAATAAGGCCACATGGGTGAGCAGGGCATAGTGGAGGAGAGAAAGTAGTTCAGGATGTCTGCATAGGATACATATAAGCAAGTTGTGGGAGATGCAAATATGAAGGTGGACAGATACAAAAATAAAAAGTGTGTCCTTCAGTGGCATTCTTAAAATGTTTTGAACAATGGAGTGATATAATCAGAATCATACAGTAATAAGAAAAACAGTAAAGGAGTAGAGCAAAATTTGGGGAATATATTGCTTATAGAAACCACATAGTTGTATGACTGATTCAAACAAAAGGAATAGGATGTGAAGGAGAGGAAGTAGATAAAGTTTATTCCCAGAAGTTGTGAAAGTATTTACAAGTAAAACATTGACTAATTTGATTTACATTTTTTATTTTGAACCAAGAATATGTATGTATATTATTTTAAAATGTCACCCTGAATTTATTTTAGTCTACACATTGTTCAAGTTGTAGAAACTAATATTTAAAATAAAAGTATTCTTCAAGTTCAGAAAGTCTCTTTATCTACTTTAATGTGGGGAACAAGGAAAAAGTATCCATTCTTGCTCTGTGCAGTAAGGTATGATTGAAATGGCATTATGGAATACCAAAAATTATCACTGTAAGTTTTTAAAAGGGCCATGGTTTTATTGATAAAAGTAAAAAAAATCTACAGATAATATAAAACTTAAAGTGAGTTATTTTAAATAGGATTTATAACTGCACATTTAATGGAACTGTCTGCTTGAAAGGGCCTCTGAAAATCTAGGTAGAAATATAAGTGTTTCATCTTTATTTTATCTCTTTGACCTTAAACTTAGAGAAGAACATTTAACATTTTAGCAGAAATGAGGAGATAATCTTTGAGTTTCTTATTTAGCTAAAATTAAAGCTTTTAATAGTTAACTCACTTTTTTTTTCATTCCTATGTACAATTAAATGTGATAACACAAATAATACATGTGTGTACACACACATTCATATGCACAAACACACACATTCTATTTAGGAAGAATTTACCACATAATCCTAATCTATCCAAGGATTTTTTCAGAGAGTAGGTAGGCAACACTCCATCACAAGTTCAATTATTTTGATTTCCAATTTTGATACCTCTTCAAGTTTTTATTTAATGCATGTTTTAATATGTATGCCTTTCTTGTACTTAATACACTATTGGCAAAAGGACAGTGCATCACAAATATATTTTGTATATAAAATGTGTACAAAATATAAATTTATATACATTTATATAATGTATATATATATAATGTATTTTAAAATTAAAAATTATTTCCATTTAAAATACAGTGAAAAATAAAACTAACATACCAAATTGATGGATCAATGAATATTACTAATAAAATGAAGATAGAAAAGAGTGATTCAAATTAAAGGAAATTATTAAGCAAATAACTTTGAAGTAATATATGGATATGGCTAAAATTGGAGCTATTGTATATGGACTAAAGTTTATACTGCATTTAAACAAGTTCTATTATATGGAAATGATGTGTTTTGAGATAGGGTTTTGAAGCTGTGTACGTCTTCCTGCTAAGACATGCCTATAGGTGTAGAAAGTTTTATTCTGTAAAAACTCACTTGAAAAATATTTTATCATGTTAGTCAATAAGAATTCAGTTCAGGTATCAAAACTATTATTATTATTTTTTGCCTGGGAAAACTTGTTTGCTTCTAGGAAAACAATATTTATAACAAAGAACTCAACTCCTGAGTCTTTAACTTTATTTTGCTCTAATTTTATTTCCATTGGTCTTCCTCTTGTTTTCCATTTATCTGTTTCTAAACTGATTTTCTTTTTAGGAGAATACTTACTAAAATAAAGCTAATTGAAGAGCTGGAAATATGAAGATCTCACTAGCGCAACTTGAAATATTTATTCTTGAATAGTTGAACTTTGTTCTTTTTTTTATTTACCTGGACTCAATTGTTATTCATTCACAGGGAAACAGTGAGGTATATCAGAAAAATATCACCTTAATTAAGAGTAGAAGCATTGCTCTTAGTTTGTGCAGTGGGTTAAAATAAAAACAGTAGGTTTATTACAATTCTAAAATCATGATAAACTGATGAAAAAATACTTAATTGGTATTAAAGAAATAATGTTGGTTATAATTAAAGTGTACATTAGGGCTATTTTTTATTGAAAATTTAATATCATTTTTGTCAACTTTGTCCACTTGAAAGTAACTTACACTAAATGGAAATTCAATGACTAGATAGTATGAACCAATAGAGATACAGAAACAATATTGTAACTGGACTTAGAATTTTTCCTTTGGTTTCAAAAGCTTTTTTGGTTAAGAGATTTTTCTACTTTTTTAAGTACACAAATAATAAGCATAACAAAACCTCTAAAGCATAGTAAACCTAATGGAGATGGTGCTTGTAAAACACCATGTCCTCTTATAGTCCAAGTAGAAGACAGCAAAAATGTCATTAGTATTCTATCATAACCTCTGCTATGAACCAAACAACAAAAGTAAGTTTTAAAGAATTGATAGACTGAACATTAGGGCCTAAACTTTCCTAAACAAGGAAAGTTTAGGAAAAGCAACAGCTGCATGAGACCTAGAAGACAATTCAGAAAAAATAAAATAAAGCAGACTGTAGTGAAGTCAGGAACAATGCTTAGAAATGTATTGTGATAATCTGGGTGAGGGGAAAGGAAAGTCAGTGGTGAAGAGTAAGGAGATAGGAATGACAGCACCTGGTGACCACTGATCCCCCCTGTGCAGGGAAAATGTTAAGATGAACTTCCAGGTTCCTGCTTCAGAATTGGGTAGATGATGGTTCATGTCACTGACTTATGAAGAGAAAGGAGGAAAAAGGTTTAAGGTAGTGATTTTCAGCTGGGCACAATTTGGTCCCACGTGATTTGATAACACCTGGAAACATTTTTGGTTGTCATAGCTAGGGAAGGGTGCTACTAATATCTTAAACAGAAGACAGGGATGCTATTGAACATTCTGTAATGCACACAATGCCCTCTTATCCCTAACCCAATGACGAAGAATTGTCAGTCAAGCTATCTCTGAGGTTGAGAAACACTGGTATATGGTAGAATCCTTTTAAAAAAATAACAATAGTTATAATAATATAAATAAATATTTAGGTTTCTGTTTTGGATATTGTAGCTAGCAGAGTAATGGTTCCAAAATATCCTTTATTCTAATCCCTGGACTTGTGAATATGTTACTTTACATGGCACAAGGGATTTTGCATGTGTGATTAATGATATCAAAATTAACATATTTATATTGAATTTTAAAGACAATGGGATGGTTAGATAATATCACTAATTCAATGGACATGAATTTGGGCAAACTCCAGGAGGCATTGGAGGACAGGGGAGCCTAATATGCTGCAGTTAATGGGATCTCAAAGAGTCACACATGACTTAGTGACTAAACAACAACAATAACATTAAGGTGGGATATAATGTAATAACAGGGGCATTTAGAAGAGAAAAAGGAAGGCTGTAAAGTCAAATAAAATATGACAATAGCATCAGATCAGATAAAGATAGAAATTTAAAGATGTTTCACTTCTGGCTTTGAAGATAGAGGAAGGAGCCATAAACCAAGGAATTCAGGTTGTCTCCAAAAGCAGGAAAAGACCAGGAAAGACATTCTCTGCCAATACCTACAAAAGAAATACAGAGTTTAGAATTTTAAGAGAAGTATGGTTTGAACCACTGAGTTTGTGACAATTTATTGCAACAGCAGTAGGAAACTAATATAGAAATGTCAAGTTTGATTTGGACAGTGAGGAGAGGTATCTTGGGGTGAAGAAGAGAATTTGGCTAGCAACATTGTTTGAGAGTGCTTAGTACATGTGATGAAACTACACAAATTAATAAGATCTTCCCCAGGTGAAAGCTGAAAAGGAGATAGAATCACGTAGAATTTCTGGAAATATCCATGATTAATAAGGAACTTGGTGGGCTATATTCCATGGGGTCACAAAAGAGTGAGACATGACTAAACAATAGCAACAAAATGTGAGGTAACAGAAGAAGATACACATCATGAAAAAGGATAGAAAGATAGGATGGTGAGAATTAGGGGTGAAAGGCATTATGGCATACAAAGGAGGAGAGATTCCCAAACAGGAAGAAGTAACAAATATTAAGTGTTAACCTTTAGAGGAAAAGGTTTGTTGAATTTAACAGATAGGCGATTGCTTGAGAGCTCATTCAAAGCAATTTCAGTGGTATATCAGAGACAGAGAACATGCAGCAGTGGCTCAGAGATGATCTAAGGATCAGCAATGGAAGCAAAGATAGTTTTACTTTTTAAAAATACATAATAGAAATATTTGATAGAGAGGGTCATTGGGTTGCCTCAACATTTGGCATTTTTGTGTGTTTGTGTGTTTATGTGCATTGAGTTTTTAAGATAAGAGAACATTGGCTCTGTTGAAGGTAGAGAGAAAGAGGTTGAAAAACACAAAAAACAGGGAAGAAACAAATTGAAGTTCCTTGAGATGTGAGTTACATTAAGTGGAAGAGGCATTTAATGCTGAGATGGAAAGAAGGAGTGGAAGAATGGGTATGAATAGGAAGTGTTCTATGAATGAGTAGGGCACAAAGAAATTCTGGATATTTCTCATTGGCTGGCTGTCTTTATTTTCTTGTTAACCTGGAGGCCAGTGATCTCAAATAAATTTATGTTTAGATGAATGAAATTATAAAGGATGATACAACTGGAAGACAAGCTTCAAATTAACATTTCTTAAAGTGAGCTTGTTAAGCAGTAATGCTTTAGTTTGAGAGAGCTAGCTGGCATTGTGAAACTCTATTATCAAAGTTCTTTTGAAGAGGGAATTCACAGGGCCTGGACTCCATCTTAGGCCTGTTCATGCTGATCATGCTCAGCCACCTCTCCAATGGACTCTGAACTCTGTGTTTAGTGCTTATGGAAATGACAACAGAAGGATAAGACCCCCTCCAGACAGGCCATAAATTTTTCCGTACCTATCAGAGAGTAACCTCGGGGTTATTGATTATTGGCCAATTGTTTAACTGTTTGAGCACATAACACGTGAATGATGGGGTTATTGGGATTGTATTTTCCTTGGTTTATGTA
>NW_011495084.1:7826455-7834312 GCF_000754665.1 Bison bison bison | reverse complement strand
GGTTTATGTAAGTCTCAAGGAATTTGGAGTGGTGGGTTCAGACACGTACACAAGGGGTATAAAAGATTTTCACAAATGCTGGTCGGGGTCCTTGGCTAAGAGGAGACTCTGCCTTGGGCCCGCCGGTGTAATAAACTGCACTCCACTATCTGCATTGTCCTTCTGAGTGAGTTTGTTTCCCGGAATGCGTGGCTACAACACTGTCAGTGAAAATATAAGTGAGCTTATATTAAAGGAGCTTAAAGGAGCTGGTGTTGTCAGGAAGAAGCAAGTTTTCAGGCTAAGTAAAGAATTTTGTTAAACTGTAATATGTAAAATACAATTTTAAAAATATAGAGAATAATAAACAAGGTTTTAGGAGCATGTGAAACTAATTCTATGGAAATAATAAAAAAGTGGTGTTTTTCGTGTTTTTCAACCTCTTTCTACCTTCAGCATAGCCAAAACTCTCTTATCTTAAAAACAAAACACAGAAACACACACAAATGTGTAAATGTTTGGTTTAGTTATACGCTTTAGAGGTTTATGCTGGAGTCTTACAAAACTTGATAAATACAAGATAATTTTATTTTCCTTTTGTTTAGAATTTAAGGTATGTGTGAGTTTAAATATTTAAAGTCAAAATGACTCATATATCTTTATTGGTCACATGGTTGCCCCTTAAAGGAAATGGTCCAAGGTCAGTTAGAGAATATTGAATCACACTTTCATTAAGTCTGCAACAATTAGAATTAATGGAATTTTCTGAACGGAATAAAGGTCATGCCAAGGTTTTGCTGACTGGACGGCAACTTTATTGCCATGGATTAGATATAAAAATAACCTTAAGTGATTTTTCCTGATAATTATGTACTGGTATGCAAGCTTTCAAATTACTTTATAGAAGTACTAACCTAGATAATATGATATGTAAAAAAGCAAATGTTTAGTATTTTAGTATTCTTTATCACTAAGAAAAAAGATTATGGCTAATATTAAACAAGAATATGCATCGTACTAGTACATATTTTTTAAGCAACTCATTAAAATCAAGAGAAGTGTTTATGCAATTTTCTCCACAATGGTTGCCTAGCAACCTTCTAGAAATCAATAACTTATTTTACAAAGACTTTAATTTATATCTCCCTTCATATTCTTTTTTCATTTTTTATACCTACCCTATTTTAACTTGAAGTTGCCATTCATCATCTAAATTTCTAGCTAGAAGTAATGTTAAAATTTTTTGTAATAAGGGAAAAAAGAATATAGTTTTTCCAGTAGGGAAATAAAGCATCATCAAATCTAAAATTGTAATGAATGGACTTTAAAGTAGCCTCTTCAGATTAACAAGAAAGTCTCATCATACTTCCAACCATAAGCCAACTGGTGCAAATGGCAATTGAACTTAATAACTAAATGAATTTGAAAGGAATCTAGTAAGATACATTAATGAATAAATGTATGATTCTTTCTAATGAAACATTGGCAGTCAGAAAAGTTTCATGTACACATATTTCCTTTTTTATCTAGAAATAAAAGGTTTTAAAAGTATTCATAAAGTCAAAAATAAAAATTGACCAGTAATCTTACCACACTACCCTTCAAACTTTGCCATGTATTTTTGATGCCTTTCTAGGATCAAGAGCAGCAGCACTATCAAAATAGCTCACTTTTTAAGAGTGTCACTATGTACTTGGCACTGTTTTAGTAGCTTTCATATAGTAATTAATAAAATCCCTATGAAGTAGGCAGCATTACTATAATATCAATTTCACAGATAAACTAAGATAAACAGAAGTTTAAAAACTTGAAACTGTTATTAATGTATAGATAATATAGTAGAGCCAGGTTATAAGATGGTCAGACTTCTCCCTCAGAATTAACTTCCTCCAGTCTTTTTCTAGAAGTTTCCTTCTTGGAGTATCAATTTAAAAGTAATAGATACTGTTGTTCTTGTTCAGTGCCTCAGTCGTGTCCAACTCTTTGCAATCCCATGGACTGCAGTACGCCAAGCATCCCTGTCCTTCACCATTCCTGGAGTTCACTCAAACTCATGTCCATTGAGTCAGTGAGGCCATCTACCATCTTATCCCCCATCTTCCCTTTCTCTTCCTGCCTTCAATCTTTCCCAGCATCAGGGTATTTTTCAATGAGTTGGCTCTTCAAGTCAGGTGGCCAAAGTATTGGAGCTTCAGATTCAGCATCATTCCTTCCAATGAAAATTCAGAGTTGATTTCCTTTAGGATGAACTGGTTGATCTCCTTGCAGTCCAAGGCACTCTCAACAGTCTTGTTTAGCACCACAGTTTGAAAGTATCAGTTCTTCAGAGCTAGCCTTCTTTATGGTCCAATATTCACATCCATACTACTGGAAAAGCCATAGCTTTGATAAGGGCCTTTGTAGATAAAGTAATGTCTCTGCTTTTTTAGTATGCTGTATATAGGTTTGTCATAGATTTTCCTTTGGGAACAAGCTTCTTTTAATTTCATTGTTGCAATCACCATCCACAGTGATTTTGGAGCCCAAGAAAATAAAGTCTGTCACTGTTTGCATTTTCTCCCCACCTATTTGCCATGAAGTGATGGAACCACATGCCATGATTGTTTTTTCAGTGTTGAGTTTTAAGTCAGCTTTTTCACTCTACTCTTTCACCTTCATCAAGATGCTCTTTAGTTCCTCTTCGCCTTCTGCAATACGGGTGATGCCATCTGCATATCTGAGTTTATTGATATTTCTACCAGCAATCTTGATTCCAGCTTGAGCATTTCGTTCAGCCTGGCATTTCACATGATAAACTCTGCATAGATGTTAAATAAACAGGGTGAAAATATACAGCCTTGATGTATGCTTTTCCAAATTTGGAAACAGTCCATTGTTCCATGATTGATTCTAACTCTTCTTCTTTCCCTGCATGCGGATTTCTCAGGAATCAGATAAAGTGTTCTGGTCTTCCCATTCCTTGAAGAATATTTCATAGTTTCTTGTGATCCACAGTCAAAGGCTTTATTAATACATTTATCTATATCAGTTCAGTCCCTCACTCGTGTCCAATTCTTTGTGACCCCATGGACTGCAGCATGCCAGGCTGACCTTTCCATCACCAACTCCTGGTTCAGTTCAGATCAGTCGCTCAGTCATGTACGACTCTTTGCGACCCCATGAATCACAACACGCCAGGCCTCCCTGTCCATCACTACTCCTGGAGTTCACTCAAACTCAGGTCTATCGAGTCGGTGATGCCATCCACATATCTCATCCTCTGTCAACCCCTTTTCCTCCTGCCCTCAATCCCTCCCAGCATCAAGGTCTTTTCCAATGACTCAACTCTTCACATGAGGTGGCCAAAGTATTGGAGTTTTAGCCTCAGCATCAGTCCTTCCAATGAACACCCAAGACTGATCTCCTTTAGGATGGACTGGTTGGACCTCCTTGCAGTCCAAGGGACTCTCAAGAGTCTTCTCCAACACCACAGTTCAAAAGCATCAATTCTTCAGTGCTCAGCTTTCTTCACAGTCCAACTCTCACATCCATACATGCCCACTGGAAAAACCATAGCCTTGACTAGATGGACCTTTGTTGGCAAAGTAATACCTCTGCTTTTGAATATGCTATCTAGGTTGGTCATAAATTTCCTTCCAAGGAGTAAGCGTCTTTTAATTTCATGGCTGCAATCACCATCTGAAGTGATTTTGGAGACCCCCAAAATAAAGTCTGTCACTGTTTCCACTGTTTCCCCATCTATTTGCCCTGAAGTGATGGGACCAGATGCCATGATCTTCATTTTCTGAATGTTGAGGTTTAAGCCAACTTTTTCACTCTCCTCTTTCACTTTCCTCAAGAGGCTTTTTAGTTCCTCTTCACTCTCTGATATAAGTGTGGTATCATCTGCATATCTGAGGTTATTGATATTTCTCCTGGCAATCTTGATTCCAGCTTGTGCTTCTTCCAACCCAGCATTTCTCATGATGTACTCTGCATATAAGTTAAATAAACATGGTGACCATATATAGCCTTGATGTACTTCTTTTCCTATTTGGAACCAGTCTGTGGTTCCATGTCCAGTTCTAACTGTTGCTTCCTGACCTGCATATAGATTTCTCAAGAGGCAGATCAGGTGGTCTGGTATTCCCATCTGTTTCAGAATTTTACATAGTTTGTTGTGATCCATACCATCAAAGGCTTTGGCATAGTCAATAAAGCAAAAATAGATGTTTTTCTGGAACTCTCTTGCTTTTTTTGATGATCCAGGGGATGTTGGCAATTTGATCTCTGGTTCCTCTGCCTTTTGTAAAACTAGCTTGAACATCTGGAAGTTCACGATTCATGTACTGCTGAAGCCTAGCTTGGAGAAATTAAGCACTACTTTGCTAGCCTGTGAGATGAGTTCAATTGTGGAGTAGTTTGAGCATTTTTTGCCATTGTCTTTCTTTGGGATTGCAATGAAAACTGATCTTTTCAAGTCCTGTGCCCACTGCTGAGTTTTCCAAATTTTCTGGCATATTGAGTACAGCACTTACACAGCATCACCTTTTAGAATTTGAAATAGTTCAACTGGAATTCCATCACCTCCACTAGCTTTGTTCATAGTGATGCTTCCTAAGGCCCACTTGACTTCACATTCCAGGATGTCTGGCTCTGGGTGAGTGATCACACCATCGTGATTATATGGGTCATGAAGATCTTTTTTGTACAGTTCTTCTGTGTATTCTTGCCACCTCTTCTTAATATCTTCTGCTTCTGTGAGGTCCATACCATTTCTGTCCTTTATTGAGCGAATCTTTGCATAAAATGTTCCCTTGGTATCTCTAATTTTCTTGAAGAGATCTCTAGTCTTTCCCATTCTGTTGTTTTCCTCTATTTCTTTGCATTGATCACTGAGGAAGGCTTTCTTATCTCTCCTTGCTATTCTTTGGAAGTCTGGATTCAAATGGGTATATCTTTCCTTTTCTTCTTTGCTTTCGCTTCCCTTCTTTTCACAACTATTTGTAAGGCCTCCTCGGATAGCCATTTTGCTTTTTTGCATTTCTTTTTCTTGATGATGGTCTTGATTTCTGTCTCCTATAAAATATCACAAACCTCCTTCCATAGTTCATCAGGCACTCTGTCTATCAGATCTAATCCCTCACTTCCACTAGTATAATTGTAAGGGATTTGATTTAGGTCATACCTGAATGGTCTAGTGGTTTTCCCTACTTTCTTCAATTTAAGTCTGAATGTTGCAATAAGGAGTTCATGATCTGAGCCACAGTCAGTTCCCAGTCTTGTTTTTGCTGACTGTATAGAGCTTCTCCATCTTTGGCTGCAAAGAATATAATCAATCTGATTTTGGTGTTGGCCATTTTGTGATGTACATGTGTAGAGTCTTGTGTTGTTGGAAGAGGGTGTTTTTTGTGACCAGTGAGATCTTGGCAAAACTCTACTAGCTTTTTCCCTGCTTCATTCTGTACTTGAAGGCCAAATTTGCCTGTTACTCCAGGTGTTTCTTGACTTCCTACTTTTGCATTCCAGTCCCCTATAATGAACAGGATATCTTTTTGGGTGTTAGTTCTAAAAGGTCTTGTAGGTCTTCATAGAACCGTTCAACTTCAGCTTCTCAACATTATTGATCTGGGCATAGATTTGGATTACTGTGATATTGAATGGTTTGCCTTGGAAATGAAGAGTTCATTATATCGTTTTTGAGATTGCATCATAGTACTGCATTTCAGACTCCTGTTGACTGTGATGGCTACTCCATTTCTTCTAAGGGATTCTTGCCCATAGTAGTAGATATAATGGTCATCTGAGTTACCTTCACCCATTCCAGTCCATTTCAGTTCGCTGATTCCTAGAATGTCGACATTCACTCTTGCCATCTCTTGTTTGACCACTTCCAATTTGCCTTGATTCATGGACCTAACATTCCAGGTTCCTATGCAATATTGCTCTGTACAGCATTGGACTTTACTTCCATCACCAGTCACATCCGCAGCTGGGTGTTGTTTTCACTTTGGCTCCATCTCTTCATTCTTTCTTGAGTTATTTCTCCACTCATCTCCAGTAGCTTATTGGGCACCTACCGACCTGGGGTACATCTTTAAGTGTCCTATATTTTTACCTTTTCATACAGTTCATGAGTTCTCAAGGCAAGAATACTGAGGTGGTTTGCCATTCCCTTCTCTAGTGGAGCACATTTTGTCAGAACTCTCCACCATGACCTGTCCTTCTTTGGAGGCTCTACATGGTATAGCTTAGTTTCATTGAGTTAGACAAGGCTGTGGTCCATGTGATTAGATTGGTTAGTTTTCTGTGATTGTGCTTTCAGTCTTTCTGCCCTCTGATGCCCTCTCTCCATACTTACCATCTTCCTGGGATTTCTCTTACCTTGGATGTGAGGTATCTCTTCATGGCTGCTCCAGCAAAGCACAGCCACTGCTCCTTACCTTGGACATGGGGTATCTCCTCATGGCCGCTGCTACCAACTATCTATAAAGTTCCCCACCAGGGAAGCCCCATAAAGTTACTTAATATTCACTAAATATGTATGAGTAGCTACTATAACATTTTACAGAGAAGACTATGGTACAACATGTGACCAAATTAAGTTGCTGAAAATTTTATATCTAATGATAGGAGGGGCACTTACCATGTGGTGCTAGTGGTAAAGAACCCACCTGCCAATGCGGTAGACATAGGAGACATAAGAGATGATAGTTCGATTCCTTGGTCAGGAAGACCCCTGGAGGAGGGCATGGCAACCCAGTCCAGTATTCTCTCCTGGAGAATCCCCATGGACAGAGGAGCTTGGTGGGCTATAGTCCATAGGATTGCAAAGAGTCTGACATGACTAAAGTGACTTAGTACATATGCACCCATGCGATGATAGTAAGAGCCAGGATTTGAATTAAACTCAATGTGGCTGATTTGATCCCTGTGTTGGGAAGATCCCCTGGAGAAGGGAAAGTTTACTCATTCCAGTATTCTGGCCTGGAGAATTCCATGGGCTGAATAGTCCATGGGGTCACAAAGGGTCAGACACGACTGAGTGACTTTCACTTTCAACGTTGGTGCAGGATTTGCTTTTTATGCGTTATCTATCGGAAAGATTGAGGGTAGAAGGCAACGAGGGCAACAGAGGATAAGATCGTTGGATGGCATCTCTGATGCAACGCACATGTTTGAGCAAACTCCAGGAGATAGCAAAGGACAGGGAAACCTGTTGTACTGTAGTTCACGGTGTCACAAAGATTCAGACACGACTTAGCAACTGAACAACAACATACCTTGATTTAGATCTTGACTAAGTTTTCAACTGGCTGATGCTCTTTATTTCACATTCTCCACAGTAGACCATTAAGATAGGCTGCAATTCATTCCATGATCCAGACATAATTATTTGGGGGTTTGCTGTAGCTTTAGAGAATTGCAGGCCAACGAAAGGCAATTAAGAGAAAGAAGGATAAACTTTTAATTAGGAAGTTATTATATTTTTACCCAAGAGAAATATACCAAAGAAATAGACCCCCTTAAGAGATGATACTATTGGGGGCCTCTTGATTCAAACCAATAAATATTAGTTGAGTACCTTCTACATTGTTAGCATCAAAGGAAAAATAGCTCATTAAAGACAACTTCAGCAGTGTGGAGCTTGTTTCAACTTAAGTGTGCTTTCTTCACTTTCTTACCATAATTTCATTTGACCATCCATTATATAGATGCTGAGGATACAACCAAAATAAGCAGAAAATGATTCTGTACGACCTTCATAATTTTAACTTGTAGATGCCATGATCTTCATTTACTGTATGTTGAGGTTTAAGCCAACTTTTTCTTTCTCCACTTTCACTTTCATCAAGAGGCTTTTGAGTTCCTCTTCACTTTCTGCCATAAGGGTGGTGT
>NW_011495084.1:7818741-7826136 GCF_000754665.1 Bison bison bison | reverse complement strand
TCTATGATCCAGCAGATGTTGGCAATTTGATCTCTGGTTCCTCTGCCTTTTCTAAAACCAGCTTGAACATCAGGAAGTTCATGGTTCACACATTGCTGAAGCCTGGCTTGGAGAATTTTGAGCATTACTTTACTAGAGTGTGAGATGAGTGCAATTGTGCGGTAGTTTGAGCATTCTTTGGCATTGCCTTTCTTTGGGATTGGAAAGAAAACTGACCTTTTCCAGTCCTGTGGCCACTGCTGAGTTTTCCAAATTTGCTGGCATATTGAGTGCAACACTTTCACAGCATCATGTTTCAGGATTTGGAATAGCTCAACTAGAATGCCATCACCTCCACTAGCTTTGTTTGTAGTGATGCTTTCTAAGGCCCACTTGGCTTCACATTCCAGGACGTCTGGCTCTAGGTCAGTGATCACACCATTTAGATTATCTGGGTTGTGAAGATCTTTTTTGTACAGTGAAGAGGAACTCAAAAGCCTCTTGATGAAAGTGAAAGTGGAGAGTGAAAAAATTGGCTTAAAGCTCAACATACAGAAAACAAAGATCATGGCATCCGGTCCCACCACTTCATGGGAAATAGATTGGGAAACAGTGGAAACAGTGTCAGACTTTATTTTTCTGTGCTCCAAAATCACTACAGATGGTGACTGCAGCCATGAAATTAAAAGACGCTTACTCCTTGGAAGGAAAGTTATGACCAACCTAGGTAGCATATTCAAAAGCAGAGACATTACTTTGCCAACAAAGGTTCGTCAGTCAAGGCTATGTTTTTTTCCAGTGGTCATGTATGGATGGAGAGTTGGACTGTGAAGGCTGAGCGCCGAAGAATTGATGGTTTTGAACTGTGGTGTTGGAGAAGACTCTTGAGAGTCCCTTGGACTGCAAGGAGATCCAACCAGTCCATTCTGAAGGAGATCAGCCCTGGAATTTCTTTGGAAGGAATGATGCTAAAGCTGAAACTCCAGTACTTTGGCCACCTCATTCGAAGAGTTGACTCATTGGAAAAGACTCTGATGCTGGGAGGGATTGGGGGCAGGAGGAGAAGGGGATGACAGAGGATGAGATGGCTAGATGGCATCACTGACTCAATGGACATGTGTCTGAGTGAACTCCGGGAGTTGGTGATGGACAGGGAGGCCTGGCATGCTGCGATTCATGGGGTCGCAAAGAGTCGGACACAACTGAGCAACTGATCTGATCTGATCTGTGGAAGACATCACTATAAACCAAACATACACATGTGTGCATGTATAAGTATCTGTGCGCATTTATTAATATAGTAATCTGAAGATATCAAATAATGGAAAATAACAAGGAAGTAGGAAATTTCTTTATTTGGGAAAATGAGAATAGAATTCTCTCAAAATTGGCATTTGAACTGAGATCTGAAGTACAAGAAAAAGTCAACCAAAGTATTGTATAGGGAGCACTTTCAGCAGAGAAAGTGTCCTGTCCTATGAAGCATCTTAATGTATTCTGAAATATGTGATAAATACATTCTTCCCCCAGAAAACAGGGAAAGTCATATATTCATTTCTCTTTCTGGTTAGATTGGCCTATTCAGACATGCCTTAGCAAAACTTAGGGTGTTTTCACCCTAGTGAGTTTAATCCACTACTTTGTGGTATTTTACCTGTATTGTGTTTCAGATTAACTCTGCTCTAAAACATAGATAAAAATTATCAAATATTTATTTAACTTTGTGGGGAAATAACATGAAACTGACACAAGTTTAAACTGTACACTGTCATATATGGTATGTAATTGAAATTTGCTGAATAGCTTTAACTGCTTTCTGTGACAGACATTTATAGAAGCAGAAGCAACTAAGTCATTGGACAAAGTGTCCATAAATTCCTGCCCTAATAGAGATTATAATTTCTTGTAACATTTTTATTTGTTAGAAATGAGTCAGGAATATTGGACTTGATAAGAATAAAAGGACAGAAGAGAGAGCAGAGGATAGGAAGATAATGAAGAGGAAATAGAAGGAAAAGCAGCCTCACTTCGGCAAAGGCTATAGTTATAAAAATTTGACATAAGCAAGAAAAAATACTGATATATGAAATTTTATACTAAAATTGACAAAGAAAGATATTGACCCTGATGAAAATCATTATAGTACACTGAAAATAAAATGAAAAATAGAAAATTGTGGTTTATGGAAAATCAATCAAAAACTGCATTTTCTTATTTAATATCCTTGGGTAAAGTTAATTTTTAGCAAATAAATCAGTGATGACCAAATGCCTTTTATTGCTTGAAATGTGTTCACAATTTCTTTAAGTTAAAATTGCAGAAATATTGCCATATACTCAGTCTGCTCTGTTTTCCTCACGCCTTTTCTCCAGCATCTCTAATTTTTTTTTGATTTTTAAATTAATTTTTATTGGAGTATAATTGATTTACAATGTTCTGTTAGTTTCTGCTGTAGAGCAAAATGAATGAGTTATGCATATATGTCCATTGGCAGATGAATGGATAAAGAAGATGTAGTACATATATACTGTGGAACATTAGTCATAAAAAAGAATGAAATGATGGTATTTGCAGCAATATGATGGACTTTGTGATTGTCATACTGAGTGAATTAAGTCAGACAGAGAAAGGCAATATTATATGGTATCACTTATATGTGGAATCTGAAAAAATGGTACAAATGAACTTATTTACAAAACAGTCACAGATGGTGAGAACAAACTTATTGTTACCAAGCCTGGGTGATGAGAAGGGTTAACTTGGAATTGACATATATGCACTACCATATATAAAATAACATTTCTGTTCTTAGCATATCATTTTCATGTGGCCTCTAGACACTGACTTTTTAGGGATGCCTTCTTAGCTATGAGTATCCCCATCCATTATTTTGGAAGGCTTCTGTGATATTTCAGTTTCTGAATCCAGAATTTCTTTTCAGATAAATGTACATGTGTCCATGTATTTACAAATTAGAGAAAAAGGAATTTTTTTTTAAGTTTTATAGTAAATAGACTTTCACAGAAGGTAGTCATTAATCATATAAATTTTTTCCTAAAATATGTTTTTTATTTGTCTTTGCTTAATTTTCTGACTTTTAAGTCAAAGGCTAGCATGACTTGAAAACTATAAAAGAAGCATTTTGTATATTCAAGAATGTTCAGAAAAACATTTTCAAAATGGTTCCATTTTTTTCCTTCACCGAAAAATAAAAAAACCTGCTCTTATAATGTTTGTGCTCATGCAGAGATGCAATTAAAAAACCAAGCATTCCCCTCCTTATCCCATATCTATGGCTATTAGATATATGAAATAATATATGAATATTTAAACATTTTTTCTTTTCCACTTTAAGATACAGTGATTAATGGTGATAAAACTGTTTCACAATTTAGGCAAGAAAAAAAATGTAAAGAGTTCTTTTTAAGGAACAATGATGGAAACTACTGAGTACTAGATACAATATGGAAGAAGAAAGCCAAGTACATAAACAAGCTTCAAACTTAAGTACAGTTAGATTATACTATTCCAGAATTCTGTACTTCGGATATGATCAAAATAGGAATATAACCCTGATTCAAAGAGGTCACTGTCATGAGCACTGGGATCTATTCCTTTAATTAATTTCATTGTAGAAAACATGGCATAGATCTTAAGATATCTCTGACAATTTTATATTATGCATTGAGAAAAAAGAAAGCCCTCTGAAAACTGTTTTTTTAATGAAAGCAGTTTGAAGCTTCCAGTATCGTTGCTGTACACTGACACTTTCATAAAAGAAACAGAAATGTTCTTCTGGTGACAATGTTCTTACTACCTTTATTTTTTTATATTAATTGTGTGCCTAAATGTTTTTTCAAGTACATTTCATTTTTCTCTGGTCAAAATACTATAATTCTATTCTATCAAGCTGAGATTTAAAGATCATTTTTCATCTACTTTCTAGCATTTGTGCTTTCAAATATTACCAAAATAAAGGTTTATTTTATTTGATTGCTTTCAGGAAAAGGCTACACTGTTTCTAAAATCCTAAATAAACATTTAGAAACATATGGTAACTGAAAAGTCATAATCTGGCACTACAGTAACAGCCTGTTTATATAAGAGGATTTTGTGATTTGAATATTGCTTGTCATCTGATCTGGCAAGAAGATGTACTATCAAATATGTGCTTTATTTAGAAAAGACACAGCCTGTGGTTATGTAAAATTATTCAAACAATATTGTACTGTAGACCAAGTTCTAGTTGAAATAAATATTTTGTGATATAGCATCTACCTTGATTATCAAAGTTACCATATCATATAAACCATTTTAGAAAAAAATCATAATATATTATCCAATTATCACTGCACCTATTTGAGAAAAATGGATTGATATTTAATGAGGTTTGCAATTCAGTCTTCATGTCAATAAGTTGTATTACTCTTTAGGCAAGTGTATAAATCATCATTTATAAACCAATTTATATTTTAATATGACAGAGGATGGCTATTGGAAAGAATATTGTGACAAAGAGATATGTAAATTAAATGATCATTACCTAATTTATCCTTTTAGATCCAGATAGAAAGATGTTTATTAATCTTTCTAAGTTCAAAGCACATTCTAGATCTGGAATTTTTGGAGACTCACTAGAAAAAATTAACAGGCTTAAAATGAGTTGAAACAAGTTAACAATAATTATAAAGCAATCATTGTTAAATACAAAAAGAGTTGCATGGTGAATATAAAAGTAGAAACAGGTGCTTCCCCGGTGGTCCAGTGGCTAAGACTCTATGCTCCCAATTTAGGGGTCCTGGGTTCTATCCCTTGTCAGGGGATTTTGCATGCTGTGACTAAAGAGCCCAAATGTGACAACTAAGACCCAGCAAAGCCAAATAAATCAACAATATAAAAAGTAAAAGTAGAAACAGATAATATACCTGTGTGAATATAACAGTTATCTGATAATGTGATGCTATTCACTAATAAGGTAATCTGTTTCCAAGTTTCAGTAAATAAGCGTTTGTCTTCCTTCTCCATAATGCTGTGCTAAGACTTTTATGTCTTCTTCACATCAAGTTGTGTCCTGCTTTCAAACATTGATTTGACTGGCCAAGTGATGCTCTATTTAATATATGGTGTTCTAACTCTACTCTTACTGTACTTGGTATAGCAAAAATACATTGTATACATCAGAAATAAAGCACTGAAAGGTTTTCATGTTATACTATGTTCTCAAGCATACTGACTGACCACCAACCAAAACGTTTGTATAGGGGATATATTTTAATCAACAACTCTTTTGACTATAGAATGGTTTTCACTCCTCAGTTACTATTTTTCATAAACTTTTTGAAACATATGACAATCCTTATGAAAATGAAGTATACAATATTATAGAAAAATAAATTAGGGTCCAAATCATTTAACTAAGAAAGTATGTCAGCATAAGTTCTGTAAATTTTTATTAAAATGTAAATGAATAGATTAAACATATTTTTGAGTAATTATATATGTCTCCAAACAAATAATTATCAAAATTTAGTCTCCTTCCATGAGTATATTGGATGTCTTCTCAGTTATACATCCAGGAATTTAATTGTATCTTGAGTATGTGCAATTGAAATTATTTGGATAAAAACACAATTCAGACCTTATTCTAAAAACTAGAAAGTATCTCCTTTCTTTTCTAGGCTCTGCCATATGACATGATTACAATCATTCCGAGTTTAATGTGTTCTTTATGTCAATGAGATCTCAAACATGATGCAGGCAGAAGTTGAAAAGCATGTACTGGGGCTTGCTCTCTTTTTGAACTTGGAATTCTGATATAATCACGTGAACAGCCTGAGCCAGCCTGATGGAAAGTCCATGTAAAAAAGAAAGAACTGACACACTGTGGTTGATGGCCAACGGCTGGGCCTGTGAGTGAGGTTTATACTATGCTGTGCGGAGTCAGGCAAGCCACCAACTGACAATAGAGATGAGCTAGAATCTAGAATCCAGCCTAGACTGAAAGAACCATCAGTGACACATATGATGGAATTGTAGAAAGTATCGAATGTTGACTGTTCTAAGGCACTAGAGTTATTACACAGAAAGAAATAACTCATCTGTTAGAGGAATCAAATAGACTTAAGTAAATTTCTTAGATGTAAAACATACTGATGACTTCACCTTAGACAAATTACGGATATTTTCAGACACTTATTTTCCTGTATTATAAAAAGGGAGGATTAAAAATTATTTTGGAACATTATAAAGTGCTTAATATTATACCTGGCCAAACAACATACTTTTAGTCCCATTACTTTATTTCTAAAATCCTATAAATTGGATAACATATCTTTTAAAATAATAAAGAAGAACAAAATAAGGAAACATCTCAAATTTTATGATAATTTCTCTTACATCTGTTTGCAGTCAGAGCCTTCTGTCTATGTGTTAATCAGGGAGGCTTCAAGGCTTATAAAAAAGTAGAAACGTGAAATTTGTCAGGGTCGGGTCAGAATTTTAGAAAGAAATCACATAAAGGGGCAAAACTATTTCAGTACGTATAAATCACTAAATATCTATAACTTTGATTTTTTTAATGTAAAGGAAAAGTTAAGACAGTGAAAAGTAGTCTCAATAAGTTAGCAAATTTTTTTTAATTAATTAATTTATTTTTTTTATTTTTCTAATTTTATTTTATTTTTAAACTTTACATAATTGTATTAGTTTTGCCATATATCAAAATGAATCCGCCACAGGTATACATGTGTTCCCCATCCCGAACCCTCCTCCCTCCTCCCTCCCCATACCATCCCTCTGGGCCGTCCCAGTGCACCAGCCCCAAGCATCCAGCATCATGCATCGAACCTGGACTGGCAACTCGCCAGTCCTACAACTCGTTTCCTACATGATATTTTACATGTTTCAATGCCACTCTCCCAAATCTTCCCACCCTCTCCCTCTCCCACAGAGTCCATAAGACTGTTCTATACATCAGTGTCTCTTTTGCTGTCTCGTACACCGGGTTATTGTTACCATCTTTCTAAATTCCATATATATGTGTTAGTATACTGTATTTATGTTTTTCCTTCTGGCTTACTTCACTCTGTATAATAGGCTCCAGTTTCATCCACCTCATTAGAACTGATTCAAATGTATCCTTTTTAATGGCTGAGTAATACTCCATTGTGTATATGTACCATAGCTTTCTTCTCCATTCATCTGCTGATGGACATCTAGGTTGCTTCCATGTTCTGGCTATTATAAACAGTGCTGCGATGAACATTGGGGTACACGTGTCTCTTTCCCTTCTGGTTTCCTCAGTGTGTATGCCCAGCAGTGGGATTGCTGGATCATAAGGCAGTTCTATTTCCAGTTTTTTAAGGAATCTCCACACTGTTCTCCATAGTGGCTGTACTAGTTTGCATTCCCACCAAC
>NW_011495084.1:7818379-7818641 GCF_000754665.1 Bison bison bison | reverse complement strand
CCTCCCCCCCCCATACCATCCCTCTGGGCCGTCCCAGTGCACCAGCCCCAAGCATCCAGCATCATGCATCGAACCTGGACTGGCAACTCGCCAGTCCTACAACTCGTTTCCTACATGATATTTTACATGTTTCAATGCCACTCTCCCAAATCTTCCCACCCTCTCCCTCTCCCACAGAGTCCATAAGACTGTTCTATACATCAGTGTCTCTTTTGCTGTCTCGTACACCGGGTTATTGTTACCATCTTTCTAAATTCCATAT
>NW_011495084.1:7816400-7816903 GCF_000754665.1 Bison bison bison | reverse complement strand
TGATGGTGGCCTCATAGAATGAGTTTGGAAGTTTACCTTCCGCTGCAATTTTCTGGAAGAGTTTGAGTAGGATAGGTGTTAGCTCTTCTCTAAATTTTTGGTAGAATTCAGCTGTGAAGCCGTCTGGACCAGGGCTTTTGTTAGCTGGAAGATTTTTGATTACAGTTTCAATTTCCGTGCTTGTGATGGGTCTGTTAAGATTTTCTGTTTCTTCCTGGTCCAGTTTTGGAAAGTTGTACTTTTCTAAGAATTTGTCCATTTCTTCCACGTTGTCCATTTTATTGGCATATAATTGTTGATAGTAGTCTCTTATGATCCTTTGTATTTCTGTGTTGTCTGTTGTGATCTCTCCATTTTCGTTTCTAATTTTGTTGATTTGATTTTTCTCCTTTTGTTTCTTGATGAGTCTGGCTAATGGTTTGTCAATTTTATTTATCCTTTCAAAGAACCAGCTTTTGGTTTTGTTGATTTTTGCTATGGTCTCTTTTGTTTCTTTTGCATTT
>NW_011495084.1:7815783-7816300 GCF_000754665.1 Bison bison bison | reverse complement strand
TAGTTTCTTTAGGTAGATATATTCCTAAGTATTTTATTCTTTCCGTTGCAATGGTGAATGGAATTGTTTCCTTAATTTCTCTTTCTGTTTTCTCATTATTAGTGTATAGGAATGCAAGGGATTTCTGTGTGTTGATTTTATATCCTGCAACTTTACTATAGTCATTGATTATTTCTAGTAATTTTCTGGTGGAGTCTTTAGGGTTTTCTATGTAGAGGATCATGTCATCTGCAAATAGTGAGAGTTTTACTTCTTCTTTTCCAATTTGGATTCCTTTTATTTCTTTTTCTGCTCTGATTGCTGTGGCCAAAACTTCCAAAACTATGTTGAATAATAATGGTGCAAGTGGGCACCCTTGTCTTGTTCCTGACTTTAGAGGAAATGCTTTCAATTTTTCACCATTGAGGATAATGTTTGCTGTGGGTTTGTCATATATAGCTTTTATTATGTTGAGGTATGTTCCTTCTATTCCTGCTTTCTGGAGAGTTTTTATCATAAATGGATGTTGAATTTTGTC
>NW_011495084.1:7803932-7815683 GCF_000754665.1 Bison bison bison | reverse complement strand
TGTTTCTTCCTGGTCCAGTTTTGGAAAGTTGTACTTTTCTAAGAATTTGTCCATTTCTTCCACGTTGTCCATTTTATTGGCATATAATTGTTGATAGTAGTCTCTTATGATCCTTTGTATTTCTGTGTTGTCTGTTGTGATCTCTCCATTTTCGTTTCTAATTTTGTTGATTTGATTTTTCTCCTTTTGTTTCTTGATGAGTCTGGCTAATGGTTTGTCAATTTTATTTATCCTTTCAAAGAACCAGCTTTTGGTTTTGTTGATTTTTGCTATGGTCTCTTTTGTTTCTTTTGCATTTATTTCTAATTGACCCAAAATTTGTTGAATTCCCACCACGTGTCCAATACAATAATAGTTCAGAAGAACTCAGTGAAAAGTGAGACAGACAAGCCAAGCATTTATTCACCTCATTTATTCCTTCATTCCACACATATTTATTCTGTCTACAATGCTGTTGTTTTTCAGTTGCTCAGTCGTCTCTGACCCTTTGCAACCCCATGGATGGTAGCACACCAGCCTTCCCTGTCCTTCACTCCTTCTCAGAGTAGGCTCAAACTCATGTCCATTGAGTCGGTGATGCCATCCTACCATCTAATCCACTGTTATTGCCTTCTCTCCTTGCTCTCAGTCTTTCCCACCATCAGGGTCTTTTCTAGTGAGTCAGCTCTTTGCATCAGGTGGCCAAAGAATTGGAGCTTCAGCTACAGCATCAGTCTTTCCAATGAATATTCTGGTGTGATTTCCTTTAGGATGGACTGGTTCAATCACCTTGCTGTCCAAGGAACTTTTAAAGGTCTTCTCCAAAACCACAGTTCAAAAGCATCAATTCGTCAGCACTCAGCCTGCTTTATGGTCCAACTCTCACATGCATATGTGACTACTGAAAAAACCATAGCTTTGACTATACAGACCTTTGTCCGGGAAGTGATATCTATGCTTTTTATTACACAGTTTAGATTTATCACAGCTTTTCTTCCAAGGAGGAAGCATCTTTTAATTTCATGGCTGTAGTCACTTTCCACCATGCTTTTGAAGCCCAAGAAAATAAAGTCTGTCATGTTTCCATTTTTTCCCCTTCTATTTGTCATGAAGTGGTGGGACTGGATGCCATGATCTTCGTTTTTTTGAATATTGAATTTTAAGCCAGGTTTTTCACTCTCCTCTTTCACTTTCATCAAGAGTCTCTTTAGTTCCTCTTCACTTTCTGCCATAGGGGTGCTGTCGTCTGCATATCTGAGGTTATTGATGTTTGTCCCAGCAATCTTGATTCCAGCTTGTACTTCATCCAGCCTGGCATTTCATGAGATAAACTCTGTGTATAAGTTGAATAAGTAGGGTGATAATATACAGCCTTGATATACTCATTTCCCATTTGAACCAGTCCATTGTTCCATGTCCAGGTCTAGCTGTTGCTTCTTGACCTGCACACAGGTTTTTCAGGAATCAGTTAAGGTATTCTGGTATTCCCATCTCTTTAAGAATTTTCTGCAACATATCAGGCACTAATCTAGTTTCCAGATACTTGATATAAAGAAAAAGGACAGGGACACTGCTCTGAAGAAACTGTGGGAGGAAAAATATATATATTAAATAATAAGACACACAAAAATGTATATCACACTCCTTTAAGTTTTCTGAAAAAAAAATAGAGATAACTAAATGGCCAAGAATAAAATGTGGTAAGGGAAGGACCCCTTCATAGGGACACAGGAAAGGAGCATTGAAGATATTTTGGGGTATTGAGAAGAAAGATAATGAGCTGTCTGTTTGAACATACCTGCAGCAAAAATCAAGTTAAGGTTTAAAAACTAAAATTTGATTAAAATTATTAGATTGTTTCATGATGCAACAGAGGTCTTTGGTCATTGTTTTAATAAAGTTTTCTTAAGCTTGTGTGAGTCTCTGGCATGTAAGACATTAGGTTTGCCTTTATTCTTACTTGGCTTCCCTGGTGGCTCAGTGGTAAACAATCTGCCTGCCAATACAGAAGACACAGGTTTGATCCCTGGTTCAGGAACATCTCCTGGACAAGGAAATGGCAGCCCACTCCAGTATTCTTACCTGGGAAATCACAGGGACATTGTGGCTGGAGTAAAAGTTTCTGTATTTCTGAATTTCTGAGTCAAAACGTCTTCCTATTTATTTCTGGAATGTAAGATTTTCTTTTCTTTTTTTTTGCCAACAAGCATTAATAGCTTTGATTGTGTACAGTATTGTTGTTGTTTCAATATTCTCATTTGTACTCAATCTTTACCATTTTTTGAACCACATGGATGACTTTTTCAAAGATTGCTGAGGCCTCTCTATGAGGTTTCACATTCTGTATGTCTAGATTGGGGTCCAGCAGTTTACATTCACAACAGATGCCCAGGTAATGCTAGTGCTGGTGGTTCAGAGACCACACTTTGAGAACTCTGTTCTAGTTAGTGAAAATCCCCCTCAGACACTTGCAAAGGTTTAAAGGTCATGTTTTTATGAAAAAAATATTGATTTTGTTTTTTTTTTAATCTATATCATTAGGGATATTTCAATAAAAATTTGGGTTACCTACACGGTAATGAAATCTCTACAAAAACTTAAACCAAAAGCAACTATAGTAATTGCATTGCCTGAAAGACCCATATTGATTTGTCTTTAAAGAGTTAAAGATCATAAAACTTAAGATGAGAGTGAAAATCTGGTTGTGGAATGAATCAGTTAGCATCCATTGTTGACATCCATTGCTGAAACATATTTTTAAACCATTACAAATATATGCCTTTCAAAGGTTATCATTAACTTACTATCATTTATAATAGCTGTTGACAGAGTGACATATAGCTTAAAATATAATTTGACTTACATAAAATTACATTAATGTATAGTTTCACTGGGTTTGTTATAACTCTTTCATAAAATTTAGACTTCTTGAGCAATTGATCAATGTACTTTAATTTCTCATTAAAGCTGCCTATTTTATAAGTTGAAAATACAGTAGTGTTTACATATGGACTGCTTCAAGTTAAATGAATAGCAATAAAATCAATGAATTTGCTTGGGAAATATGGAGAAGGCAATGGCACCCCACTCCAGTACTCTTGCCTGGAAAATCCCATGGACGGAGAAGCCTGGTAGGCTGAAGTCCATGGGGTCGCTAAGAGTCGGACACGACTGAGCGACTTCACTTTCACTCACTTTGGGAAATAATTTTGAACTTTTTAATCAGTTTTTGAACTCTTGCATAATCCACCATCTAGTGTTTAATAGTCATCAATAAGCTCAATTGATTGCAGTACACAAATTACGTGATGCTCAAATTCTGGCTGTCTTTTATAAATTTAGTCTAATTTTATGTGAACTGATAATTCACATAATTTTAGAATTTTCCAGTTGGAGACTTTTTTGGAAGCATTTTCCCCTACACTGTAATGGTTTATCTCCCTATTGAGAAAAGCATGAAGGATTGGGAAGATTAAGTATATTTATTTTATTTTCAAATATCCTATGTCAGTCGTTCCCAGTGTTTGGGCTCTTTTGCAAAGAGCTGCTGCTGCTGCTGCTGCTAAGTCGCTTTAATAGTGTCCGACTCTGTGCGACCCCATGGACAGCAGCCCACCAGGCTCCCCCTTCCCTGGGATTCTCCAGGGAAGAACACCGGAGTGGATTGCCATTTCCTTCTCCAATGCATGAAAGTGAAAAGTGAAAGTGAAGTCGCTCAGTTGTGTCCGACTCTTTAGCAACCGCATGGACTGCAGCCTACCAAGCTCCTCCATCCATGAGATTTTCCAGGCAAGAGTACTGGAGTGGGGTGCCATTGCCTTCTCCGTGCCAAGAGCTAATTCACTAGAAAACACCCTGATTCTGGGAAAGATTGAGGGCAGGAAGAGAATGGAGCAACAGAGGATAAGATGGTTGGATGGCCTCACCAACTTAGTGGACATGAGTTTGAGCAAACTCTGGGAGACAGTGAAGGACAGGGAAGCCTGGAGTGCTGCACTTCACAGGATTGCAAAGAGCAGGACATGACTTAGCAACTGAATGTCAATGACAGTTGACTCGACTAGTACACTTAGTGGAGTCATGCTGCTGCTGCTGCTGCTGCTGCTAAGTCGCTTCAGTCATGTCCGACTCTGTGGGGCCCCATAGACGGCAGCCCACCAGGCTCCCCTGTCCCTGGGATTCTCCAGGCAAGAACACCGGAGTGGGTTGCCATTTCCTTCTCTAATGCATGAAAGTGAAAAGTGAAAGTGAAGTCGCTCAGTTGTGTCTGACTCTTAGTGACCCCATGGACTGTGGCCCACCAGGCTCCTCTATCCATGGGATTTTCCAGGCAAGAGTACTAGAGTGGGGTGCCATTGCCTTCTCCAAGTGGAGTCATAGACAGGTTCAATTAAAAATGCCTTAGAAAGCAACTCTATGATAGCTTTTGTATTTCAACCTTGAAATCTTAGTTTCCATATTTATGGTGAAAATAGACCAAAGAAAAATATGACTACTTAAATATTTTTGATGTTCCTCCCTACCCCAGTGTACTTCTAAATGGATGTTTTACTTATTATTTATGTATTATTTATTGCTGCCTAAAAAATTACCTCAAAATGTAGTTTAAAAGAGCAATAAACATTTATCACTCCATGGTTTCTCAGTGTCACAAATTTAAGAATAATTTAGCTAAGTAATTCTAGCTCTGAGTTTCTCATGAGGGCCAGTCAAGATGTTGGCATGGATGCAGTCATATGATAATTAACTTGGACTGGTATATCTGCTTCCTATATGGCTCGCTTACTTGCCTGGCAAATGAGTGCTAATTGTTGGTAGGAAATCTCAAGTTCCTCATTATGTTTAGTGTAGCTGGTTTCCTCAGAGTGAGTCATCCAAAAGAAGGCCTGGGGGAAGCTACGATCACCTTAAGGACCTAGATTCAGAAGTCATACTCTGTTATTCCTATAATGTCCTGTTTGTTCCACAAGTCAATTCTCTTCAGTAGAGAACTACTCAAGGAAATGGATACCAGATGGAAAAAATAATTGGAAATCATCTTGGAGGATAGTTATCACAGATTATAAGCAAAATCCTAGGCAGTTCTCTTATTTATCTTAATTTTGTGGGAATAGGGCAGGATATTGAAAAATCATAGAATCTCCTCCATTTTACTTACTTTTGTTCAGAATGGAGATAGGTTTTCTTATGCTTACCTTTATCTCTCCCCAGAACAGCTCATCTTACGTTTATTATGCACACCTAAAAATTACTCATTTCATATTAAGGTCAAACCTATTTTTTTATTAGGTAATATTTTATTAGGCCAATAAACTAATTTGTGGTCATGTGTTAATAAATTCCACCAGGCATATAAGCACACAAACTTTCTGGAGGAAATAATTTTATCATGAATATTTCACAGTAGGAATAAGACATCTGGCAATCAGCAGAGATCGATGACATAAATATTACCACAATGATGTTTTGATTCAGGTCAGTTGAGTTGGTTTACATGGGCCACTAAATCCATCAGGAATTCTAAGATCTCATATTTTCCGACAGAAAGTAATTTTTCTTCTTTAATAATGATACTGCTTTTCCTAAGTGAATGAAACTTATCTTCCAAAAGTATGGATTCAACTGCCTTCTGTACACTATGTTGACTCAACCTATATTTCTTGGCGAATCAGTCCTGAGCTTGCAATTCAACTTTCAATTGCCAGTTGGAGAGCCTGACATACTGAAAATAGAATGCAGTCTGGAATTAGACATGAATTTAAATACTAGTTTCATAACTCTATTGGATTTGCAGCATTAGCCACGTTATCTAGTTATTTCTGATCCTCAAATTCTCATTTATATAATGATAATGAAATTTTCCTAGCAAATCTGTTATGAAGATTAAAGACAATGATATATGACTAGCTATCAACCAGAAACTTTTCTTCACCTGGAGGACATTTACAATGCTTAGAAACCTTTTGTTGTTGTTTTGTTGTCACATCTGAGAAAGAGGAGTATTTAGAGGCTAGAGTTGATGCCAAACATCCTCCAACACATAAGAAAACCTTCTGCAGTGTAATGGTTAATATTATGTGTAAGTGTCACTGGGCCACAGGGTGCCCAATTATTTAATCAAAATTAAATTTGTGAAGAGTTCAGGAATAAGATTAACATTTAAAATGGTAAACTAAATAAAGCTGTCCCTATAGTGTATGGCCTTAATTCAGTCAGTTAAAGGTCTATCACGAACCTCAAGGCCTGATCCTCCTCCAATAAAAGAGAACTCCTCCTACCCAATGGCCTTCAAACTGAGACTCTAGCTTTTTTGTGCCTTTGAATTTGCACTAAAATATTAGTTCCTGCTGTCCTCCGAACTGAAAATACACACTATCAGCTCTCCTGGGTCTCTGACTTGCCAACTCGTCCTGAAGATTGCACACCCACACTTTACTCATGTCATCAAACAAAGATATAGAAAACAATAATGAATAAACCAACCAACTAACTTAAAAACAAACAAAACAAAACAAAACAAAAACTAGAAATTCACAAAAGTGAAGATTAAGACTATCAAAACATCAGGAAATCAAAATTTTATAAATGATGTAATTATAAAAATCTATGTATGCATTTGATGGTAATTGTCAGTTCAGTTCAGTCACTCAGTCATGTCTGACTCTTTGCCACCCCATTGACTGCAGCATGCCAGGCTTTGCTGGCCATCAACCAACACTCAGAACTTACTCAAACTCAAGTCCATTGAGTCAGTGATGCCATCCAACCGTCTCATCCTCTCTCATGCCCTTCTCCTCCTGCCTTCAATCTTTCCCAGCATTAGGAAGTCAGTTCTTTGCATGAGGTGGCCAAAGTTTTGGAGTTTCAGCTTCAGCATCAGTCCTTCCAATGAATATTCAGGATTGATTTCTTTCAGGATGGACTGGTTGGATCTTCTTGCAGTCCAAGGGACTCTCAAGAGTCTTGTCCAATACCACAGTTCAAAAGCATCAGTTCTTTGGTGTTCAGCTTTCTTTATAGTCCAACTCTCACATCCATATGTGACTACTGGAAAAACCAAAGCTTTGACTAGATGGACCTTTGTTGGCAAAGTAATGTCTCTGGTTTTTAATATGCTGTCTAGGTTGGTCATAGCTTTTCTTCCAAGGAGCAAGTGTCTTTTAATTTCATGGCTACAGTCACCATCTGCAGTGATTTTGGAGCCCCAAAAAATAAAGTCTCTCACTGTTTCCATTGTTTCCCCATCTATTTCCCATGAAGTGATGGGACCAGATGCCATGATCTTAGTTTTCTGAATCTTGAGTTTTAAGCCAACATTTCACTCTCCTCTTTAGTTCTTCTTTACTTCTCCATAAGGGTGGTATCATCTGCATATCTAAGGTTACTGATACTTCTGGAAATCTTGATTCCAGCCTGTGCTTCATCCAACCTGGTATTTTGCATGATGTACTCTGCATATAAGTTAAATAAGCAGGGTGACAATATGCAGCCTTGATATACTCCTTTCCTGATTTGGAACCAATCTGCTCTTCCACATCTAGTTCTAACTGTTGCTTCCTGACCTGCATACAGATTTCTCAGGAGATAGCTCTGGTGGTCTGGTATTCCCATCTCTTTCAGAATTCTCCACAGTTTTTTGTGATCTATACAGTCAAAGGCTTTGGCATAGTCAATAAAGCAGAAATAGATGTTTTTCTGGAACTCTCTTGCTTTTTCCATGATCCAACAGATGTTGGCAATTTGATCTCTGGTTCCTCTGCCTTTTCTAAACCTACCTTAAACATCTGAAAGTTCATAGTTCACATACTGTTGAAGCCTGGTTTGGAGAATTTTGAGTATTACCTTGCTAGTGTGTGAGATAAATACAGTTGTGTGGTAGTTTGAATATTCTTTGACATTGCCTTTCTTTGGGATTGGAATGAAAACTGACCTTTTCCAGTCCTGTGCCCACTTCTGAGTTTTCCAGATTTGCTGGCATATTGAGTGCAGCACTTTCACAGCATCATCTTTTAGGATTTGAAATAGCTCAACTGGAGTTCTATCACCTCCACTAGCTTTGTTTGTAGTGATGCTTCCTAAGGCCCACTTGACTTCAATTCCAGGATGTCTGACTTTAGGTGAGTGATCAACACCATCGTCATTATCTGGGTCATGAATATCTTTTTTGTATAGTTCTGTGTATTCTTGCCACTTCTTAATATCTTCTGCTTCTGTTAGGTCTGTACAATTTCTGTAAATTATTATAAATGCTATTTTATAGTGGTTTCATCACTTTCACCTATAATCTTAGGCATTGTATTGAAATACAGATTTGTATTAAACAATGTTATTTTTAACAAAGCAGTTGACTTGATTTTCCAGTACAGACTATAGGTACTTTCATTCATTGCCATTTATTTTTCAATTAAAAAATTTGTTGATGTATAGACACTTTTATCAATGTTTTTAAGACAGCCACCAAGGACATCTGGGGCAAAACAGTTATTTAATTCTTTGTTGTGTGTATTAGTTAGGATTTTCTAGAAATCAGCAGGCTATAGGGGTGTGTGTGTGCACACACATGTGCATGTGTGTGTGTGTGCATGTATGCAGGGGGCTAGTTTCTGTGCTCAGATGAACAGCATTATTTCCAGTAATGAAAAAGTAACTTCATTTATTATGAGTTATACAGATCTCTATTTTTATTGACAAAATTTATGGCTGTCGATCTCTTAATGAGAGTTAGCAATATACTGTCTCATTTACTATTACAGGAACATTCATTTTCTTAACCATGATAACATTAAGAAAACTTTCATTGTTGATTCCCTTTTATCTTGTGTCTATATACTATATATATATAAATAATATTTGAATATTTCATTTTAATTTTACTGTCAAGAAAAAGGCACATGGGTGATGTATTTTCTATAAATTTGTCTGTGAATGACAACGTTGTTGGGTAGGAAATTATTGAATCACCATATTTTCAGGTGGAAACTCTCTAGAGATTGTTACATTGTCTATTGTCCTCAGTTAGGTTTTATTTCTCTAGTAGTAACCCGTTTCTCATTGCCCAAATATTTAAAGTTTTCTTATTTTACTTCTAATCTTCAGTATACATGGTTCATCATTCTTTTTTTCAAGTTGTGTTTATAGAAATATAGTTGATTTACGATGTTGTGTTAGTTTCAAGCAAAATAGTACAGTTATTCAGTTATATATCTATTTATTCTTTTTCAGGTTCTTGTTATACATTGTTGCAAAATATTGGATATAGTTCTCTGTTCTGTACTGTAGGTCCTTGTTGGTTATTTATTATATATAGTAGTGTGTATATATTAATCCCAAACTCCTAATTTATCCTTCTTTACCATTTCTCCTATGGTAACTCTAATTTTGTTTTCTATGTCTGTGGATCCATTTCTGTTTCTTACATAAGTTCATTTGTATGATTTTGTGGGGAGGATTTCACATGTAAGCTATATCATATGATATTTGTCTTTGTCTGGCTTTCTACACTTGGTATGATAAACTTTAGCTCCATCTATATTGCTGTGAATGGCATTATTTCATGCTTTTTAATGGATTAGTAATATTCCATTGTGTATACGTGTGTCGTGTATCATATCTCCTTTTTCCATTTATCTGTCAATGGATATTTAGGTTGATTCCATGTCTTAGCTATTGTAAATAGTGCTGCTATGAATATTGGTATGTATGTATCTTTTTAAAATTATGTTATTCTCCAGATATAGGCACAAGAGTGGAATTACAGGATCATAGAGTAGCTTTATATTCTTATTTTTGTTTCAGTTCAGTTCAGTTGCTCAGTCGTGTCCAACTCTTTGTGACCCCATGAATTGCAGCATGCCAGGCCTCCCTGTCCATCACCAACTCCCGGAGTTCACTCAAACTCACGTCCATCGAGTCAGTGATGCCATCCAGCCATCTCATCCTCTGTCGTCCTCTTTTCCTCCTGCCCCCAATCCCTCCCAGCATGAGTCTTTTGCAATATTTTTGTTTAATATACAGTAAATTCTCAACTAAAGACTCACTTCCAATTGAATAATTTTTATTCACTTCCAATTGAATAATTTTATGTTACTATAGCTTATAAAATATTATTTTCTTTTTTTCAAAACAGATATTGATAACCTATGATCAGGTTACTATGCTTCCACTAAGGATTATGTTTTAACAAGCATACCTGTCACTTGTACTTCCAAAGGTTAGACCCAAGGACTATGTCCTTTATGAACTTGGGAATTCATACTAGCTGTATAATGAATTGTAATAGTCATGTATGTTGCAGTATCTAGTAATATGTTTTCCTTTTTCTTTGCATAACACAATTTCCTCATTGGAAGGCAGCATTGATGGTATTAAACAGTGCATGCTTTAAAAAAAATTTGTTTATATTTCGGCCACACTGGATCTTTGTTGCCTGGATTTTTCAGCTGCAGCTTTGGGTCAGCTCTTCACTGCAAGGTACAGGCTTCTCATTGTGATGGCTTCTCTTATTGTGGAGTACATGCTGTAGGGTGCCCGGACTTCAGTACTTGTGGTGCATGGGCTTAGTTACCCCACACAGAATCTTCCTGAACCAGGGAAATGAACCTGTGTCTCCTGTACTGGCAGGCAGATTCTCAACCACTGGACCACCAGAGAAGTTCCAAATGGTACATTCTTAACATGGTAAATAAATTAAAGATCAGTTTGCCAATTCCATGAGATTGTGTACACTTGACATGGATGGTCCTTTTAATGTAGTCAGATAATTTTCGCTTTTCATGTATATACTGCTCATTATTTTTTTTCAGTTTTCAAATATTTATTTGTAGTTATATTTCTATAAATTCCATTTTTATTAAGAATATGACTTCATAGGCATTTCCTCAAAGAAAAACTCCAAGAAGATTAACAATGAAATATCTAAAATAACTTTATGTTTATTTTATTATGTGATTTTATTTTTACACCACTCTTCGAATTCCAACTTTAAATAAAGGCTTAAGGAAATGTAATTATTAATGAAACTAACTGTTCTTAAGGATAGAGAAAGAAATGTGGAAATCCCAAGCTTGAATTCACAAAAGAATAATTAATGTGTGCATTTGCCTTTCTGGGTAGCTTATTAGTGATTTCAGTGTAATGCTTCAGAAGGATTAATTGCTTGGATTTGCAGAAGTTCTTTATTTATCATCATTAAAAGGCCTCTTGAAGGAGGATTTTTATGGTGTAATGTATCACTCACTAAAATTCTTTTTTGGCAAACTGACAAAAAAGTATCTCAAATGTTATGTACTCTGATTACATGGCTTGAATCTAACAATTATTTCTAATTTGTTGGCCTTAAGATATGGGGATGAAGAAGCTGAGTGAACCAAATGTTACATCTTCTTGCATGAGAGCTATACCTACATGTTGTGAACAAAGAATCTTAAGAACTTTAATACATAATGGGTTGACACTGATGCTGAAAATCAGATTGAATTATCCTTTTATGAGACAACTATTGATAAAGAAAATTATGACCTAATATAATCACTTTAAGTTAATTCATAATTCAGTTCAGTTCAGTCGCTCAGTCGTGTCCGACTCTTTGCGACCCCATGAATCTCAGCACACCAGGCCTCCCTGACCATCACCAACTCCTGGAGTTCACTCAGACTCACGTCCATCGAGTCAGTGATGCCATCCAGCCATCTCATCCTCTGTCGTCCCCTTCTCCTCCTGCCCCCAATCCCTCCCAGCATCAGAGTCTTTTCCAATGAGTCAACTCTTCGCATG
>NW_011495084.1:7787773-7803652 GCF_000754665.1 Bison bison bison | reverse complement strand
AGAAAAATAAAGTCTGACACTGTTTCCACTGTTTCCCCATCTATTTGCCATGAAGTGATGGGACCAGATGCCATGATCTTTTTTTTCTGAATGTTGAGCTTTAAGCCAACTTTTTCACTCTCCACTTTCACTTTCATCTTATGAGTCATAAAATAGTAACAATAATGCATAACATAAATATTGGTTAAAATTCCATAATGTTTCATGTTTCCTTTATTGAGTTAAAATAAGTCATTCGCCTATGCATTAAATAAATGGGCAATTGGCAAGTGATATTAGTTTAAACAAACATATTAAAGATGTTTCCAAGGCAACATAATTACTATTATATGAATAATTAGACTAAAAATATGTCCCCTATAAATTATGTATTTAGAATATTTCCTCATTTGATTTTTGCCTTGTTTTCACAGTGTCCTTTTAGTTCAGGGTTGACTGCATAATATTTAGAATTTATTCTACATAAATCTTTCCTAATTATTCCCTTCATATGGGTTTTACTCTCGAAGATAAGAAAGAGAAATCAATTTGACTGAAGAATTTATTTGAATGGTCATATTTCAATTGAGGAGTCAGAGCTAGCTTAAGTTATTTGCATACCTAAAGCAGAATATAAACAAATTGCTAGATCAAGGAAACTATTTAAGTTCATAAAAATAATGCTAAAATATAGGCAGTACAGCTAAAAATAGAAAATGAATGGGAATTATAAATACATCTATTGTAAATCAAAATTTATTGTTATAAATTGGTAAGAATTACATTCTAGGGTGAAATGGATTTGGAGTCAGAAGATATAGGTACCTTCTGAGTTCTGCCATTTATTTGTTCTATAGCCATTGTCCAATTATTTAATTTCTCTTAGCCTTTCTAAAGAAAATAATAAAATTTACTTCATATAATTATGGTGAAGAATAAATGAGATAATATTTATGGAATAAAGCTTTTGCCTAGTATATTGCAGATCCTCAGCAAATGTTAAGAGAGCCTGAAATGAGAAAAGTCCTCCTTCAGGTTAAAAGAGATGGCCTAGGATACTCTGAAGAGAGGTTCAAGTAGACCAAAAATAATTATGAAAAATAACTTTTGAACAGTTCAACTACCTCTTTCTCCACTGAATGAGCCACACTTGGAGCTAGTGAGACCTTCAGTGAGTAGATGTTTGAGGATTGGGTGACAACCTTGTTGTGATTACAGGGAAAGTTATTAGACTTGAGACTGGAGCATGTCAAGGTCTTCTCCAGCCCCAAGATTCAATGGTTAATGAATATGTTCATCTGACTATTTTGCAGACATTTATTCTACCAGAACTAGGAGCAATAGAACAAGATGTTTAAAAGTTGAAACTCTGGAATCTAAACTGACTGTGTTCATATTCTGACACAATCTCTCATGATTATATGAATTTGGGAAAATTATATGACCCCTCTGAGGTTCAGATTTCTTATCTATGCTATGCTAAGTCACTTCAGTCATGTCTGACTCTGTGTGACCCCCATAGACGGCAGCCACCAGGCTCCTCCGTCCCTGGGATTCTCCAGGTAAGAACACTGGAGTGGGTTGCCATTTCCTTCTCCAATGCATGAAACTGAAAAGTGAAAGCAAAGTTGCTTAGTCGTGTCTGACTCTTAGCAACCCCATGGATTGCAGCCTACCAGGCTCCTCCATCCATGGGATTTTACAGGCAAAAGTATTGGAGTGGGGTGCCATTGCCTTCTCCGTTCTTATCTATACATGATATTAATCATTTCTATTCGATGTGAAAATAAAATTAAATAGTGCATGTTAAAGGCTTAGCCTACAACTTAGTAATGGATCTCCATAATTACCAATGTTGCATCATTTATTAATCTACCAACTTGATGGAACTGATAGACCAAGGCCAACTCTATCTAAATCACTATGTGAGGAAACTTGAGAAAACAAGGTTTAGAAATACAATGACTATTTCAATAATGAAACAGGATCAAGGAGTAAGTTGTTTACAAGAAACAAATGCATAAAATATCATCCATATTAATCAAAATATGCTAATCCAAAGATAGTCAGCTTTTATGATGCAGCTTTATTAGGAGTGTACCCAATGTGTAGTTATCAAATCCATACTATTGTTTAAATTTACAAATATCTACATTGCTGAACTTTTAAAGTTACAAGCATTTTAGTGTACAACCCAATCTACAGGTACAATCAATATTACTGCTGGTTATTGCAGTTCTCTTCCCTTAAATATACTTTTTAGGTTCTTTTCCTTCTTGCTGCTGCTGCTGCTGCTGCTGCTAAGTCGCTTCAGTCGTGTCTGACTCTGTGCGACCCCATAGACGGCAGCCCACCAGGCTCCCCCGTCCCTGGGATTCTCCAGGCAAGAACACTGGAGTGGGTTGCCATTTCCTTCTCCAATGCATGAAAGTGAAAAGTGAAAGTGAAATTGAAGTCACTCAGCCAGGTCCAACTCTTTGGGACCCCACGGACTGCTGCCTACCAGACTCCTCCATCCATGGGATTTTCCAGACAAGAGTACTGGAGTGGGATGCCATCGCCTTCTCCACATTTTCTTCTTAGGCTCATCTAAAGTACAGAGACTTCAGTTCATTACTGTAATGGCTAAAAATTTATCCTATTCTAAGTGAAAGAAACCATAAAAGTAACATTATTTTTTTCTAAGTAGAAGTTCAAGCGTTAATAAAATTATGTTGATTTGCCATTCACCAATTAGATGGTTGTATAGGGCTGTATCGGAGAAGGAGATGGCACCCCACTCCAGTACTCTTGCCTGGAAAATCCCATGGAAGACAGAGCTTGGTAGGCTGCAGTCCATGGGGTCACGAAGAGTCAGACACGACTGAGCAACTTCCCTTTCACTTTTCACTTTCATGCATTGGAGAAGGAAATGGCAACCCACTCCAGTGTTCTTGCCTGGAGAATTGCAGGGATGGGGGAGCCTGGTGGGTTTCTGTCTATGGGGTTGCACAGAGTTAGACACGACTGAGGCAACTTAGCAGCAGCAGCAGCATAGGGCCGAATAATCCATTTAACAATTTATGAAGCTAGTTGTTCAAGTTCTGTTAACTGGTATGCCAGGACACTGTGAATTTCACATTTGTCAGAAAATTTATTATTTGTCTTAATTTGAAAGTTTGAGCTGCTACCAAAAGCTATAAGAGCAAAACTCTTAATAAATATTAACTGAAACATTTAATTTCAAAAGTAATTAAAATAAAAAATGATGTGCGTGAAATATTTTCCCTATTATGGTACCTGAAGGAAGAAATCTGAAAAAGAAAGGCAAGAGGAAAAACCAAAACAACAAAAAATCTTCTCTTCTGAGTTCCACAATTCTGTAATGGGGTAGAATGTTTGAAAAAAAGTGTCTTGAATATAAAAATCTTAAACTTGAGTAGTTTGAGAGTTAAATTTTAAACCTTCAATTGATTGTCTTCCTTGTCTTAACTGTGAATGAAGGAAAGGGCAATCAGTAAACAGTGAAGCCCTTTACATATACCGCATTCATAACTGCAGGCAATACCTCCTATCTCACTGGGAAGCAAATTGGTAGTCATTGGAGACTGCTGTGCCTGGGTGAGATATTCCCTGAGGCTAAAACCAGTCAGCAGTCAGGCTATTCTAAACCCCATGAAGCCTAAGAGTGGTTTCCAGGGGTAACCTCTTTGAGAGCACATTTGAATAATCTAATTTGGAATGTTAAAAGTGGGGGAAATGGTGGACAAATCTCATGCTAACTGGCAGCATCCGTCAAATTGCAATAGAAGGACTCTCAGGTCTGAAATAGTTTATAAGGCATGTTTGCAACAAAACCAATGTCGCATGAGTCATTTGATATTGTAGGGAAAAAAAAATTCATTCTTAGTGCTCTTTTCTTTTCTCTGAAGATGAATTTACTTCTTCCCTGAGTACTTAAAAGGTGACCCTCTCTCTTTGAAAATCATGAAGGGGAAGTTATCATTATCCCTAATAGCATTAAAGAGATTTCAGAAATTAGAAGATTGAAAATTTGCAAACTCTTATACATTAATTATGTTAGGACTTGGATGTTTCTATTTGTGTAAACAATATGTATCACGTGCTACATATTGTGTCTAGTTAGCATGGTTATAGCCCTCATAGAATGCATATTATTTTCTTCAAGAAGATTGAAAAGCAAGTGATATTGAAACCATTAACAGAGCGATGATTCCTCTTCCAAAGGACTCATTCACAAAAGGGGAAAAGTGAGCAAAATTCTTGTTATGTGAAACTGTTCAGGCTTTTAAAATGCCTATTGAAAGATGAATGCTTTTTTAAACTGATATATGCTTTTAAAAACCCACCAAGAACCACCAGAACTTACACAGGACTGGGGAAACAGATTCTTGGAGGGCACAAACAAAACCTTGTGCACACCAGGACCCAAGAGAAAGGAGCAGTGACCCCACAAGATACAGACCCAGACATGCACATGAATGTCCTGGAGTCTCCCATGAAGGCATGGGTCAGTGGTGGCCTGCTTCAGGGTCAGAGGCACTGAGTGCAGCAGTGTGTCCATGGGACCTTTTGAAGGAGGTCATTATTACCTTCATTAACTCCACCATAGTTTGGCCTCAGGTCAAGCAACAGGGAGGGAACACAACCCTGCCCATCAGGAGAAAAATGGACTAAAGATTTACTGAACTCATCAGAACACTCATCAGAACAAGACAGTTTCCCCTTCAATCAGTCTCTCCCATCAGGAAACTTCCATAAACCTCTTATCCTTATCCATCAGAGGGCAAACAGAATGAAAACCACAATAAAAGAAAACTAACCAAACTGATAACATGGATCACAGCTTTGTCTAGTTCAGTGAAACTATGAGCCATGCTGTGTAGGGCCACCCAAGACGGATGGGTCATGGAGGACAGTTCTGACAAAACATGGTCCAACTGGGGAAGGGAATGGCAAACCACTTCAGTATTCTTGCCTTGAGAACCCCATGAAAAATATGATAAGGCAAAAAGGTTTGACACTGAAAGATAAACTCCTCAGGTCAGTAGGTGCCCGATGTGCTACTGAAGAAGAGTGGAGAAATAACTCCAGAAAGAATGAAGAGATGGAGCTAAAGCAAAAACAAAACCCAGTAGTGGATGTTACAGGTGGTGGAAGTAAAATCCAATGCTATAAAGAGCAATATTGCCTAGGAACCGGGAATGTTAGGTCCACGGATCAAGGCAAATTGGAACTGGTCAAACAGGAGATGGCAAGAGTGAACATTGACATATTAGGAATCAGTGAACTAAAATTGACTGGAATGGGTGAATTTAATTCAGATGTCCATTATATCTACTACTGTGGCCAAGAGTCCCTTAGAAGAAATGGAGTAGCCATTATAGTCAACAAAAGAGTCCAAAATGCAGTACTTGGATGCAATCTCAAAAACGACAGAATGATCTCTGTTCATTTCCAAGGCAAACCATTCAATATCACAGTAATCCAAGTCTATGCCCTGATCAGTAATGCTGAAGAAGCTGAACAGTTCTATGAAGACCTACAAGACCTTTTAGAACTAACACCCAAAAAAGATGTCCTCTTCATTATAGGGGACTGGAATGCAAAAGTAGGAAGTCAAGAGATATTGTAGTAAACCAGTAAATTTGGCCGTGGAGTACAAAACAAAGCAGGACAAAGGCTAACAGAGTTTTGCCAAGAGAACGCACTGGTCATAACAAACACCCTTTCCAACAACACAAGAGAAGACTCTACACAGGGACATCACCAGATGGTCAATACTAAAATCAGATTGATTATATTCTTTGTGGCCAAAGATGGAGAAGCTCTACACTAACTTGTTTTTGACCAACAAAAACAAGACCAGGAGCTGACTGTGGCTCAGATCATGAACTCCTTATTGTCAAGTTCAGACTTAAATTGAAGAAAGAAGGGAAAACCACTAGACCATTAAAGTATGACCTAAACCAAATCCCTTATGATTATACAGTAGAAATGGCAAATAGATTCAAGGGATTAGATCTGATAAACAGAGTGCCTGGAGAACTATGGACAGAGGTTTGTGACATTGTACAGGAGGCAGGGATCAAGACCATCCCCAAGAGAAAGAAATGCAAAAAGGCAAAGTGGTTGTCTGAGGAGGCCTTACAAATAGTTTTGAAACTAAGAGAAGCAAAAGGCAAAGGAAAAAAGGAAAGATATACCCATTTGAATGCAGAGTTCCAAAGAATAGCAGGGAGAGATAAGAAAGCCTTCCTCAGCACTCAGCGCAAAGACATTAAGGAAAACAATAGAATGGGAAAGACTAGAGATCTCTTCAAGAAAATCAGAGATACCAAGGGAACATTTCATGCAAAGATGAGCATTATAATGGACTGACATGGTATGGACTTTACAGAAGAAGAAGATTAAGACAAGGAGGCAAGAATACACAGAAGAACTGTACAAAAAAGATCTCCATGACCCAGATAATCACAATGATGTGATCACTCACCTAGAGCCAGACACCCTGTAATGTGAAGTCAAGTGGGCCTTAGGAAGCATCACTACAAACAAAGCTAATGGAGGTGATGGAATTCCAGTTGAGCTATTTCAAATCCTAAAAGATGATGCTGTGAAAGTACTGCACTCAAGGTCGGCCATAGAATAATACAAAAAGAAGCCAGTTAGGGGACCGATGAGTCAAGGTAGGTGGTGAAATGATAAGAGGCAACAAAACAAATGCTGTGCACTAGAACTGAGGTATCATTTAAGTGGTGGTTGATAGTGCAACTGACTTGGTGCTAAGGTAATTAATCATTGCCTTTATGGTCCTTAAGTCTCCAAAGATTCTTCTCGCAAATGACTTTTTGCCAGATATTGGAGCAAGGCTGATGTCTGGCAACATGCATTAAATAGGCAAGAAATCCGTTACCTAAGAATATATTGTATTACCCTTCATGTCCCAAGAGAAAAGGAGAAGGTGGGCTGCTCCTGCATCTCAGTAATAATGGTATGCTCCTCAGGTACAGCAAATTGCTTTCTATCTGAACAGAGCAATGGCATTTATCCCTAAAGCAGATTTTATTCAACTGCACGCAAACTTCATGAGTGGAGGCATTTCTCCCTAAGCACATAATCAGGAATTGAAAACAGTATTTTATGGAGCCAAGTGCAAGTTTGTATATCCAATGCACTTGTCCCTTTGGATCATCATCAAGCCTAGCAAACCAAAGAAGAAGAAAAATAATGTGTTTCCTACTCTAACACTGGTCTGTTTGTCTTATCAAACTTGAAGAGAGTTTTGTTTTTTATACTGAAATTCCTTGTAATATGAATTAATGTTGCTCACATTGCTTTCATGTAATAGCTTCCATTAATAGTTGTCAAAAACAGAATCACAAGTTAATAAAGAGTTAAGTGAGTAGTGAAAAGGAAAATATGTGAATAAAATGACTGAAGGATACACCAAAGTCTTAGGACCAGGGATGGAATATTTATGATGATATTTCTCCAAGAATGATAAATATATTTCCCATAGTAATAGGTTTTGTTTAATTTTTGTAAGTTTAAGTTATTAATGAAATTATCTTCCTACCACTCATCAGCAAAATGAATAACAATTTAATAGCAACAGGATGCACAATAAAATGTATTTTCAACAAATTTTCTAAGCTAAAGACAATTTACATTTTAATACTGTGTATTCTTATTTAGCATGAATACCTAGAAAGAAACAAAAGATAATGTTTAAATCTGTCTTTTGAGCATTTATATTTCCTAGAAAGTCAAATACATATTTGACTTAAAGATCATTACATACTTTGTTGTTGCTAAAGTCACGTCCACCTCTGCAACCACTTGGACTAGAGCCCAACTGGCTCCTCTGTCCATGGGATTTCCCAGGCAAATATACTGGAATAGGTTACTATTTCCTTCTCCAGGGGATCTTCCCCACCCAGGGACTGAACCCAAGTCTCCTGCATTGGCAGACAGAATTTTTTTTACCACTGAGTCACCCAGAAAGCCCTACTAAATACTTACAGATATAATATTTCCTGTTTCAGAAAAAAGGCATGAAATTGTCAGTACAATAAAGTTAGCAATTGGTTTGTTGGTCATGCATTCTTCAGGCTGTCACTATAATTTCCTTATTCACAATAATAATCTTGCTTTAATTTTGATCTCATAAAAAGATATACATTGATTATTCTATGTATTTTCAAAACCATTTCTTAAGTCTTATTCCCTTAGTAAGAGAGTAATATTTTATAGAAAATAAAATTATAGTATGTTGGGTGATGTCATCTTTAATAACTTAAGTGAGGTATAATTTTTATGTGGTCAAATATATTTTCAGTAAACATTTTGGTGAGAGTCCCTTGGACTGCAAGGAGATCCAACCAGTCCTTTCTAAAGGAGATCAATCCTGGGTGTTTATTGGAAGGACTGATGCTAAAGCTGAAACTCCAATACTTTGGCCACCTCATGCAAAGAGTTGATTCTTTGGAAAAGACTCATGCTGGGAGGGATTGGAGGCAGGAGGAGAAGGGGATGACAGAGGATGCAATGGCTGGATGGCATCACCGACTCAATGGACACGGGTTTGGGTGAACTCCGGGAGTTGGTGATGGACAGGGAGGCCTGGCGTGCTGCAATTCATGGGGTTGCAAAGAGTCGGACACGACTGAGCGACTGAACTGAACTGAACCAATTCACACACCTGAGTAAGCACAATTTATTTATAAAATATTTTCTTTAAATTAAAAAGTCTTTTGCTCAGATTGTAAAGATCTGCCTACAGTGTGGGAGACCTGGGTTCAATCCCTGGGTTGGGACGATCCCCTGGAGAAGGGAATGGCAACCCATTCCAGTATTATGGCTTGGAGAATCCCATGAACAGAGGAGCATGGCAAGTTACAGTCCATGGGATCTCAGAGTCGGACACAACTGAGCGACTAACACTTTCACTTTTATAACCAATTCATGTACCTGAGTAAGCACAATTTATTTATAAAACTTTTTCTTTTCATCAAAAAGTTTTGGTATTCTCTCACAAACAATACCTACCTTCTTTCCTGTTCCAAGATCAGCCAACTGTCTATTTACTTTCATGCTGTATTAGATTTGTCTTTTCTGAAATGTCAGATAAACTGGAATCATTAGGTATGTGCTCTTTTATATCTGGCTTATTGTGAGAAGCTTATTTCTTGATTCATCCATTTTGTTGTCTCTATCAATAGCTTATTTTTATTACTGAATAGGATTACATTGAATGAATAAAACACACTGAATTGCAAATTTACTTCTTGATGGACATTTGTTTCCAAGTGGGACCATACTGAATAAATTTGATATAAAAATTATTATGCAAGTTTCTGTGAGCAAATACGATTTAATTTCTCTTGGGTTAATGCTAAGATGGGTCAAAATGTAAGTATATCTTTAATTTTATTAGGAACTCCCAAATGATTTGCCAAATTGGCTGTGTCATTTCTCATTTCTTTCGTTAATGTTTGAGACTACCGGTGCCGCCTCTTCAGTACTTACTATTGAGTTTTTCTGATTTTAGCTAGTATGAAGGATGGATAGAGATATCTCATTGTTGTGTTAATTTTCATTTCACTCATGAAATGAGGTTGAGTATTTTTCATGTGACTACTAACTATTTGTATAGCTTCTTCTGTGAACCATTTAAAATTGATCTATTTCTTAAAAAAATCAAACAAAAAAAGCCTCTGACCTATTTCTTTACTTATGTTGTCTTTTTATTGATTTGTAAAAAGTATTTATTTTGGACAAGTTTATTAAATATATATTTAGAATTCCTAGTTTGTGACTTGAGTTTCATTTTCTTAGAAGTTTGTTTTGAAGAGCAAAAGTGTTTAAGCTTGATGAAGTGAACGCTGTCGATTTTTGCTCTTTTATTGAACCCACAGTGTGTTATCTAAAAGTCTTTATTCCAAATGTAATGAAATTCTGACTCCATCATTTTATGTATGGTGATAATTTTTAAGTCATACTTCTTTAGCTCCCCATTTTGCTTCATATCTTAGCGAGTTGATAAGAAGGTCGAGATTCTCCTTTAGTAGCAACGAAAAGTTAAAACCCCATATGTAAGGGAACTCTACTCCTGACCCAGCTCTTTCTACTATAAAAACACCAAGTCAATCTCCTTTCCTGACTTTCTCAAGCTATTTTTGCACTGGATTAGTAAGCCTGTTCTGCTCTTCCATAATGTCTTATCTTATGATTAATAAACTGTTTACTTTCAAATTTTCTGAGTCCTTTTTCTGCCCCTTCAAATTAGCTATTGGACCTCTCCAGTGTATATTTCATTTCTACTTTTGTACTTTTAAACTCTAGTATTTCTATTTTTAAAATAATTGTTTCCCTTTATTGATATTCTTTCATTTGATAAATATCATCTTCATATTTTCCTTTAGTATCTTAAACATGGTTTCCTTTCATTATTGAACATATTTAAAATAGCTTATATAAAATATTTCCTAGTAACTCTAAAGTCTGGTTTTCTCAGGGATCGTTTGAGTTGACTGCTTTTTCTAGTGTATATGCTATACTTTCCTATTTCCTTGTATGTCTCAGAATTTTTAATTAAACACTGGAGTTTAATAATAAGGTGGAAACTCTGGAAGTTACATTTCTCCTGCCCAGGGTTTTTGTTTTTGCTGTTTATTTATTTAATGACTTTGTTGAACTAATTCTATTAAGTCTTTTTTTTTTTTTTGTCCTGTGTGCCCACAGAAGTCTCTGCTCAGTTAGCTTAGCGGTCAACTGGTAATTAGAAATTTCCTTAAATGCCTTGAACTAGTAATTCTCTTAATCTTGATTCCAGTGCAGTGTGTGTATGTGTGGTGTATGCTTTCGGCACTCAGACAGCGGTTGACAATCTGCCTCAGCCTTTATTCTTGCTTGCACTTTCTGCATGTCACATGATGACAGTTTTCTAGGGATTTAGTTTTTGGAGACTTCAAATACTTTGTGTTCCCTCCAGTGATTCTGAAGCTGCTGGTTTTCCCGGCTACCATGATGGTAAAACGGTTGGTCTTCAAAGCTACTGTGAAGCTGAGCAAGATGGGAATAGGACTAATTAAAATGCCATAGAACTCACCTTTCTACCTTATTCTGATATTTTTCTTGATTGAACACTCCAAGAATCTAGTTCATTTACAGAATTTTGGGGGAAAAAACTGAGCATTTTTTCTAGTGTTTTTATTACTGTTATGAAGGAGTAGATTTAGACACCCTTCCTCTATCTTCTGGCCCACTGGAGAAGGAAATGGCAAACCACTTCAGTATTCTTGCCTTGAGAACCTGATGAACTGTATGAGAAGGCAAAAAGATAGGACACTGAAAGATGAACCCCCCACATCTGTAGGTGCCCAATATGCTACTGGAGAAGAATGGAGAAATAACTCCAGAAAGAATGAAGAGATGGAGCCAAAGCAAAAACAACACTCAGCAGTGGATGGAATTGGTGATGGAAGATGCTCTAAAGAATAATACTACATACAAGAGCTGAAATAATCTTTCTACTCATTAGCCCATGGACTTACCTGTAAAAACTGACCATGATATACTTTAAGACCCCTTCTGAGATGGCCCACAGTCTGTGGAGCATGTTTCTCTGTAAATAAATCTACTTCTTATCTATCCCTTTGTCTCTCATTGAATCCTTCCTGCAATGAGACATCAAGAGCCTGAACTTCACTGAAGTCCTGAGACCATGAGTGTGATCTCAATTAAAGACTGTGGCGTCAAATCCCAATGTGGATTTTCGCCAGGTTTGAGTCACGGTGTGTGGTTTCAAGTCCCAATCTGTGTTGCATGATTTCATTACTGTGATACAAATTTTACAGTTGGGGAACAACATTAATACAGTATTATTAAGTAAAGTTCATAGTTTATAAGAAGGTTCACTTTTTGTGTTGTACTGGTTTATGGATTTTGTCAAATGTACACCATCATGTATCTGCCATTACAGTATCATACAGAATAGATTCACTGCCCTAAAACCCACTGTGTTCCACCTATTGACCCTTCCTGCCCATCCCCAAACTTCTGGAAACCACTGATCCTTTACTGTCCCTATAGTTTTGCCTTGGAATTCCAGATGTCATATACTTGGAATCACAAAGTATTTAGCCTTTTCAGTCTGGCTTCTTTCACTTAACAATAACCATTTATATCCCTCCTAGTCTTTCTGTGGCTTAGTAGCTGATTGACTTTTATTGCTGAATAATATTCCATTCCAAAATATGTCTACATCCATCAAGTGATAAACAGCCTGCTTATCCATTTACTGAAAGGTATCCTGTATGGATTATTTTTCATTATTTTAGTGGTATTTTTGTCAACCTTAATTTTAATTCCAATTTGTCAAATGGAATTCCAATATGACAAATTCCAATTTTTCATATCGTTTTGTAATTATTGTTTTGTTTTCTGTTTATGACTTTTCCCCTCTATAACAATGTAATGAAGTTATTTTTCTATGTTAATAGAAGTTTTTCCTCTCTTTTAAAAAGTTCTTTCTTATGCCATATAATTATAATCTATCTTTGTTTATGTGATGATGTAGAAATTAATATTATTTATTTTTTTCTGTATGAATAGACAAATAAATTCCATTTTTAAGAGACCATCCTTTCCACCACACTACTATAAGAAAGGTTATTCACAAATCTGGTGACTGCATAGTCCGGTTTCTTAACCCTATTCAAGGCAGTGTACAATAGACAAACATTAAAAAAAAAAAGAAAGTCCTGAAAAAACCTGTGGAGATTTGTCTCTCAATCTAGACATCATTGTCTATTCCTGAAGTTATAAAACAAATATTCAATAGTACATCATTAAGTATGACATTTCTTTAAAGCTCATTTTTCCTAAGTAAACTTTTATATGAAGAAAGTACTGCCAGCCATTAAAAAGAATACATTTGAATCAGTTCTAATGAGATGGATAAAACTGGAACCTATTATACAGAGTGAAGTAAGCCAGAAAGAAAAACACCAATACAGTATACTAACACATATATATGGAATTTAGAAAGATGGTAACAATAACCCTGTGTACGAGACAGCAAAAGAGACACCGATGTATAGATCAGTCTTAAGGACTCTGTGGGAGAGGGAGAGGGTGGGGAGATTTGGGAGAATAGCATTGAAACAGGTATAATATCATGTATGAAACGAGTCGCCAGTCCAGGTTCGATGCACGGTACTGGATGCTTGGGGCTGGTGCACTGGGACGACCCAGAGGGAGGGTAGGGGAGGGAGGAGGGAGGAGGGTTCAGGATGGGGAACACAGGAACGTGGGTATACCTGTGGCGGATTCATTTCGATATTTGGCAAAACTAATACAATATTGTAAAGTTTAAAAATAAAATAAAAGTTAAAAAAAATAAAAAAAAGAAAGCACTGCCTATTTTAAATTTTCTAGTTATTTTTAAATTATTTAATTATAATAAGGATTTGAATTTTTAATCAAAAGACTTTTCTTCATCCATTTTTTTCTCTTTTATTCTTTCAATTTAATGACTTGCTTTGGCTCCTTTTTCAAATGATAAATTAAATTTGCATTGAAGGACTAAATCTAATTTGATTGTAACATATTATTTTTACATTTTGTTCAATTCAGCTTATTAGTATTTGATATTTTTGTGTTTATATTCATACAAGATGCTGGCTTATAATTTTCATTTGTTGTAATGGCTCTATTCCATGTCGATAAGTAGGTTCTACTGGCACCATTGATTGAAATAAACAGTGTGTCTTACTTTTCTTATGTCTTAAAGAGTTTATATGATATTGATGGGTTCTTTCTTCCTCAACTGTTTGAGAAAATTAACTATAGAGCATTTTATTTGTTGAATTATTTGTATTAATGGATTACTTTCCTGAAAGATCCACCCATATCTTCTCTATTTTCTTGTGTCAGTTTTATTACATTTTGTTTTTTAAAGGACTTTTTCCATTTCATATAAAATTTAAATTATTGGACTGATTTTTCATAATCTCTCTATAGTTAGGCTCTAGAACATTTATTTATGTGTTTTCTTTATCCCTAATGTTTATAATCTCTTCTCTGTTTGATTGATTTTGCTAGGACTTTATTTACTATATAAATAAATCTTATCTTCAGTATTTCCTTCCTTCTAGATTTTTGGATTTAGTTTGCTGTGCTCATTCTATTTGGCACACAAACCCACATACACACACACACATATTTAAGCCTCTGAGCTTTAGAAGCACTGTGCAAGTTTTTATATGTTAATAAAAAGCAGACTGTTTTCTACTTGATCTCTAGGCCTTAGAAATTGGAAAGCTCTAATGGAAAAAAGAATAAAATTCCTACTTCTCTGTACTGGCAGAAGATGCTCTCTGGAGCAGTAAGTTTTCTTTTAGTCTATTTATTATATTCTCTACATGCTCATCATTCAGTTCAGTCACTCAGTCGTGTCCGACTCTTTGCAACCCCTTGAATTGCAGCACACCAGGCCTCCCTGTCCATCATCAACTCCCGGAGGTCACCCTGCTTATTTAACTTATATGCAGAATACATCATGAGAAACGCTGGACTGGAAGAAGCACAAGCTGGAATCAAGATTGCCAGGAGAAATATCAATAACCTCAGATATGCAGATGACACCACCCTTATGGCAGAAAGTGAAGTGATACTAAAAACCCTCTTGATGAAAGTGAAAGAGGAGAGTGAAAAGACTGGCTTAAAACTCAACATTCAGAAAACGAAGATGATGGCATCTGGTCCCATCACTTGATGGGAAATAGATGGGGAAACAGTGGAAACAGTGTCAGACTTTAATATTTTGGGCTCCAAAACCACTGCAGATGGTGACTGCAGCCATGAAATTAAAAGACGCTTACTCCTTGGAAGGAAAGTTATGACCAACCTAGATAGCATATTCAAAAGCAGAGACATTACTTTGCCAACAAAGGTCTGTCTAGTCAAGGCTATGGTTTTTCCTGTGGTCATGTATGGATGTGAGGGTTGGACTGTGAAGAAAGCTGAGCACTGAAGAATTGATGCTTTTGAAGTGTGGTGTTGGAGAAGACTCTTGAGAGTCCCTTGGACTGCAAGGAGATCCAACCAGTCCATTCTGAAGGAGGTCAGCCCTGGGATTTCTTTGGAAGGGATGATGCTAAAGCTGAAACTCCAGTACTTTGGCCACCTCATGCAAAGAGTTGACTCATTGGAAAAGACCCTGGGATGGGGTTGGGAGCAGGAGGAAAAGGGGACGACAGAGGATGAGATGGCTGGATGGCATCACCGACTAGATGAATGTGAATTTGCTCATAGGAGCATGTTATTTTAATAAAAGTTCTTGCATCATAGTCAAAAGCAGAAGTTCTGATTTATAGTTGCTCTGTGAAATAAATTATTCTATGAATAGAAAAATGAGAATTATTAGGAAGCTGTTATATTAGTTAAGACAAACATTGTATGTAGCATTGACTGACTATTTGGGTATAATGGTGGCAAATAGTTATTTTTGGTATGTCTTTTAAGATGAGTCTGGCAGTAAGTTCCAGGATATTAAAAATAAAAATGAAGATTGAAAATGACTTCAAATATTTTTGCCTTAAGAACAAAAGAGATTGTTTTTCTCACTTTGCTCAGTCTGAGACAGGTTCTCCTATCATAGAAGCAATATGGCTGTGGAGGTTTGATTTTCTCTGTTTTCTGTGTTTTATATATATGTATATATATAACTCTGATTAGGTTGTCTGTCTACCATAAGGTAATAGCCATGATGAGGGATTTTTAAAAATTCAAACCAGTTTGTACACAACATGCCCCAGAAAGTTATGGTGGTGATTTTGTACTAGAAAAAAGGAATGGATGCTTACAATGAAAATGAAAAAAAGAAAAAGAAAA
>NW_011495084.1:7779094-7787673 GCF_000754665.1 Bison bison bison | reverse complement strand
TACACAACATGCCCCAGAAAGTTATGGTGGTGATTTTGTACTAGAAAAAAGGAATGGATGCTTACAATGAAAATACAAAAAAAAAAAAAAAAAGTTCTACTAGTGTAATGATGAATAAGACAATCACAGGAAAAGACCGAAATTGATTATTCAAAAACAGAAGATGATTTAATATTTACAAGCTGAGGATTTCATAAAGTGAAGTGAAAGTTGCTGGGTCGTATCCGACTCTTTGTGATCCCATGGGCTACACAGTCCATGGAATTCTCCAGGCCAGAATACTGGAGTAGGTAGCCTTTCCCTTCTCCAGGGGATCTTCCCAACCCAGGAACTGAACCCAGGTCTCCCACATTGCAGGTGGATTGTTTACCAGCTGAGCCACAAGGGAAGCTTAAGAATAGTGGAATGAGTACCCTATCCCTTCTCCAGAGGATCTTCCCAACCCAGGAATCAAACCAAGGTCTCATGCATTGCAGGCAGATTCTTTACCAGCTGAGCTATCAGGGAAGCCCGACGATTTCATAAGGAAATTAAAAACCTGATAATGATGAAAGAGCTAGTTTTTTCATCACCATGCTGATTAGGATTCAGTTCAGTTCAGTTCAGTTCAGTTGCTCAGTGGGTCACTATTAGATTAGACAGTAAAGAATCTGCCTACAATGCAGGAGACCTGGGTTCCATCCCTGGGTTGGGAAGATTCCCACCCTAGTATTCTCACCGGAGAGTTCCCGTGGAGAGAGGAGCCTGGTGGAAAGTCCATGGGGTCACAAAGAGTCGGACAGTAAGGAGTGACTAAGAACAGCACAGCACATTAAACTTCATGAAAAGGTATTTTGTGGAAAGAATATGAAATTTTACAGAAGAAACATAATTGTGCATCCTGGAAGCTCTATAAAGTTATTGATTATTATGAAAACGATTCCAGCATATTCTGGGGGTGTCCTGAAACTTATTGATATCTCTTACAGCTTCTAGTGTTACTATCTAGAGATAAAAGTGTTTAGTGTGATTTAGGACAGAGCATCAGAATCCATTACTGGAAAAGAGGGATTTGAGTAGTTTCTGTGTACTGGAAGTAAATATTAGAAATATATTTAACAATGAAAATAATAAATATTTCCATTAAATTCTATTAAATATTTTTATTCAGTTGCTGTTACACAAAACATTGATAAAGGCAGTTTTTATATTCACTTTCTCTTCTCCTGGTCAAAGCAAAAACCTGGCTGCTCTAATTTTGAAATAACATGGTTCATAGGTACATATTCCTAAGAGGCAAATGTATCAAAGCTTAATTCTTTGGATTATTTCTTTAGTGGCAAGTTGGTTTTGTTAATGACATAAATAATGCAGGAAGGAATCAAGCAATTTAAAATCAATTATAAGAAAGTGTGCATTTTGAATTCAAAATAATTGCAGCTAACTAAATCCTCAGCAATTAAAGGCACCTGGATTTTCTCAGAAATACTTGAATTTTGGTAATAGCTGATATTTAAAAAGCTATGCAATATGTGTTTAAATTTTTAGTACCCTTAATTCAAGACGGTAAATGGAGGAGATAAAATTTGATAATTTTTTTCACTTTGAAAATAAACCTAATAATATATACTCAAATTAAATCTGTCTGCTAAGATTATTTTAAAAGCTTTATAAATATGATTTTATGAGAGACCCATACGGTAGCAGATACATTTTCTAGCATGAACTACAGTGCTTACAAAATTACTCAGAGCAATTACATGATTCATAAAATATTTTAAAGCATTTAATGATGAAAGTTTTTAAATGGCTAAATGGCGAACCCAATTACACTGAGCCAATTAGCTAAAGAAGTGTTTTTCCATAATCAGTGTTTACCTTTAAATAGAACTTCATATATATACAAATATTTATTGTGTGACTTTCTTGCAATCAGGTTTGTTAACCATTTTTCAAATACATAGCTTTCATTTCTTGAAAACACATTTTTAATGAATGAATAACAAAAAAACACATTTATCTTATTTTCACAGACATTTTTTAAAATCCTGAAAAAATGATATTTATTACCTCATAATTTTGTATATTGACACTCATATCTCTGTATCATGTACTTTACTTTAAAAACATTGAGAAAGTGAATCTCAATATTTTCCTCAGAGAGTTCATTTTCTCTTTCAGGTGTATTGCCAGTAATCTAATTATTTTTATTATATGCATCCATTTATTGAATGGCTTTTATGAGAAATTACTAGGCAAGTAGGATAAGTAAAATAAGAAATAGTCTTGAATATCTGAGAGATCGAGTCAATTTAAAGTTTTCTTATTCATGTGGTAGTTAGCAGAAGAGCATTCAAGGCTCCTTCCACTCTTGCCTTCACTGTGGATCATCATTAGCCTGAGAAGGAAACAATAGGAAATTTTTTAAGAACCAACTTGGAAGTGTTTCACATAATTTTTACTCACTTTCTGAAACTTAGTTATACAGCCACACTTACACACAAGCAAGTTTGGGAAACTTGGCCTGTTTACCTAAAATGCCTAAAATAGAGAAAGGATCTACATTTATGAACAGTTATGTAAGCTTCACCATGCTAGGTAATACATTCAACTATGTATTTATATTGGAGAAGGCACTGGCACCCTACTCCAGTACTCTTGCCTGGAAAATCCCATGGACGGAGGAGCCTGGTAAGGCTGCAGTCCATGGGGTCTCTAAGAGTAGGACACGACTGAGCGACTTCACTTTCACTTTTCACTTTCCTGCATTGGAGAGGGAAATGGCAACCCATTCCAGTGTTCTTACCTGGAGAATCCCAGGGACGGGGGAGCCTGGTAGGCTGCCGTCTATGGGGTCACACAGAGTTGGACACGACTGAAGTGACTTAGCATAGCATAGCATAGCATGTATTTATATATAGGAACTACTTTCTACTATCAAGGAACTTGACTTAGTGATAGGAGACAGCGGAATTAGGTACTGGAACAAAGCAGTGTAAGTGATAAAATAAGAATAATGTGCACATGAATTTCTTTAAAAATAACAAGGTTAATAAGGGCCTACAACGGGAAAGGGAAGATGTTTCACAAAGCAATTCAGTTTTATTTTGAAAGATTAATATAAATTCAGACAGTAAATCTGTTAAAAAAAAAAGTGTGTAAAATTATGAAAGATGTTGTAGCTTAATAACTAATTATACTATAGTTAATTTTAAAATTTGAAAGTAGTTTTAAAACACAGAAAAGCAAAAGAAAAGTAATATGGACACCCTCCCGCCCCCCACCAACCGTCCCCAAACCAGGATGCATAAATATTGACATTTCTCACATTTGCTTCAAGTGTGGTAAATTTAATTATTAACTTCTATTTTTCAATTCTCCATTTATCTTGTTCCATTGTGGTTGGGCCTGTCCTCTGTGCCTCTCGTCATCCCCATGAGAATTTCCTCTCCGTACCTCCGTGGGTCCCATTTCTTTTTTTCTTTTCTCAGGAAAAACTGATATGCAGATAATGGAGGCTTTAGATTTTTATTAAGTTGAGTTTAATAATTAAACTTCTAGTTTTACCTCTTAAGAGAATATCTGTTTCTTTATCTGTTGATATGTAACTATATAGTTTTTAAAGAAACCCTAGCATTTAGCCTGAGCATTTTTCATGAGTAACTTTAGTGCATATTGAACATTAAATGTGCATATATTCACATTTATTAGAAACAGCTTGTATTTCCATCTTCACTCTCTCCAACTCTTGGTAATATTAGGCCTTTCAACTTTGTCCTCAGATGTTTATGCAGTCATTATCTTATTATTACTTCCGGTTAAATTATCTCTAGTTAATGTAAATTTGAGTATAGTTTATACTTTCAAGGAATTCTTTATTTTCCTTCTGTGAACTGCTTGTTTTCATTGCTAACTATTTAATTTCAATTCTCTTTTTGTTACTCCTATGTCAAAATAATTTATATTTTCTAAACTAAAGCTTTATGTTAAAATATTTTCTCCTTATCTTCACTTTTGTTTTAATTTTTAATTTTAAAATTCTTGTTCTTCCTATTATATTTTCTGATTTGTGCTATTTGTGTTTTCATTTTAAAATATTTTCTATTCCCAGATGCCAAAAGTTTCTAAAATATTTTTTCTCTAATACTTTAATTTTTTAAATGATCAGTCGTTTGAAACGATTTGATAAGTGTGTATGAATTTAGTTTAATAAAACTAGAGATTGTGTACATGCTATAGAGAGGAAGAGATATGACTGAAAAGGCAAAAATGAAGTGAACCAAAATCTGAGAGTCTTATTTTAAATAAGTGTTTGGATTTTATTCTGTAGATCAGAGCTTCTAAATAAATATGTGAAAATTTCTAGAATTAGGTTAGGCAAAGTTTTTGTTTGTTTGTTTGAATATGACCCAAGCGGCCCAAATTATTACAGAACAAAATGGATAACTGCATATTATTAAAATTACTATTTTTGATCTTTGGATGACATAGTTTAAAAATAGGCAAACCTTTTGAAATAAAATATTTGCAAAGCATACCTGGCAAAGAGATTAAGGGGTTAGAGGGCATCCATGATTGTAAAGAGGCACAAAAGTACTTTTTAACACGAATTAAATGTTTTATATCTTGATTGTAGTGGTGGTTACTATGGCTGTATAAATTTACCAGAATGTGTCAGTTTTATACTTACAGTGAATACATTTTATGGTATATCAAACACAACTCAAAAGCAGTATTAAAGTTTTCTGTAGCCAAACAAATTTTGTTCCATATATACAGATGCTAATTTGCAAATACATATTTATATTTTTGTTGCTAAAATACAATAAAAGTATCTTAGACTATTCCTAACTAAAATATTAAAGATTTTAATACCATGGAGGTATTTTAGAGTATTATTAAAGTATTTTAGAGAGTATCCATTTTAAGGTATTACTCATTTTATTATACTTTTTACAGTAGCTGGTATAGCTACATTTGTATGGAGTGGTAGACCTTGATATTTCTTAATGTTAAAAACGGCTGTTATTTGAAAAAAGTGTGGAAAGAATGTTGTCACTGAGAATAATATTCAAATGAGAGGTAACATGTTTCCTCGAGGATTTTAGAATGATGATTTGCATTAGGAGAAAAACATCAAAGGACTGGAGACAACTGAAACTTACCATATTATTGGAAATATAACTTCCGTATTAACCTCCATACTGTTGGAAATAAAATGTCTAAAATGTCAAGAAAAATTAAATTTTCTTACTTTGGGTATTTGGAGAAAGAAAAGTCTAGCGATTTGTGGGATTACTAATTTACATCATTCTGAAGTCACCATTGATTTCAAATAATTCTGTCATTCTTAATTTGTAGCCTATGAATTGTGACAGAGAAGGCAATGGCACCCCACTCCAGTACTTTTGCCTAGAAAATCTCATGGACGGAGGAGCCTGGTAGGCTGCCGTCCATGGGATCGCTAGAGTCAGACACGACTGAGCGACTTCACTTTCACTTTTCACTTTCATGCATTGGAGAAGGAAATGGCAACCCACTCCAGTGTTCTTGCCTGGAGAATCCCAGGGACAGAGGAGCCTGGTGGGCTGCCGTCTATGGGGTCGCACAGAGTCGGACACGACTGAAGAAACTTAGCAGCAGCAGCAGCACCATGAATTGTGAATTAAAGCAGGGATTATAATTATTTCAATTCTAAGTTCATTCCTAATGGATTTGTCTAATTTACAAATAATTTAATTGTTCAAAATATATTTGTTTTCATTTTCTAAAAATGTACTGTTGATTTAAAATAAATTTAGTCTTAATGCATATGTAAGCAAAATGATCTCTATCCTTCTATCTAGTGAAATTAGAGAAATAAATATAAAATAAAGTAAATCTCAAAGGAAACTGCTCAGGAAATGATGATATTTAAAATAATACAGAAATCTTGATTTTCTTTGTTGTTTTGTTTGTAACTGTATTTGTACTTTCAACTGCCATAAAAGTCAAGTTACCTTAAAAATGACAAAATATTAATTTATTGACATTTACTCTGAGGTAGTTTGAAACTAGAAAATCTTCAGATATTTCTTGTGCCACATATTAATGTAATCAGTTCTTGGAAAATTTAGAACTTCTGGACTGTAATGCTGGACATCACAATTCAGAAATAACTGTTTTGTAAATGTGATAATTTTTTGACAGCCAAAGTAAATAACCACTCTGAAACTTAAGAATAAGAAATAAAGACCATCTCCTGAGAGTTCAAGTAATGTAGAGAATGAAATCTGACACGCAATGTCACCTTTCGAGGAAAAATAATTTCCAAGGCTGAGTAAGACCTAACTGGATCTATTCAAGGGATGAATATATGTATAAGAATGTAGAGTTGGGGGTGCAAAGGAAGAATTATGTCTCAGTATCTAATAATATCCTACTTAGGGACAAGAGTCCCTGAGATAACAGATCCCTTTCACAGAAAAAAATGATCCCTTAAACAATGGAACCAACCAGCTGACACCAATTATTTTTTTTTCCATTTTTTAAAATTAATTTTATTTTATTTTAAAACTTTACATAATTGTATTAGTTTTGCCAAATATCAATTATTTTTTAAGAAATCACCATCTAATCATACTACAGGGAGAGAAATCCCTGGCTGTGACACAGAAGTATTCCTGTCCTTCTGTCATAGTTCTTGTTATAAATTAAAACATGATCTGGAATCTCAGTGTATTCACAAGACTCTTGTGAGCATTTGATGATATTGGTCCTCCATCTGAGAGATGTGCCTATTTTAAATGTTAAAACTGTTCAGCTGAGGCCACACATCTGAAGATGGATTAATTCAGCATAGCTAGGCTCTTGGCAGGGACTCCTAGGGTCTACTCATTGGACTCAGTGAAAATAGTAACTTTAACTGGCTTTCTTTTAAATTTATAAAATTATATTAGAGGTCATAGTCTTAGCTTTAGGAAACTTTATTAGATTTCATAACTTAAACAATATTATACGATGAAAAATAAGGAATTTACTTTAGTGCTTTTTATGTAGGATGGATATTTTAACATCTTAATTATTGACAATGTATCTGTGAATTTGTATTATTCCCACTATAAAGTAGCAAACATAAGTACTTATTCTCTAGCTATCAATTAGATCTGGGACAGATCTTCTGATTCCGAAGTATGTTATTCTTCTCTTACAAAGTTTCCTTCTTTTTTTTTTTAACTTGGAGCCCACAAACTTAGACTGCCTTGCATCCAGTAGTACTTTAGACCTATATTCTTTTAATTTTGATCTCTGTAAAAGGTCAAATAAATAAAGGTCAAATAATACGATGAGTTTGAGAATTATTGATCTACATTAGCAAATAAATGCAGTATTTTAAATTTGTTCTCCTTTTTTCATTTAAAATGAAAAGCAGTATTTGATTGTACATTTTTTTCTATTACAAACTACAACTTAAGTGCTTTTAATCTATTAAAAACTTATTAAAATTCTAGACTGATTGTGAGTACCAGAGCTACCGTTCTTAAACTATGGACCTTTTTCAGAGAATTTTAAGTGGGACTAGAAAGCAAGAGTCTAAGTTCCAGACACTATCCTAGGAGCTTTCAATATTTAGTCTGGTACTAATGTTTTAAGGAAATTCCAAGCACAGGGTCTTTGATAATTATGTTAATGATTTGTTTTTTTTTTTACTTCAAATATGATGCTACAAACTATTTGACACAGACATATAAAGTGTCTTATTAATTGTTAAATTCCAGTGGGTTAGCATAGTGGCTGCCATATTCTCTGCACTTCTGAATGGATGAATGAATAAAGCATTTATAGCCTATGTATAGTTCTGAGTGACATGACACAGATTTAAATTGATCATTTATTCTTTAATATATTTTAGACCATCTTGTTCCTCTCCTTGTTTTTCATAGGGAAAAGGGAAGGAGAAATTACTCAAATATAATGAGTTGGACAAAGAGACTTTGGTAGAAAATAAGATTCTCCAAAATGCAGGGTTTGTGTTGGGCACATTAGCAATGTCATTTTAACCAGTTAGTGTAATGCTGGGGGACATTTTCGATGGATGGTGTTACATAGGATGCTATCATGAAGTAATAACTGAAATTAATTCACAATAAGTGTAAAGACAATAACCTAGTCACAACAGAAGTATGAGAAAAAATATCCCTTGAAAGAAAATCAGATAGAAAAATGGAAGATAAGTCAGCATGGCTACCATTTTGCAATTAATTCCTCTGTCTCATCAATTTCAAGTTAAGTTCTATCACAAAAAGCTTCTAACATTTTATTTTGTCTTTTTTATTCATATATTCAACATTATTGAGCATTTATTATCTAGAGCACTTACTATCTAGAAATGTACAATTTACTGGGGAGTACAATGACATTCCAGACAAAAATCCATATTCTTGTATGAGAAATAGACAACTGCTGCTACTGCTAAGTCACTTCAGTCGTGTCTGACTCTGTGCGACCCCATAGATGGCAGCCCACCAGGCTCCCCCATCCCTGGGACTCTCCAGGCAAGAACACTGGAGTGGGTTGCTATTTCCTTCTCCAATGCATGAAAGGAAAAGTGAAAGTGAAGT
>NW_011495084.1:7769547-7778994 GCF_000754665.1 Bison bison bison | reverse complement strand
GGGTTGCTATTTCCTTCTCCAATGCATGAAAGGAAAAGTGAAAGTGAAGTTGCTCAGTCATGTCTGACTCTTAGCGACCCCATGGACTTCAGCCCACCAGGCTCCTCCGTCCATGGGATTTTCCAGGCGAGAGTACTGGAGTGGGTTGCCATTGCCTTCTCCGAAATAGACAAGTAAATGACCAATTAAAATGACAAAGTTTACTTTTGAAGTGTAAAGAAAGTACTGTGGTCATATATGTAAATGAATTGTTAATTGTTTTTAAATGAGGAGAAAGTTTAGAAATGGTTTCCAGAAGAAATAAAGTTTTACCCGAATCTTGAAAGAAGAATTGGTTGTCATAAGCAAATGAGAAAGTGAAGTGGAAAGGCTTTCTAAGTGTTGCAGACACATAAGGAACACTGATATGTTATGTTTATGAAACTATGGTATCCACTTTGTTTATAAGCATAGAGTGCATGGGAATGAGAGGTAAGTTGAGAAGAATAGACAGGACCACAAAGAATGGATTTCATTCTGTGTTCAGGGAAAGACTATTTAGAATTTTAAGCACAGAAATGAATTTATTAGACTTACATTTCATAAGAGATCATTCATGAGACCATGGAAAAAGGTCAAAAAGGCATGGATGATTAAGGCAAAAAATAAACCATGCATGAGACTTACACTGTCTGCTAAAGATTGAAGTCGCTAAAATAAAAAAAGTACCATATGAGAATGAAGGAGTGGATTGATTCAGAAAATAAAAGAATCACTCTCAAAACTACCAATGAGTCCTTGTTGTCTGATGAAAAAAAGTACATTGTCCTGACTTTCACACTTGAAACCCTTAATTTTCTCCTCTCGACATATCACGAGCTGAAATGTACATTTTTAAGAACCCTGGGCTCCAAAACTCCTATTGATTTTTTTTCCTGAAGAATCTTAATTTTTAATTTAGAATATGAATACCACACAGTAATCAAATGATGCTTTTAACAAGTATTTTTTAAGCATATCTTTAAAATTAAACTTGAACTTCTGTTAATGGAGAATAATATTCTAATTATTTGTTCCATCTCAATCAAAGTAGACAAAATGTCTTCAACTTCTGTGTATCAATATATACCTGAATATATTCAGATCACTAGATCAGTAGGTGCCCAATATGCTACTGGAGATCAGTGGAGAAATAACTCCAGAAAGAATGAAGAGATGGAGCCAAAGCAATAACAACACCCAGTTGTGGATGTGACTGGTGATAGAAGCAAGTTCTGATGCAGTAAAGAGCAACATTGCATAGGAACCTGGAATCTTAGGTCCATGAATCAAGGCCAATTGGAAGTGATCAAACAGGAAATGGAAAGAGTGAACATCAACATTTTAGGAATCAGCAAACTAAAATGGCCTGGAATAGGTAAATTTAATTCAGATGAACATTATATCTACTACTGTGGGGAAGAATCCCTTAGAAGAAATGGAGTAGCCATCATAGTCAAAAAAAGAGTCCAAAATGCAGTACTTGGATGCAATCTCAAAAATGACAGAATGATCTCTGTTCATTTCCAAGGCAAACCTCCATTCAATATCAGGGTAATCCAACTTTATGCCCCAACCAGTAATGCTGAAGTAGCTGAAGTTGAATGGTTCTATGAAGACCTACAAGACCTTTTAGAACTAACACCAAAAAGATGTCCTTTTCATTATAGGGGACTGGAATGCAAAAGTAGGAAGTCAAGAAATACCTGGAGAAACAGGCAAACTGGGACTTGGAGTAAGAATGAAGCAGGGCAAAGGCTAATAGAGTTTTGCCAAGAGAATGCACTGGTCATAGCAAACACCCTCTTCCAACAACACAAGAGAAGACTCTACACATGGACATCACCAGATGGTCAACAATGAAATCAGATTGGTTATATTCTTTGAAGCCAAAGATGGAGAAGCTCTATACAGTCACCAAAAACATGACCAGGAGCTGACTGTGGCTCAGATCATGAACTCCTTATTGTTAAATTCAGACTTAAATTGAAGAAAGTAGGGAAAACCACTACCATTCAGGTATGACCTAAATCAAATTCCTTATGATTATACAGTGGAAGTGAGAAATAGATTTAAGGGACTAGATCTGATAGATAGAGTGCCTGATGAACTATGGACAGAGGTTTGTGTCATTGTATAGGAGACAGGGATCAAGACCATCCCCAAGAAAAAGAAATGCAAAAAAGCAAAATGGCTTTCTGAGAAGGTCTTACAAATAGTTGTGAAAAGAAGAGAAATGAAAAGTAAAAGAGAAAAGGAAAGATACCCATTTGAATGCAGAGTTCCAAAGAATAGCAAGGAGAGAAAAGAAAGCCTTCCTCAGTGGTCAGTGCAAAGAAATAGAGGAAAACAACAGAATGGGAAAGACCAGAGATCTCTTCCAGAAAACTAGAGATACCAAAGGAATGTTTCATGCAAAGATGGGCTTAATAAAGGACAGAAATGGTATGGACATAATAGAAGCAGAAGATATTAAGAAGAGGTGGTAAGAATACACAGAAGAACTATACAAAAAAGATCTTCACAACCAAGATAATCATGATGGTGTGATCACTCACCTAGAGCCAGACATCCTGGAATGTGAAGTCAAGTAGGCCTTAGGAAGCATCACTATGAACAAAGCTAGTGGAGGTGATGGAATTCCAGTTGAGCTATTTCAAATCCTAAAAGATGATGCTGTGAAAGAGCTGCACTCAATATGCCAGCAAATTTGGAAATCTCAGCAGTGGGCACAAGACTGGAAAAGGTCAGTTTTCATTCCAATCCCAAAGATAGGCAATGCCAAAGAATGCTCAAACTACTTCACAATTGCACTCATCTCACAGGCTAGCAAAGTAATGCTCAAAATTCTCCAAGCTAGGCTTCAGCAATACATGAACCGTAGACTTCCAGATGTGCAAGCTGGTTTTAGAGAAAGCAGAGGAACCAGATATCAAATCTCCAACATCTGTTGAATCATGGAAAAAGCAAGAGAGTTCCAGAAAAACATCTATTTCTGCTTTATTGACTATGTCAAAGCTTTTGACTGTGTGGATCACAATAAACTGGAAAATTCTGAAAGAGATGGGAATACCAGACCACTTGACCTGCCTCTTGAGAAATCTGTATGCAGGTCAGGAAGCAACAGTTAAAACTGGACATGGAACAACAGACTGAATACAAATAGGAAAAGGAGTACGTCAAGGCTATATATTGTCACCCTGCTTATTTAATTTGTATGCAGACAGAATACATCATGAGAAATGCTGGGCTAGATGAAGCACAAGCTGGAATCAAGATAGCTGGGAGAAATGACAGTTACCTCAGATAGGCAGATGACACCACCCTTATGGCAAAAAGTGAAGAATGAAAGAGCCTCTTGAAAGTGAAAGAGGAGAGTGAAAAACTTGGCTTAAAGCATAACATTCAAAAAGCTAAGTTTGACATCTGGTCCCATCACTTCATGGCAAATAGGTTGGGAAAGATTTGATACAGTGGCTGACTTTTGTTTTTTGTGGTGGGGGGCTCCAAAATCACTGCAAATGGTGACTGCAAGCATGAAATTAAAAGACGCTTATTCCTTGGCAAGAAAGTTATGACCAACATAGACAGCATATTAAAAAGCAGAGACATCACTTTGTCTATAAAGGTTCATCTCCTTAAGTCTATGGTTTTTCTAGTAGTCATGTATAGATGTGAGAGTTGGTCTATAAAGAAAGCTGAGCACTGAAGAATTGATGCTTTTGAACTGTGGTGTTGGAGAAGACTCTTGAGAGTCCCTTGGACTTCAAGAAGATCCAACCAGTCCTTTCTAAAGGAGATCAGTCCTTAGTCTTCATTGGAAGCACTGATGCTGAAGCTGAAACTCCAATTCTTTGGTCACCTGATGCGAAGAGCTGACTCATTTGAAAACACCCTGATGCTGGGAAAGATTGAAGGCAGGAGGAGAAGGGGATGACAGAGGATGAGATGGTTGGATGGCATCACCGACTCAATGGAGATGAGTTTTAGTAGACTCCAGGAGTTAGTGATGGACAGGGAAGCCTGACATGCTGTGGTCCATGGGGTCCTGAAGAGTCGGTCATGACTGAGTGACTGAGCAACAACAGCAAATGTACAAAAGTAACCCCTCAGTTATAAACACGTCAATTATAAACATAATTGTATATGAAAAGGGGTTTATACAATTATTAAACCCCTGCCCTTCAAGTCCTAGGCTGATTACGGAATCCCTGAAGCTGGCAGAGTAGGTGGGAGAAATTATAGCTTAAGACAATGATTCCCTGGATCTGAGGAAATGGTGTTGAGCATATACTATGAGGGTTAATACCTAAGATATACATGAATGAAACATTAGTATATGACCCTATTTTCTCCTTTCAAATTCCTAAACAAGTATAATTATCAAGATAAGCATCACAAATGTACATTCTCTAGCTAAAACATATACACACACACACACACACACACACACACACATACATAAAAGCTGAAATTGTAAATTCTGTGACATAACAAAAATATGAATTTCATACATTACTGTAACTTTACCAGACCTCTTTATTGGTCTCTGCAATCATCTCAACTAAATCAGTAAAAAGCTATAGGCTCTAAGAACCTGAGAAAATGGGTTTTGAAAATCTGATCCCTTCTAAATAAGAAAATGCTCTGAAAATCCTATATTTACAAACAATGCGTTTCTTCCTAGACCCTGTCTTGAGAATAAGTTTGGAATTCTTTTGAACATAGATATGAATCAAGAAGATAGAAATGGAAATCATTGTTATCATACTTATGTAAACTCAAATCCTTTGACTCTTCCATCATTTCTTATGAGATTATACTTATCCTGAGTTTATTTTAAATTTAAAAATATACATTCACTTGGTCAAGTTCATTACTGTAGAAAATGTTATAACTCTGACTATCTGCTAAGAATAAAGTACTGAACTGACAGAAGCATTTGGATTCTATTTTCAAAGGATTTTCACTGGAATGTGATAACATTTATAAATTTTCTCACTCTAGCATATTTGCAGATTGTAATTTTCATGAAGCTGATTAAAATTGTATATAAAATCAGAATAGCTTTGCTCTAATACTTATAAGTAAGAGTAGAAATATCCTAATAAAATCTGGTGATGACATAACAATTCTTTTGGAGTATAAATACAACTTTACATTTATTAATTCTGTTCCCTAAAAAGCAGATGTGTGTTTGTGTGTGTGTATGTGTGTGTGTGTGTAGTGAGAAACTTAAAATACAAATAATGAAAATCATTTCACTTACTAAGGGTGCCCTTAACTGGCTGGAGATTACTCATGACAGACAATGAATATTCTCTATCACCATAGTTATCTGCTAATCATTCCTTTTACCATCTAAATCAGATTTGGTAATAGTTATTATTGCTCAAAATACTGAAAGTATAAGAAAAAAATAAGGTTAACATAGTATGTGACCTTTGAGAAGATAAACAAATCAATGTGAATTTCTTTAGAATTTGTCTGTAACACTTCTGGCTTCCCTGGTGGCTCAGAGGTTAAAGCATCTGCTTGCATGCGGGAGACCAGGGTTTGATCCCTGGGTCGGGAAGATCCCCTGGAGAAGGAAATGGCAACCCACTGCAGTACTCTTGCCTGGAGAATACCATGGAGGGAGGAGCCTGGTAGGCTACATGGGATCGCAAAGAGTCGGACACGACTGAGTGGCTTCACTCACTCACTCACTCATAACACTTCTATTACTGTCCAAAGATTTCTGCAATTGCTGGTGGTCTAATAGTGTAAAAATCATGACAGTTACTTTACCGCAGGTGGTTTTGTCCTTTTGTATTTTAGCATGCCTATTAAAGAGTTGTTGTTCAGCTACTCAGTCTTGTCCGACTCTCTGTGACCCTGTGGACTGCAGCATGCCAGGCTTCCCTGTCCTTCGCCATCTCCTGGAGTTTGCTCAGACTCATGTCTGTTGAGTTGGTGATGCCATCCAACCATCTCATCCTCCCTGATACCATCCAACCTTCTGCTCCTGCCTTCTATCTTTTGCAGCAGCAGGGTCTTTTAAAATAAGTCCACTCTTCACATCAGGTGGCAGAAGTATTGGAGCTTCAGCTTCAGCATTCAGTCATTCCAATGAATATTCAGGACTGATTTCCTTTAGGAAATCTGACTCGTTTGATCTCTTTGTTGTCCAAGGGACTCTCGAGTCTTCTTTACCACCAACCACAGTTTAAAAGAATCATCTTCAGCACTCAGCCTTTTTTACTGTCCAGCTCTCACATTCATACATGACTAATGGAAAAACCATAACTCTGACTGTACAGACCTTTATCAGCAAAGTAATGTCTCTGCTTTTTAATATACTGTCTAGGTTTGTCATTGCTTTTCTTCCAAGAAGCAAGCATCTTTTAATTTCATGGCTGCAGTCATCATCCGCAGTGATTTTGGAGCCCAAGAAAATAAAGTCTGTCACTGTTTCCATTATTTCCACATCTATTTGCCACAAGGTGATGGAACCAGATGCTATGACCTTCATCTTTTGAATGTTGAGTTTTAAGTCAGCTTTTTCACTCAACTCTTTCAACTTCATCAAGAGGCTCTTTAGTTCCTCTTCATTTTTTGCCATAAGTGTGATGTCTTCTGCATTTCTTAGGTTATTGATATTTCTTCCAGCAATCTTGATTCCAGCCTGTGCTTCATCCAGTCCAACATTTTGCATAATGTACTCTGAATATAAGTTAAATAAGCAGGGCAACAGTATACAGCCTTGACATACTCCTTTGCTAATTTTGAACCAGTCTGTTGTTCCATGTCCGGTTCTAACTGTTGCTTCTTGACCTGCATACAGGTTTTCCAAGAGGCAGGTCAGATGGTCTGGTATTCCCATCTCTTTCAGAATTTTCCACAGTTTGTTGTGATCCACACAGTCAAAAGCTTTGGCATAGTCAATAAAGCAGAAGTAGATGCATTTTCTAAAATTATCTAGTTTTTTCTATGCTCCAATGGATGTTGGCAATTTGATCTCTGATTCCAATGCCTTTTGTAAATCCAGCTTGAACATCTGAAAATTCTCAATTCACATTCTGTTGAAGCCTAGCTTGAAGGATTTTGAGCATTACTTTTCTAGCATGTGAAATTAGTGCAAATGTGTGTTAGTTTAAATATTTTTGGCATTGCCCTTCTTTATGACTGGGATGAAAACACCTTTTCCAGTCCTGTGGCCACGGCTGAGTTTACAAATTTTCCTGGCATATTGAGTGCAGCACTTTCACAGCATCATCCTTTAGGATTTGAAATAGCTCAACTGGAATTCCATCACCTCCACTAATTTTGCTCCTGGTGAAGCTTACTAAGGCCCACTTGACTTCACAATCCTGAATGTCCAGCTCTAGGTGAGTAATCAAACCACTGTGGCTCTCCAGGTCATTAAGATCTTTTTTCTGTACAGTTCTGTGTATTCTTCTTAATATCTTCTGCTTCTCTGAGGCCCATACTGTTTCTGTCCTTGATTGTGCCTATCTTTGCAAGAAATGTTCCCTTGGTATCTCTAACTTTTTTGAAGAAATATCTAGCCCTTCCCATTCTATTGTTTTCCTCTATTTCTTTGCACTGTTCACTTAAAACAAACAAACAAACTTTATTTCTCCTTGCTATTCTCTGTAAGTCTACATTCAGAAGAGTATATCTTTCCTTTTTTCCTTTGCCTTTCACTTCTATCCTTTCTCAACTAATTGTAAGATGTCCTCAGAAAACCATTTTGCCTCTTTGCATTTCTTTCTCTTGGGGATGGTCTTGATCACTGCCTCCTGTACAATGTCATGAACCTCCTCCATAGTTCTTCAGGCATTCTGTCAGATCTGATCCCTTGAATCTATTTATCACTTCCATTGTATAATCATAAGTTATTTGATTTAGATCATAACTGAATGGTCTAGTGGTTTTCACTACTTTCTTCAATTTAAGTCTGAATTTTGCAACAAGGAGTTCATGATCTGAGCCATAGTCAGCTCCTGGTCTTGTTTTTGCACTGTAGAGCTTTGCCATCTTTGGCTACAAAGAATATAATCCATCTGATTTTGCTATTGACCATCTGGTGATGTCTACATCTAGACTTGTCTTGTGTTTTTGAAAGAGGGTGTTTGCTATGACCAGCACATTCTCTTGGTAAAACTCTGTCATACTTTGCCTTTGTCCCACTTCATTTTGTACTGCTGACCAAACTTGCCTGTTACTCCAGGTATCTCTTGACTTCCTACTTTTGCCTTCAAATCTCCTATGATAACAAGGACATATTTTTTGGCATTAGTTCTAGAAGGTCTTGTATATCTTCATAGAGCCAGTCAACTTCAACTTCTTGGGCTTCAAATTAGTGGTTGGGGCATAGACTTGGATTACTGTGATATGGAATGGTTTGCTTGGAAAGGAACCATGATCATTCTGTTGTTTTTGAAACTGTACCCAACTACTGAATTTCAGACTCTTTTTTTGACTGTGAGGGCTACTCCATTTCTTCTAAGAGATTCTTCCCACAGTAATAGATATAATTGTTATCTGAATTGCATTCGCCCATTCCTGTCCTCTTGAGAGATTTCCATAAAAGCAGTACCCAAAATATCAGTTCTCCAATTTCCTATCTGCTGCTTTTCTGTTCAAATAAAATGTTTAGAGCAACACTGAGCCATATATTTTAGAAAATAGATGTTTATTATTTAAAGAAATAGATCAGATCAGATCAGTCACTCACGTGTCTGACTCTTTGCGACCCCATGAATTGCAGCATGCCAGGCCTCCCTGTACATCAACAACTCCTGGAGTTCACTGAGACTCACGTCCATCAAGTCAGTGATGCCATCCAGCCATCTCATCATCTGTCGTCCCCTTCTCCTCCTGCCCCCAATCCCTCCCAGCATCAGAGTCTTTTCCAAGGAGTCAACTCTTATCATGAGGTGGCCAAAGTACTGGAGTTTCAGCTTTAGCATCATTCCTTCCAAAGAAATCCCAGGGCTGATCTCCTCCAGAATGGACTGGTTGGATCTCCGTGCAGTCCAAGGGACTCTCAAGAGTCTTCTCCAACACCACACTTCAAAAGCATCAATTCTTTGGCACGCAGCCTTCTTCACAGTCCAACTCTCACATCCATACATGACCACAGGAAAAACCATAGCCTTGACTAGACGAAGCTTTGTTGGAAAAGTAATGCCTCTGCTTTTGAATATGCTATGTAGGTTGGTCATAACTTTCCATCCAAGGAGTAAGCGTCTTTTAATTTCATGGCTGCAGTCACCATCTGTAGTGATTTTGGAGCCCAGAAAAATAAAGTCTGACCCTGTTTCCACTGTTTCCCCATCTATTTCCCATGAAGTGGTGGGACCGGATGCCATGATCTTTGTTTTCTGAATGTTGAGCTTTAAGCCAACGTTTTCACTCTCCACTTTCACTTTCATCAAGAGG
>NW_011495084.1:7768385-7769447 GCF_000754665.1 Bison bison bison | reverse complement strand
CACTTTCACTTTCATCAAGAGGCTTTTGAGTTCCTCTTCACTTTCTACCATAAGGGTGGTGTCATCTGCATATCTGAGGTTATTGATATTTCTCCCAGCAGTCTTGATTCCAGTTTGTGTTTCTTCCAGTCCAGCGTTTCTCATGATGTACTCTGCATATAAGTTAAATAAACAGGGTGACAATATACAGCCTTGACGAACTCCTTTTCCTATTTGGAACCAGTCTGTGGTTCCATGTCCAGTTCTAACTGTTGCTTCCTGACCGGCATACAAATTTCTCAAGAGGCAGATAAGGTGGTCTGGTATTCACATCTCTTTCAGAATTTTTCACAGTTTATTGTGATCCACAGAGTCAAAGGCTTTGATGTAGTCAATAAAGCAGAAATAGATGTTTTTCTGGAACTCTCTTGCTTTTTCAATGATCCAGCAGATGTTGGCAATTAGATCTCTGGTTCTTCTGCCTTTTTTAAAACCAGCTTGAACATCAGCAAGTTCACGGTTCACATATTGCTAAAGCCTGGCTTGGAGAATTTTGAGCATTACTTTACTAGCGTGTGAGATGAGTACAATTGTGCGGTAGTTTGAACATTCTTTGTCATTGCCTTTCTTTCGGATTGGAATGAAAACTGACCTTTTCCAGTCCTGTGGCCACTGCTGAGTTTTCCAAATTTGCTGGCATATTGAGTGCATCACTTTTACAGCATCATCTTTCAGGATTTGGAATAGCTCAACTGGAATTCCATCACCTCCACTAGCTTTGTTCATAGTGATGCTTTCTAAGGCCCATTTGACTTCACATTCCAGGATGTCTGGCTCTAGGTCAGTGATCACATCCTTGTGATTATCTGGGTCGTGAAGATCTTTTTTGTACAGTTCTTCTGTGTATTCTTGCCATCTCTTCTTAATATCTTCTGCTTCTGTTAGGTCCATACCATTTCTGTCCTTTATTGAGCTCATCTTTGCATGAAATATTCCTTTGGTATCTCTAATGTTCTTGAAGAGATCCCTAGTCTTTCCCATTCTGTTGTTTTCCTCTATTTCTTTGCATTGATTGCTGAAGAA
>NW_011495084.1:7764594-7768285 GCF_000754665.1 Bison bison bison | reverse complement strand
TTCCTTTTCTCCTTTGCTTTTCACTTCTCTTCTTTTCACAGCTCTTTGTAAGGCCTCCCCAGACAGCCATTTTGCTTTTTTGCATTTCTTTTCTATGGGGATGGTCTTGATCCCTGTACAGTGTCACAAACCTCATTCCATAGTTCATCAGGCACTCTATCTATCAGATCTAGGTCCTTAAATCTATTTCTCCCTTCCACTGTATAATCATAAGTGATTTGATTTAGGTCATACCTGAATGGTCTAGTGGTTTTCCCTACTTTCTTCAATTTAAGTCTATATACAACCAGACAAATTAAAAAAAAAAAACTGCATACCTTTTTATAATATATAGACTCTGCCTCAGACAATATGCCTTCTTAAATAAATATTTTCAAGTTAATGAATAGCAATTTATTATTATATATATCATATGTAATATATATATAGTGTTGTATATACTCTATACTTGCAGAAGAAAATTCAGCCCACTGCCATATTCTTGCCTGAAAAATTCCGTGGACAGAGCAGCCTGGCAGGCTACAGTCCACATGGTCATAAGAGTTGGACATGACTTAGCAACTAAACCATCAGCACCATATACTATATATTAATACATATATAGTCCATTTAATAAAAATGAATAGATTAAAATAACATATATATTTCATTATAGATATTATATATGTGAAATTACACAGCCCAAATAGTCTAGTTATGTTTATGATAAGACATAAGTTTTATCAACTGATTGTTTATATATTTAGAAATTGAGGTAACATTGATTTATAGCATTATATGTTTTATTTTTACAACTTTACATTCCCACTTTTTTGTATACCCTATACTGTGCTGACCACCAAAAGTTTATTTTCCATTTATCACCATAGGGTTGTTTCCCTTTAGTCACTTTGCACCTTCATCCTGGCCCCTCACCCTCTGGTAACCACTACCCTCTTCTCTTTGTGTGTGTGTGTGTGTTTTTTTTTTTTTTTGCTTTTTTCAGTTTTTTCACTTACTTTGCTTTAGTTTGTTAGCTAATCAGTTGTTTTATATTCTACATGTGAATGAAATCATATGGTACCTGTCTTTCTCCATCTGACTCATTTCATTTAGCATAATACACTCAAGGTCTATCCTTATTGTTTCAAATGGCAAGATTTCAAGTCATCAATGTTACATTAAATTATTCTGTGAAAATTATTCTCTGTGAAGCTTAAATGTGGGTCCATTTTGAAGGAATATATAAATTCTTTTTTTATCATTATGTTTCCAGTACACCAAACAATTATTTTTCTGTGATTATTCTGTATCCAAATTCCATTTAGCAATGATTTATAGAATACATATTATGTCCTGAAGATTATGCCAAGTACTAACAAACCTTTGAGTTAGTGAATTTTATTCCCATTTTTCAGTTGAAGAAGCTGTTTTAACAAGTTTAACAATAGTTATATAGCAAGTATGATTACTAGAATTTAAAAACAAGCATTCTGACTTTGAGTTGAATTTTTAAGTTATTTTATTCCTGTTATATGGTTTATTGTTTTTCAAAATGCATAGTAACATATATGCAATTAAAAGCTTAATTTCTAACTTTTCTTATTTTTATTGTTCTTTTAGGATGTTTGATCAGTTAATAGGTGTTTGAGGACATGATTTTTATGTTGTATTTTAACTAATGACTAGTTAGAAATGAAAGAACCCACATTTTATTTAATTTCTGCAGTACAGGGAAAGAAACAACCACATTAATGAAGTAGTTCATATCTCAGCAAAGTGCAAAGATAAGGTGCAAAATATGCATAATTTTGAATTCAACATTAATCTGACCACATCCCCATATGTCTCTATGGGAGACCTTTCTGTTTACTATTAAACAATGGGCCTTCATGTTAGAAAAATAAATCTGAATAGCTACAGTGTGAATCTTCTTCACTAAAATGGAGAGTTTTTGTCAGTGAAGCAGTTCATAAAAGCAGTTTAACCTCCCCAGACATGAATGTGTATTTATAATTTAGATACTTAATTACTTCCAGTCAAGAGGGAGACTTAAACATTTCTGTCCCTGACTTTCTGTTTGCTAAAGAAAGAGATCTCATTATTATAGTCTATCCTGGAGAGACCCTGGGAGAAGATCAGAAGAGTATGATATTGTATAGCAGCACAGGGGAAAAAAAGCTATAGCACAATCTTGTTTTTCACTTTATCCACTGATAGAAATTTCTGGTTTCTGTTGAACAGTAGATCATTTTATATGAATTCTCCATAGGCTGAAACAGATTTTGTGAACTATCGTGCTTCAGTATATTTGGTATGAAAAGGCCCATTGTCACATCTGAAATATCTAGTATTTCTTCCCACTTGTAATTATGTGTTAAAGGTAGACTTTATTCATTAAAACAGAAAGGAATGAGTATGCCTTTATCTTAGAAAAACAAATTAAGAATATATTAATGTAAAGTTCAATAATAAATGATGTAGTGAACGGAATTTCTAACCTTTTAAAAATAATACTGTTAAGGACTATTTTGTTCTTTTAATTAATCCTCCTAACACTGCTTTACAAAGTTTCTCAGTGCTCCTGAAGCCAGTAAATTGAAGATTCTTGGACTTCTTATTCCAAATTGTGTCTTTTTTAATGACAGGTTCAAGATTTTTTTTTAGTTATAACATTGTTGTCTCCATATCTCCCTCGAAGTGTCATCTTTGGAAAGTAAGTACCAGAAACATATGGCATGCATGAGCAAAGAATCTCTTTCTCAAATCTTGAGAGTTTTTGTTTTTCTCTCTTTTTTTCAGATTCTTTATATATATGTGTTAGCAGATTTTCTTCCATAGAAAAGGGGAAAGGGAAAGTTAGTCATACAGGCGTGTCTAACTGTGCGATCCTATGCACTGTAGCCTGCCAGGTCATCTCTCCATGGAATTCCCCAGGCAAGAGTACTGGAGTGGGTTGACATTTCCTTCTCCAGGGGATCTTCCCAACCCAAGGACTGAACCAGGGTCTCCTGCATTGCCACTGCTGAGTTTTTCAAATTTGCAGGCACATTGAGTGCATCACTTAAACAGCATCATCTTTCAGGATTTGAAATAGCTCAACTGGAATACCATCACCTCCACTAGCTTTGTTCATAGTGATGCTTTCTTTCTAAGGCCCACGTGACTTCACATTCCAGGATATCTGCTCTAGGTGAGTGACCATACCATCGTGCTTATCTTGGTCATGAAGATCTTTTTTATACAGTTCTTCTGTGTCTTCTTGTCACCTCTTCTTAATACCTTCTGCTTCTGTTAGGTCCATACCATTTCTGTCCTTTATTGAACCCATCTTTGCATGAAATGTTCCCTTGGTATCTTTAATTTTCTTGAAGATATCTCTAGTCTTCCCAATTCTGTTATTTTCCTCTCTTTGCATTGATTGCTGAGGAAGGTTTTCTTATCTCTTCTTGCTATTCTTTGGAACTCTGCATTCAGATGCTTATATCTTTCCTTATCTCCTTTGCTTTTTGCTTCTCTTCTTTCACAGCTATTTATAAGGCCTCCCCAGACAGCTATTTTGCTTTTTTGCATTTCTTTTCCATGGGGATGGTCTTGATCCCTGTCTCCTGTACAATGTCACGAACCTCAGTCCATAGTTCATCAGGCACTCTATCAGATCTAGTCCCTTAAATCTATTTCTCCCTTCCACTGTATAATCATAAGGAATTTG
>NW_011495084.1:7763585-7764494 GCF_000754665.1 Bison bison bison | reverse complement strand
TCTGATTTCGGTGTTGACCATCTGGTGATGTCCATGTGTAGAGTCTTCTCTTGTGTTGTTGGAAGAGGGTGTTTGCTATGACCAGTGCGTTCTCTTGGCAAAACTCTATTAGCCTTTGCCCTGCTTCATTCTGTATTCCAAGACCAAACTTGCCTGTTACTCCAGGTGTTTCTTGACTTCCTACTTTTGATTTCCACTCCCCTATAATAAAAAGGACATCTTTTGGGGGTGATAGTTATTTCAAATCCTGAAAGATGATGCTGTGAAAGTGATGCACTCAATATGCCAGCAAATTTGGAAAACTCAGAAGTGGCCACAGGACTGGAAAAGCTGTTTTCATTCCAATCCGAAAGAAAGGCAATGCCAAAGAATGCTCAAACTACCGCACAATTGCATTCATCTCACACGCTAATGAAGTAATGCTCAAAATTCTCCAAGCCAGCCTTCAGCCATACGTGAACCGTGAACTTCCAGATGTTCAAGCTGGTTTTAGAAAAGGCAGAGGAACCAGAAATCAAATTGCCAACATCTGCTGGATCATGGAAAAAGCAAGAGAGTTCCAGAAAAACATCTATTTCTGCTTTATTGACTATGCCCAAGCCTTTGACTCTGTGGATCACAATAAACTGTGGAATTTCTGAAAGAGTTGGGAATACCAGACCACCTGACCTGCCTCTTGAGAAACCTATATGCAGGTCAGGAAGCAGCAGTTAGAACTGGACATGGAACCACAGACTGGTTCTAAATAGGAAAAGGAGCACGTCAAGGCTGTATATTGTCACCCTGCTTATTTAACTTATATACAGAGTACATCATGAGAAACGCTGGGCTGGAAGAAGCACAAGCTGGAATCAAGATTGCCTGGAGAAATATCAATAACCTCAGATACGCAGATGACACCACCCTTAT
>NW_011495084.1:7753393-7763485 GCF_000754665.1 Bison bison bison | reverse complement strand
AGAAAGTGAAGAAGAACTCAAAAGCCTCTTGATGAAAGTGAAAGTGGAGAGTGAAAAAGTTGGCTTAAGGCTCAACATTCAGAAAACGAAGATCATGGCATCTGGTCCCATCACTTCATGGGAAATAGATGGGGAAACAGTGGAAACAGTGTCAGACTTTATTTTTCTGGGCTCCAAAATCACTACAGATGGTGACTGCAGCCATGAAATTAAAAGACACTTACTCCTTGGAAGGAAAGTTTGACCAGCCTGGATAGGATATTGAAAAGTAGAGACATTACTTTGCCAACAAAGATCCGTCTAGTCAAGGCTATGGTTTTTCCAGTAGTCATATATGGATGTGAGAGTTGGACTGTGAAGAAAGCTGAGTACCGAAGAATTGATGCTTTTGAACTGTGGTGTTGGAGAAGACTCTTGAGAGTCCCTTGGACTGCAAGGAAATCCAACCAGTCCATTCTGAAGGAGATCAGCCCTGGGATTTCTTTGGAAAGAATGATGCTAAAGCTGAAACTCCAGTACTTTGGCCACCTCTTGCAAAGAGTTGACTCATTGGAAAAGACTGTGATGCTGGGAAGGATTGGGGGCAGGAGGAAAAGGGGACGACAGAAGATGAGATGGCTGGATGGCATCACCAACTCGATGGACATGAGTTTGAACTCTGGGAGTTGGTGATGGACAGGGAGGCCTGGCGTACTGCGATTCATGGGATCGCAAAGAGTCAGACATGACTGAGAGACTGAACTGAATTGAACTCCTGCATTGCAGGCAGATTCTTTACAAACTCAGCTACTAGGGTAGCCTCTCTTCCATAGAAAAAGTGAATATATAAAGTGAGCATTGCTCAGGAACCTATATTTGTCATTTTACACTAGGAATCTGTCTATAAAAACACATTTGAGGCAGAACTTCTTTTATAAGAGATGCATAGCATTTTATGTTTTGAATATCCCATCATGTATGAATCTAATCCAGTAGTGGGGGAAGTTAGTCTGAAGGTGGAGTTTGTTTGTTTGTTTGTTTGTTTTTCAGTGTTACAGCTCTATTTTATTTAGAAGATAGCAGAAGAGAGAGAGAGAGAGAGAAAAGAGTGCACACACGCGGGAGAGAGAGTCTGAGAGAAAGCGCTTTGGCTCCTCCTTTTATGTTTTTTCCCTCCACCTGGGCCTGCCCTATGCAAATTGGGCTTAGCTAGGAGTGCTGTTTGTTCTGTTTGTTCTGCCTGAAGTTTTCACTCTGGTCCTTGGACCTTCCTTGTCTTTTAGCCACCGCCATTTTGGACTCCTTTTCCCTATTCTACCTACCTAACATTCCCCCCTCAAGAAATGGGAGGGCCAATTCCTTGGGAATAGGGGTGTCGAGATCTTTCTGGCTACTTCCTGCTGAACTGGGGTGGCGAGGGGTATTGGGCCTCCCCCTCTTGATAGTCTCAAGCCTCAGAGTCCTTATAGCGGTGTCCGAGGGTGTGTGATATTTTCCGTGGTCAGCTGTAGTTTTATATCTTTGTTGAACTGGCACTGCATGTTGTAGCTGGTTGACCTGGGCAGAGACAAAACAGGTTAGACAATTGATAGTACATGGAATAATCATAAGCATCATCAATATAGCATAACAAAGACTAGTAGGGACATTGATCAATTTTAAATTCACATTGCCAGGATAGCTCAAGTCCCTCCTTGTTCAGGGATCAGAAGATCTATCTCCTGTCTGTTTTGGAGTACAGTGTCTGTCAAGCTGTGTTGGCTCCTTAGAGTTATCCTGAGAAATTTTATCCCCAGAAACCAGATTTTGGGGGTGTTCATTAGAATGACACTCATTTGTAGTTCTTAATAGGTATCTGAGATCTCCCAGGGGCTCACAGGTGTATCAAGTGTCCTCTTCTGTTTTCTTCCATGGCTTGACTCATGAGTAGTGAATCCAGGAGTCATGTCCTGGTACCTTGACTGCTGTAGGGGTAGAAAGTATTACAGGGTAGGGGCCCTTCCATGTGGGCTGGAGTTGAGCCTTTGGGGGCCCATCTTTCCAGACTTTAATTAGGACTTGAGTTCCTGGAGCATATAGTGGTGACTCTTTAGAGTCTTTTGGGTCCTGGTTCATACCCCACAAGCGTATATCCTGTTGGAATTGCCCAGTGGCCATGGTATAAGACTGGAGGGTCTGAACCTCTGGATCTAGGAAGAGGTCATTGACATAAACAAAAGGTCTCCCATATAGCATCTCATAAGGACTAAGATCAACCTGTTCCTTAGGGGCAATGCGGGTGCAGAGGAGAGCTATTGGTAAAGCCTCCTTCCATCCCAGGGAGGTCTCCTGGGTTATCTTTTTTATCGCTGATTTTAGGAATTGATTGACTCTTTCTACTTTTCCTGAAGATTGAGGCCTCCAGGCACAATGGAGATAATAAGTAATGCCCAGTGCTTTCGAGACCCCTTGGGTGACCTTAGAAGTAAATGATGTCCCATTGTCACTTTGTAATGACCTGGGCAGACCAAATCTTGGAATGATTTCATGGAGCAGTTTTTTTACCACCTCCTTAGCCTTCTCAGTCCGGGTGGGAAAGCCTTCAGTCCCTCCTGTGAATATATCTATCATGACTAATAGGTATCTATACCCTTGAGAAACTGGCATCTGGGTGAAGTCCATCTGCCAGTCCTCTCCTGGGTAGGCCCCACGTCGTTGTATGGGCTGGGCTAGCTGGGGTCTTCGAGCTCCTTGGGGATTGTTTATTTGGCAAATGGGACAAGAGGAGACCACCTGTCTTATAGTTGTTTGGAGGCCTGTTCCTCTGAAGGACCTTTCTAGTAATCTTTGGAGGGCCTTTTCTCCTAAATGAGTAGTGGCATGTAAGGAGTTAACCAACTTCCATTGGAGGTTTCCAGGCAGAAAAAGGAGTCCCTCCTTTTGGAACCACCCCATATGATCTTTTTGAAAGCCCTCACTCTTAGCTTTAAGAGTCTCACCTTCAGTATATGAAGGAGTTTCTGGCAAATTAGTCTGTGGAACTAAGGTGGCAATCCCTACTAGGTCATGGTTCTGTAATGCTGCTCTCCTAGCTGCCTGATCAGCTGCTTCGTTCTCTCGTGCCACTTCTGTGTTCCCTTTTTGGTGTCCTTTATAGTGGAAGACTGAAACCTCAGTGGGCAGATGGACTGCCTCCAAGAGTCAAAGAATATGATCACCATATTTGATTGGGGACCCTCAGGTGGTCAAGTGGCCCCTTTCTTTCCAAATAGTCGCATGTGCATGTAGCACCAGAAAGGCATACTTGGAGTCAGTGTAAATGGCTATCCTTTTTCCTTTTCCCAGCTCTAAAGCTCGAGTCAGGGCTATGAGCTCAGCTAATTGGGCTGAAGTACCTGGTGGCAGAGGCTTAGCCTCTATGGTCTCAAAATTGAAGACTACTGCATACCCGGCTCTTCTTTTTCTATCCAAGACAAAGCTGCTTCCATCAGTGTACCAGATTTCCTCAGGATTGGTCCAAGGATCTTCAGACAATCCCTCTCGGGGTTTTGTCCAGTGGTCCAAGGTTTCTAGACAAGAGTGAAATGGGAGAGAGCCCTCAGGGGTAGGTAGGAGGGTGGCTGGGTTAAGAACCTCACAAGGGGATATAGTGAGGCCTGGATTTTCCATCAGCATTACTTGATATCTGAGGAGTCTTTGATCAGACATCCATAAATGGCCTCTCTCATTTAGGAGTTGTTTTACTTGGTGGCTGGTAAAAATAGTTAGTTTGCCCCCAAAGGAGAGTTTTAAAGCATCTTCTATCATGATTGCAATAGCTGTGGAGTTTTAAATCTTAGGGAGTTTGATTTTCTGACCCAAGGTTACACAGCCACAGCCTTTTGCTTTATCTGGAAAATAAGCACTTTCTATGACATTGGCACTAAATTAAGTCTCCAGCTCTCAAGTCCTGACCTTTTGCCTCTTTTCTGAAAATAAGTTAAGGTACAGTCTATATTCAGATTACAGTATTGATTTACCCATAGTTTGTCATTGCCTCTTACATAGGTATCATCTCAGATTTTTTTGAGACTTTCTTTCATTCCTATTTATAGGAAAGCTTATTAATATCTACCTTCTTCTCCTCTCCCTCTTTTTCTCTTGGTTATAGCTACTTATCTACTAGCCAGTAGCACAATTTGTTTCATTGGAAAAGTCTTTCAGTTACTACTTTTTTCTCCATTTTAAACTGAGACCTGAATTATTTTTTGACTGAAAGCTTACCTTTGTGGATCCCTTAAGCAATGGTTATTTTACAAGACTATATAAAAATTACTTTCTAATAGAGAACTTGAAGCTTCAAAAATCTTAATCTGTACTAAAATTATTTGTTACAAGTTCATGTTCTCCAGAATATATCATATTAAAATTACTAGGTGTAGGACTCTTAGAACTTGTAACCAGGAAGAAAAATCTTTTTAAAATAGTTAGATTTTAGATATGGAATAAAACATGAAAATAATTTACATATTGGTGGATGAAAAAAATTACAGCTTCATTTTTCTTATATGGGGTTTCATTAATGAATACAAAATGTTAATTGAGTTTAATACCACACTTAGCTGAAGATGAGACTTTCACAACGTTTGGTACCTGAGAAGCAATGGTGTATCCAGATATAAGGCAAAAAAGTCCTCTGACTACTCATGAACATAGTTGCTAAAGATCTTACACTTCCTTAGGCACTCGCCTTAAGCCAATTTACTGAAAATCCTATGTAAACAATGTTAAGTCTTTTCCTGAACCTGATGATTCAGTTTTCTAGAAAACCAGAATACTAGCAGTAATAGTTCAAGAATGCCTATTACTGCTGAAGGCATACACACAGAAAGAAAAGAGTGTAGAAGCAGAAGCTTTCGAGGTCATCACTTTATCCCAGCCCATTGTATCACTGGGGCTTCCCTGGTGGCTCAGATGGTAAAGAATCTGCCTGCAATGCTGGAGACCTGGGTTCGATCCCTGGGTTGAGAAGATCTCTTGGAGGAGGGCATGGCAATCTGCTCCAGTATTCTTGCCTGGACAATCCCCATGGACAGAGGGGCCAGGTGGGCTGCAGTCTATGGGGTCACACGACTGAGTGACTAAGCATAGCATAAGCATATTGTATCATTAGTTTTATTAATGGAATTTTTTTTAAATTAGAGAATTAATTTTACCAGGAAGCAAAGTCTGTTATATGAAACTTTCTGCAACATACAGAAAAATACAAAAAAAAATGTTGTTACTTAAACATTATACTCCAAATGCTTGCAATGTAGAATACTATATTAAAAATTGGCTAATATTATAGTCATTAGAAATATCATAACTAAATTAGGTATCTGGAAAAAGCACTTCTATGATTCATAGCATTTTCGTAAATAGTAGATAAATTACAGTGCTTGTGAATAATAGTTAACAAAAGGCAGTATCCTGTTTGCTCACCATAATTTGCTGTCTCCCCAATTCAGCTTCTGTCTCCTACATTACGTTAAGGGCTCACTCATCTGCACTGAGGCTTCCATTCTGTGCCTGTCATAATTCCCTCCAAAATTTTCTTGCATCACTTGCTCATCTTCAAGTCCAGACTTTATGGTTTGTTATTTCAAATACTATATTTTGTACAGTGTATATTCTAATTTTACCCCTTGATTTTCCTTTTTTTCCTTTCTTATTTGAATATATTTAATTACTATTTTAAGTAATTATTGGCTTTTTAGCTGTAGACCTTTGTATTTTTTCAGTTTCCTCTAGGAATTACAATATGCATATGTAAATTATCACAGTTTATCCAGAGTTAACGAAGTACTACCTCAATTAAACTTAGAAGACTTATAACCATATAGGTCACATTACCCTCCCCTATCGATCTAGGTTTCCATGATCATATATCAATCTAGGTTTCCGTGATCATATGTATGATGTGTGCATACATAGAAAATTCTACCCTATTTTTCTTTTCACTATTTATATATATTTTAAAGAACCTCATAGTAGAAAAATAATTATTTTTATCCATATGCTTACCATTTCTATTGGTCGTCCTTCATTCATGGAGATTTAGATTTTCCTTTTGCCTGAGGAATTTCCTATAGCATTTCTTTTAGATTGGGTTTTCTGGAAATAAATACTTCAAGTTTTTCTTTATCTGAGATTCTCCTTATTTTTTCTTTATTTTCTGAAATATTTTTGTTGTTATTGAATATAGAACAAAAATGGTTCTTTTCTTTCAGAGCTTTAAAGATGATCTTCCATTATTTTCTGGCTGTCTTTAGTGTCTGAAGAGAAATCCATGTCATTTTAATAATGTTTTCCCTTCCCAAGAATTTAAGAATAATACAAATGAAATATGTGCATGTATTTGTTTATATTTGTATTTATGAGTGTGTGAATATACATACACAATTATACATATACATATGTAGGGAGATAAAGAAAGAAAAGTGAGCTAAAGGTATGCTATTATTTTGATAAGAATATATGGATTTAAATGACAGGAAATTATTTTAATATATCATTATTTCAATAACAACTGTAATGCATATGTCATAAAAGAGGAAAGCTATAAAATTGCAAACATTCATAACATGATGTAAATTATGACTTTGACTATTGAATTAGGTCTAAATGGTCAGTGTATTTTCTGCATTGATCCCTAAAGTATTTAAATTAGATAGAGATATGATTCAGTTTAAAATAGGTACAGTTCATAAAGTGAAAAGCAAGTAAATCACATGAAAAAAATTTCTCTCACACTTATAAAAATTTGGCCACGGTTCATAGATCCACATTTAGTGGGGTGAAGGATAAGCTAGCTTACTTCATCTTCACCATGCAATTCCTTCCTCCTCAAGTTCAGCTGTCACCCAAGATGAAGTCCTGCTGTCATATCTGAACTTCAGAGAAGTAAAAAGAAAGAGACAATCAAAAGAGTTCAGTTCCCAATTGAGTCAGTTTTATTTAAGTACTTCTCCTGGGAGACACCTATTGGTCATCTCTAGATGTAAAGACTGGAAATTATGGTCCTTTAGTTAGTCTTGTAACTTTTTGGAGGAACTTATTTGGAGTTTGAAAGTGAAAATGCAAGTTGCTCAGTCTTGTCTGACTCTTTGCAACCCCATGGACTGTAGCCTACCGGGCTTCTTTGTCCATGGGATTTTCCAGGCAAGAATACTAGAGTGGGTAACCATTCCCTTCTCCAGGGGATCTTCCTAATTCAGAGATCGAACCCTGGGCTCTGCATTGCAGGCAGATTCGTCACCATCTGAGCCACCAGGAAATTATGGTCCTTTAGGTAGGCTTGTAGCTTTTTGGAGGAACTTAGTTTGAGTTTAATTAGTAAGAAAGCATGACTGATGGAGATAGGGCCAGTAAGTTGTAGTTATTTTTAATTTGCTTTAATTTCGATAATTGAGATATGTTTAGTGTTAGAAAAAAGCATTGAGAGATTATCCATGCGCTCTAGAATTTCACATCCTGGGGGCAGGAGGAGAAGGGGACGACAGAGGATGAGATGGCTGGATGGCATCACTGACTCAAAGGATGTGAGTCTGAGTGAACTCCGGGAGATGGACAAGGAGGCCTGGCGTGCTGCGATTCATGGGGTCGCAGAGAGTCGGACACGACTGAGGGACTGAACTGAACTGAACTGACTGAGAGATAATAGTTCTAAACATAGTTGCAAAGTCCTATAAAACCATAGATCTGGTATTAGGAAGGACTCCAAAGAGTAAGGAAACCAGATGCTCCTTGTTTAGATCAGGGAATAGAATTTCACAAAGATTTTGGATTGGCTAATCTCTCAGGGTCAGAGTGAGAAAACAGAATGCCATCTCTTTATTTAAGTTTGATTTTATGTCCGGAACACCGTACTTAATTGAAAAATCACTGCATTTTCTAAGAATGTACATGTGCTTTCTGAGGTAGGTCATAATTTAAATAGTGTTGTTCTTAAACTGTTGTTCAGAAGTATTATCTGATGTGCATTTCTTTTATAAAATTTTGTTAAATGATAAAGAGACGTTGAAAGTCAACTAATTGATCTGAATGCCAGTTGTAAATAGAGAATTACTTTAAAAGTAAGAAGAGGTGAGGCACGCTTGCATATGGCTACATATTTTGAGTATTTTATCGCTAATGAAAGTCACCTTTGGAACCTTTAAAATGTTAGTCTGTCAGTCATGTCTGACTCATTGTGACCCCATGGACTGAAGCCTGCCAGGCTCCTCTGTCCATAGAATTCTCCAGGCCAGAATACTGAGTGGGTCGCCATTCTCTTCTCCAGGGGATCTTCCCAACTCAGGATCAAACCTGGGTCTACGGCATTGAATGCAGATTGTTTACCATCTGAACCATCAGGGAAGCAAAGGACTATGAAAAGAGGGAAGTACTATAACTTAGCATAAGTTTTAAGTAGTATTTATGTTTTATATAATTTTTATACATGAGCAGCTAAAAGAGACAATAGAACACTGAAAATTTAAACACTATATTTAACTTTTAAGATTTATGTTTAGGTCTGATTAGCAGAAAAGCACAAGACAAGATGGTGGATATGAGTTGGCATTAGCCTGATGTGGGTTAAAAGTTGAGGTATGCCTTCACTAGATAGAAACTTTACATTGGAAGAAAAACTAAACACTCTGTTTCCAAAGTTCCTATAGGACAATTTGGTCTTTATGCAAACATACATTTTCATGTTGAGAATTATTTTAGTAATTTACTCTTGTGTAACAATTAATCTCAAAGAATAGTGGTTTAAAAAAGCATTTTTTGTCTCACAGTTTCTATGGGTCAGGAATCCAGGTGTGTTCAAGTGGGCCATTAGGTTCCCATGATGATGCAGTCATATCAAGGTTCAACATGGAAAAATAATTTCTTATCTTATTTGCATGACCATTTCTTACCCCATTTGCATGGCAGGATTTCAGTTCCATGCTGATTGTTACAAGAGTCTAGTTGCTAATTGTTGGTCAGAGGACTCCTTCAGTTTCTTCCCATGGGTACCTCTCCACAGAGGATCACATAACATGGAACCTTAATACATCAGGGAAAGTAAGGAAGAGAGGACAAGAGAGGCCAATAAGATATAGAACACTAGCAAAACAGAAGGCACAATCACCTGTAACTTAATGACAGAAATGACGGTCCACCACATTGACATCTTCTATCCATTAAAACAAGTCCCTAAGTCCAGCCTACACTTAAGGTGAGGGATTATACAAGGATGTAAGTATCAGAAAGCAGGTATCACTGGACACCATGTTAGAAACTGCCTACCACAAGATTCAGTTCAGTTCAGCTCAGTCGTTCAGTCGTGTCCGACTCTTTGCGACCCCATGAATTGCAGCACGCCAGGCCTCCCTGTCCATCACCAACTCCTGGAGTTCACACAGACTCATGTCCATCGAGTCAGTGATGCCATCCAGCCATCTCATCCTCTGTCGTCCCCTTCTCCTCCTGCCCCCAATCCCTCCCAGCATCAGAGTCTTTTCCAATAGTCAACTCTTCACATGAGGTGGCCCAAGTACTGGAGTTTCAGCTTTAGCTTCATTCCTTCCAAAGAACACCCAGGGCTGATCTCCTTCAGAATGGACTGGTTGGATCTCCTTGCAGTCCAAGGGACTCTCAAGAGTCTTCTCCAACACCACAGTTCAAAAGCATCAATTCTTCAGCACTCAGCTGTCTTCACAGTCCAACTCTCATATCCATACATGACCACAGGAAAAACCATAGCCTTGACTAGACGGACCTTTGTTGGCAAAGTGCTGTCTCTGCTTTTGAATATGCTATCTAGGTTGGTCATAACTTTCCTTCCAAGGAGTAAGTGTCTTTTAATTTCATGGCTGCAGTCACCATCTGCAGTGATTTTGGAGCCCCAAAAAAGTAAGTCTGACACTGTTTCCACTGTTTCCCCATCTATTTGCCATGAAGTGATGGGACCAGATGCCATGATCTTCATTTTCTGAATGTTGAGCTTTAAGCCAACTTTTTCACTCTCCACTTTCACTTTCATCAAGAGGCTTTTTAGTTCCTCTTCACTTTCTGCCATAAGGGTGGTGTCATCTGCGTATCTGAGGTTATTGATATTTCTCCTGGCAATCTTGATTCCAGCTT
>NW_011495084.1:7745970-7753293 GCF_000754665.1 Bison bison bison | reverse complement strand
CTTGACATACTCCATTTCCTATTTGGAACCAGTCTGTTTTTCCATGTCCAGTTCTAACTGTTGCTTCCTGACCTGCATACAGATTTCTCAAGAGGCAGGTAAGGTGGTCTGGTATTCCCATCTCTTTCAGAATTTTCCACAGTTTATTGTGATCCACACAGTCAAAGGCTTTGGCATAGTCAATAAAGCAGAAGTAAATGTTCCTCTGCCTTTTCAAAAACCAGCTTGAACATCAGGAAGTTCACAAGATTAACTGATATTATATACTTTAAATGAATATTACTATTACTCAAATGCATCAGGTGTTTAGTATTTCAATAAATATATTTTGGCGGATCCAGTGTATCTGAGGTACATGAGACATGTCAGACAACAAACTAAACAAATCCCCTGACCATAAGAAAGAGAAAGGAAATAGACAATAAATAATTAAAATGAATAATTAATTTTATACAAGAAGAGGATATTTGTTATGGAAAGAAGATGGAGAGAGTCTGGAATACAGATGGGAAGTTGGGGGTGAATTATTGTATTAAGAACACTATTTATTGAAAGCATAACTTTCTAACAAATACTTGACAGGCTGAAGTAGGTAATGAAATAAGTATATGGGGAAAAGGCACACCAGACAGAGAAAAAGCTAGAGTAAAGCACTAACCTAACCCTAACCCTAATTTTTCTCGATGGGAGAAAGCACTAAGATGGGAGTGTGACTAAAGTATCTGTGAAACAGCAAGAAAGCCAGTGTAACTAGAACTTAGGACAGGGAAGATTTGTGGAAGAGGATATTGGAAAAATAGCAAGGGATATGGTTATATAAGGCCTTATAGATAAGGTATTTCAAGGACTTGGACTTTTAAATAAAGGGAGAAGCAATCATAGTATGTTGAACAGAGGAAATTAACATGATACAACTTACATTTTTGAAAGACATCACAGGTTCCTGAGTTTATGTGTGTGTGTTTATACATAATTTTATATATATGTAAAATATATACCTACATGAGAATGGGGACAGTTGTAGCAGAGAGATAAGTTATGAGGCTATGGAAGAAATCTAGGAAGGTGTGATGCCTTATTGAGCACAATGCTACGAAAGAAAATTGAATGATTGTATTCTAGAAAAGCACTTAAAATAGAGTTCCCTGGTGGCTCAGATGGAAAAGAATCTGCCTGCAATGCAGGAGACCCAGGTTCAATGCTTGGGTCGAAAAGATCCCCTGGAGAAGGGTATGGCAACCCATTCCAGTATTCTTGCTTGGGAGATTCCATGGACAGAGGAGCCTGGTGGGCTACAGTGCATGGGGTCACAAAGAGCCGTACAGGACTGAGCAACTGTCACCTTCGCTTTCAAGATAGGAGTATAGGATTAAGAGATAGAGACTACTCTATATAAAATAGATAAGCAAAAGGATATATTGTATACAATGGGGAAATATGCTGTTATTTTATAATAACTTTAAACTGAGTATAACCTATAAAATATTGGATCATTATTTGTACACATGAGACTAACATAATATTGTAAATCAATTATACATCAATTTTTTAAAAAATAGAGGTAAGAAGGTTTTATGATAGACTAAACAGTCAGTATGAAGGAAAAGAAGACAAAAACAACCCCAATGTTTTTGGCTATACATTTCTTGAACAGTAAAACTATAAGGATGGGATCATCATTAGCTGCCATAAGGAAGGCTGTACGTGTAGCATGTTTTATTTTAGGGTGGAAGGATATAGTATTCTAGCTTTGAATATGTTTAGTCAAAGTGTCAAGTAGACAATAGGGTATATGAATTTTGAGTTAAGGAAATACTTTATGGCTGTGCATATATATTTGAGACATGCCCCTGTATAGATAGAAAATAGAAATGAATATAGGTAGTGAATAGAAGAACTAGGAATGCAGAACTATTGGTCATTTAATAATGTGGAGAAACACAATAGCTTAAATTAAAGCTATTCTGAATTCTTAAATTATTGCTATTCTGATTAAATAGAAAACTAAGCTATGTTTTATTTAACTTAATTTGAGCTTTGCCAATCTTCCATGCATTCAGTTTTGGCTCAAGAGCTAGGGTACATTTAGATTTCCCTGAATTAAAAGAGACTATTTCCCTTTCTCTCTAATATTACAGAGAAGTCTGGAAACATTATTTAAATTGATAGTAGAAAAGATAAACATACCTGTACTGAATAGAAAGCTGTTTTCAGTTATTGTTTATTCATTTAGCTATCTATCTAAAATATATATTTAGTTACAAAAAATATATTTAATTGTAAACATATGTTACAAAATAAAATTAAAGCATATAAAAATAGAATTCTGAATTAACTCTATTTTTGAATTATTACATATGTGTATGTAATAATTTAAATTATGGACTTGGAATGTTATTACAAAGGTCCAAACAGAACATTGATTATAAAATACAGAACTTATTTTACAGTGTGAAAGTATATATTGTAAAATTTCTCTAAAGGCTCATGTGCTCCTACTTCATCGTACTCTGTTGTACTGCCAACCTCAACATGGAACTTCCTTCTCTCAGCATAGAAGAGCTACTCTGACTCTCACAGCATGGACACACTAAGTCTTTGGGGAAGGGAAATAAAAAAAGGTTTTATTTTTCTTTTAAGGACATATATGGGAAGTTGAGCATGTTGCTTTCATTTACTTTCACTGACCCAGAGCTAGTCTTTGGCCAAGTGGGGCCTCAAGGAATAATGGGAAATAATCTGTAGTTGCGTTAATGAAATTAGGGGGAATTACCAGTTTTTATATCAGCTCAAAAAGCATTAGCCATAACAAAGCCTTGTTGCCCATATATGTGAATAAAATATATGAAAATTATTGATGTCTTACAATTTGGTAAATTCATATAAATTTCTGCAGATTAGTGAAAACTGCACAACTTTGAATTTTGTAGAAATAAGTAGAAATAATATAACTTTTCAAATACTTAGCATCACATAGAAATGAAAGTATGTTTTCAGTAGAAAGAGTCCAGGTCCTTGATACAGAAAACCCAGAGCTGATCCTTCACTCCCTCAGTTACTAGCTACTTACCTTGTGCTAATCATCTTACTGTCATGAACCTCAGTTTGCTCACCTGCAGTACAAGGTAAACAGTAATTCCACTGCTTATATCAAAGAGTTGCTAAATGACCCAACAAAATATTGTGGACATTGAAGTGTTTTATATAGTACAATATATGTATAAATAAAATATATTATTCACATATGAATATTAAGCTGACCCAAATCAATCTTGTAGGTTTGCCAAGAGTTAAATAGTGTTTGTATTCAATAAATAATTAATCTGTATTTTTTCAATAAAAGGGGAGCAGTAATGTTCTTTATATGAATGTTGTTGTTGCTTAGTAGCTCGGTTGTGTCTGACTCTTTGCAATATAATGGACTGTAGTCCACCAGGTTCCTCTGTCCATGGGATTCTCCAGGCAAAAATACTGGAGTTGGTTGCCATTTCCTTCTCCAGGGGATATTCCCAACCCTTTAATCAAACTCAAGTCTCCTGCATTGGTAGGTGGATTCTTTAACACTAAGCCACCAGGGAAAGCCCAATATGAATGTTAATTCAGTATCAAGAACTTTACAGGATACATTCTCTATGTGGAGAAATTAGTTGAGTAAACAAATAAGTACTTATTTTGAAAAAAAAAAAACCAATATATTTGGAGAGATAGGCTTATTTTGCTTTTACAAATTTTGAAGGGTAATATCTTGAGGACTTATGTTCCTAAACATTTTCTCTAAGAACATCTGCAGAAAATTGAATGTACAATCATCAAAGTAAAATTTTAGTGCAAATGAATTAGGTGTATATTGAGTATAGATGGTTATTTGAAAGGCTAATGTTACAATCAAATATAAGCAGGTGCACATATTTGAATGATCATGACTTCCATATTCACTGTTTTTAATATAAAATCACTTTAAGAAGTACAGATGTAGTTTTCTCTATTCCCACTGCTTGTTTGTTCTTACTTAAATACTGCAAATGATTCTGTAATGTTTAAGTAAACAGTTTGCCTGTAACTTTAGAGAATTTCATTAGATTAGCAGAAGACTGAGCACCAGCCCTGTATGATATTCTATGGGGTTAAACTACTGCATATTCTCCAAATGACCTAATAAACTTTGCTCAAACTCATCAATGAGGTATCACGGAAAAAATAATGCAAAACTATCTCCCAGTCGTACCATCTTATAGTATGGCAACACCTGTGAATAAACTAGATGATGAACCAAGCTTAAAAAGTGCCCAGAGAGAAGGTTGGCTAAATTAAAAACTCATTAGCTCTGTGGTTCTGATTTCTTAAGCAACAAAAACATTTCTGAAATAGCATAAAGAACTGGATATAATTAGTAAGTTACCAGAAAGATTATGATATACTGATTTAAATAAACTATTTTACTATGCATTTTATACCCTATGTTTTGCCTTTATTTCTACCTATCAATGTTGGCAGATCACTGTCCCAATACATACAGATACAAGAGAAAATTAGCCAAATAAGATAGCATTTAACTTAATCTAAGAGGGAGAGTATACAATGCTTTTCTTTTTTGCTATATCCATTAAGCACATAATTATTATGTTTGCATTCCTGCTACACATGGTGAATATTAAGCAAAGAATTAAAAACCAAGTAAGATGAGCATTCTTAGAGGAAAAACTTTCAATATGAAGGTGTTTCAGGTGAATCTAGCCTAATTTATGTCGGGGAAGATATACCTGAAAAAGTCAAGTACTGGTGGATAAATGGGAGCTTGCAAAGACTAAGTCCCAAAAGGATAATAGGGATGGGCTGTCCCTGGCAAGGGCAATACCACATAGAAAAACCTAGAAGCAAAGGAAATTCCAGAAGTATTCCAGGAACTATAGAAAACTGAATAAAACTTAAAGTGAAAGTGTTACTAGCTCAGTCGTGTCCAGCTCTTTGCAACCACATGGACTGTAGCCCACCAGGCTCCTCTGTCCTTGAAATTCTCCAGGCAAGATTCCTGGAGGGATCGCCCATGCCTTTCTCCATGGGATCTTCCCAACCCAGGGATTGAAGCTGGGTCTCCCTCATTGCAGGCAGATTCTTTACCATCTGAGCCCCCAGAAAAACCCCAAATAAAACTTAAGCCTAGTTCAAAATTGTTGAAAAGATATGACAGAAATAATCTACTCCAGGCAAGATAAATGCAAGATAAGATCCCAAGAAAGATACTAATACAGATTTCCATTACATGAAAAGTTTTTATTTTTCAAATGTTTGTGTTTTATTTTTTAACTAATTTTTTTACATATTTTGATGAAAACTACATAGTGAATGCATGGCCATTAATTTCTTCTCAGTTGTCACTGTCTACAAAATAGAGCAAAATATCTCCTAGGCTCCTGACCTTATAGAGTTGGCTCGATGGCCAATTTGGAGCAACTATCAGAGTTGCAAGTCTAGATCCTGGAAGGCCTGAAAATGCCACAACTCCATTCACTGCATATAGAGGTGCTCCAGATGCTCTGTTTGTTGTCAGTGTTTTCTGTCTTCTGTCTGCATCCTTTCTACCAGATCATGATCTCATCATAAAGGCAGGGACCATGTCTTATTCAACTTTATAAGCAATTAATTTCTAAGCACAGTGCCTGAAAATAACAGATGCTCAGTAAATATTTATTGGATAAATGGCTACATTTTTTTTTAAGTTTGAAAACTCTTAGGAGTAAATCCTAACAGTGTATTTCCTCATGTAGAACAACTATTGCTGAAAACACATTATGTGTAATATATTCCAGAAAGTCACAAGCCCATTTTCTAGTGAACTAAACTTCTGTTATATTAAGGAATGCATGCAATACCAGTTATTTTAATGCTCATATTATTTTAAACTGAGCCTTTCACCATCTGTTCCAACTCTTAAGCTGTGGATACAAAAGAACACATTTCCGCATTACATTTGTAAAATGTAAATATAAATGATTTAAATACATTTATATACCCATGAAGTAATGCTGCATGCAGCTGGCATGGGGCTCCCTTATGTTGCAAAAAGAAATAATAAAGGAGAAAGCCTGCTTATCCCTGACAGAGAGTTTCACGCTCTGTGACTTTTTGTTATGGCACTGGAAGGTCAAGTCTTTACTATAGAAAAATATTGATTTTTTTCAGTAATGAATTTCATTTACAAACTATAATTTCTCTTTTGTTCATTTTGTTGAACTGTTCTTGAATGGATTTTAATTTCTTTAAAGAAGTCACAAAATTCTATGAAGTCCAAAATAATGAATATTTGGGTCCCTAATAGAATTCTGAGTGCACTTTGTGAGCTTTTATTGATTTTGCTTTGGAGTCTTTGCATTGAGGCATAAAGTCCTACCAAAAGAATTGTTTACTGAGCCTAATTAAAGAATAGTCATCCATATAATCTTCGGCAAGAAGACACTTTAAAATTTAACAAACATGCCTTTTTTAACCTACCTGCATTGGGAAGTTACTGTGAAAATAATCAAAAAGAAACATAAAATATGTGCTCTAGTGCTGCTTGTTACTCAATATCCATTCCCCATAATAAACACTTGAAAGGGTTTGGGACCTATAATTTTCTAGAGAGCTACATCCATGTAAAGGATATGAGGCATAACAAATATGTATATTTTATATTCTAAGCGGTATAGGAAATGAGAAGTGACCAAAAAATATGCCAGAACTTTCCAACTCTTTTGCACTGTGTTAAAATAACGTTTATCCTCACCCTCTGAAAAGAATGAGACATAATTCTCATTAAAGTGTAGTTAGTAATGTGTGCTATTGCGGCCATCACCTTGTTTACTGATGTAATTTAGTGATAATATTTTTAAAAATGGCAAGGACAAAAAATTAACAGCTTAATATCCTTGAATTATACTGGTGGCTCCCAAAACCTTTATTCACAAAATACATTGCTCAAGGAAAGAAAAACCTAACAGATTATATTTTACTACTTATGTCTGAGTTATCTTCAGATATAGACAATCCATAATGTGCTATTTTCTATTATTAAAGATAAACATAAACCTTACACATACAAACACATATAGACACACACACTCACTATCCTGCAATGTGGCAAAAATATTATAAGACCACAGGAAGTAGTTCAAAAAAGGGGTCATAGAAATTCTACCAGAAAATCTACTAAGTATCAGGTTTAAAAATGTTATTTGTACATGTTTTAATGCCATTCTCCCAAATCATCCGCCCCCTCCCTCTCCCACAGAGTCCAAAAGACTATTCTATATATCTGTGTCTCTTTTGCTGTCTCGCAACGAATCA
>NW_011495084.1:7740446-7745870 GCF_000754665.1 Bison bison bison | reverse complement strand
GGGAGGGGGGTTCAGGATGGGGAACACGTGTACACCTGTGGTGGATGCATGTTGATGTATGGCAAAACCAATACAATATTGTAAAGTAAAAAATAAATAAACATGTTAAGTTTAAAAAAATAAAAGAATATATGAATTTTTGCAAAAAAAATGTTATTTGTAAAGTATTGTCTTCTATTTTTGTTTTAAACATGACAATTTAACTCCCTATACATTGGTGGTGTACTTCATTTTCTATATTCCATAATGAAACCCCCAAAAGTGTTTATCTATTCAATTAAGGCAGCATAGATTCAATATAGGATGTTTGCCTTTTTCTCCTGTTATCACTCCAGCCCAAGAGGTTGAAGTGTTTAGAAAACAGGTATATTTCATACAAATTCAGCTGCTTTATCGCTCACAATATTTCTAGGACTGAAGAACTAGAATTACAAGTCTTCAAAGTACAATGTCAGTATCTAAATAAATAAAGATGTCTAAAAATCATAAAATATAAGGAATAAACATTTTAAAATAGGAAGCTTCTGAAGAGTAGGTTCTTTATATAATTGTTGGTGTTACATAGTATTTACTCAGTAAGTTATTAACCTCTCTAAGCCTCCATTTCCTTAGTATCCTGGGGTGAGAGTAGAGGAAGGGAGGACAAGCAAATGGGGTTTAAAGAAAAGAAAGCGAAGTTGCTAAGTTGTATCCGACTCTTTGCGACCCCATGGATGGTAGCCTACTAGGATTCTCCATCCATGGGATTTTCCAGGCAAGAGTACTGGAGTGGGTTGCCACTTCCTTCTCCAGGGGATCTTCCCAACCCAGGGATTGAACGAACCCTGGGATCAATCTCCATCATTGTAGGCAGACACGTTACTGTCTGAGCCACCAGGGAAGTCCAAAGGGGGTTTATTTATGTGGATAAAGTTGTGGATGCTTCTCCTTAACTCAAGTTAGATTTACTTAGACCCAGGAACCATGTGGGTCTTTATATATAGATTTAGGCTCTTCTGCTCAGGTGTTTTCAGGCTGACATGAAGGTATCACGGTGCAGTTCTCATCTAGCGGCTTGAGATTTTCTTCAAACATAACTAGTTGTTTGCAGATTTCATTTCCTTGTGACTGTGTGAGTGAGGTCCTCATTTCCATTCTAACTGTTGGCCAGAGTCTGTTTTTAGCTCCTAGAGATCACCTGCATTTCCTTTAGATGGGGCAATTTGCTTTTGGATAAATTTACAACATGGCAATTTGCTTTCTCCAAATAATCAGGAGATAGTCTTGTGAGGGTTCACTTTCTTTTAAGGTATCATCTGAAGACCCACCGAGGATAATCTCCCTTTTGTTTAATTCAAAGTGAACTGATTTGCAACCTAAGCACTGCTGTGATGTTCCTGTCATAGTCATACTTAAGGGAAGGGAATGTTACATCAGGTACAGAATACTTAAGGCCCACTTTAGAAATATATCACCTTAATGATCACATAGAGCTATCTTTATTAATATTTGGCTTTAAAGTCTATCTTATTCTTCTAAAAGTTCCAGTTGTGTATTTATTTAAATGTATTATTAACATATTCTGTTAGCATAATAATTTATGATATAAATATGTTTTATGATATAGATTTATGTTTATATGATATATAGTTATGTAATTATAGATATATGTATATGTTGGGATATGTTTTCAAATATTGTACTATTTTTCTACTTCTCTAAGAATTTAATGTGGTGATGAAGTTGTGGTGATATGTGAAAATATTTTTTTTAGAAAACCAAAAAGTCATTTGAAGTGGAATCTGAAAACATTCCTCACTGTTTTCATGACCATCTCTAAAACTGAAGCTAAAGTTAAACAGCCTGGCTTTGTTGTTCATACATTCCAAAAGTATTCTACACATTATTAAAAAATATTTTCTTAAATAACTTCCATAAAAAGAGAAGAAAAATTTGCCTGCAGGAATCAGTATATAAGATAATTACTGTTTTCCCATTTTTTACATTTTTCTCACTCTGAAAGAGCTCCCTGCTACTCATCACACATCTATAGATCATACCTGTTTATGGCTTTTCCAGTCTTAAGTGTGTCCTTCCTGAGTCATGAAGAGGAGATTGAATGTGCATGAAATAATCTCACATACTGACACGCACATATTGTGCGCCCAGTGAGTAACTGTTTTCTTCCTTCCTGTTCCATGCCCATAAGTGGAAATTTATGACTGCCCTCATGTATATAAATACTAAATGCAAATAAGACATAACAACAACAAGGTTGAGAGATTCATGATGATACTGTACTGAGAACTGGGAAACGGGGAATCTGACATTGCTAAGAAAGAGGCTGGTTGCATTTCTAAGAGATTTTAGGGAAAGAATGGCAAGGACTATAGGGACACTCAGTCAATCAAGGCAGTAAAGACGAAAAATCTGGATGGGGATGTGGAATAAAATAAACACAAAAATGAGGCATGTTTTAGTTTCACAGTCTCTAATGATTGTAAGTATTTTTAAGCATATTCTAAAATGCATCTAAGGTAGCTGCTAAAATAGGTAGCAAATAGCATATTACTATACTATGGATTTTTCAGGCAAGAGTACTGGAGTGGGTTGCCATTGCCTTCTCCCATCCTATAAGGGTAATATTCTATTCAGAGCTTTATGAGTTATTTTCTGTGCTTCCTGTTAGTAATATTTTTTCTTTTAATTTTGTTCCTTGTTTTATATTGGTGTTAAAAAATCTAAGATTTTCTGACTTTAAAATTCTAGGTCTTTAAAATTACTATTTAAAAAATATTTTTATAGTATTATGGCAGTAGATATTCACCTAGGTTATTGCATACTGAATCTGTTATTTTCTTTATTATTTTTATTGTATTTTTCATATTTTGACAAAATTCTGCTAAAACAGAACCTTGATTTTCCTAGAGATATCATTTAGCAGATGGGAATCGGAGTAATTGCTAACAGAATCATCATCAGCTATAGCCCCTACAGTCTAAGATCTGTGACCAGAATTCTCTCTGGCTGAATAAATTAACATGCTATTTTCTTTTCCTTTAAAGCTAGCATGACATTTCAACTAAACTATACTGAAAATGACTTTCCAAATCAAGTGATCTCCCACATATATATATTCTTTTTATCATGACCTGAAAGCAGATTGATAGCCATAAATCAGATTGCTTTTCTACCAGGGTTTGGTATGTCTTAACTGAAATAAATGTATTCAAAAGTAAAATTGACCACTTCATAGAGACAAGCAGAAAAATCTATTATTTTTAAATGATTATTTTAATCCTGGGCTTTATGCATTTTTCAAATAGGTCAGTAGGATTGAGTATTAATTTGCATTTCTCTTCCACTACTTAGTTATGTGCTTTGAGAAAGTAAGTAATGGAAGTTAAATAATGAAAACAGGTATGCTAAAATTGGGCAAGAAAGTGTTATAGTACTGTAAGTAGTATGCCAATTACGAAATTGTTTTATTTTCTTGAGATGAAATGATGGCCTATTAGATTTAATAATTCAAGGGAATTTTTTTTAATTGAATCTCTTCTAAAATTATAATCCTGTCTTAGTTTTCTATTATATATATATATATATATTTAATATATACTCTAATTAACGACTGTCATAGTCACTTAAGTTCACTGAAATAGGGGTTTCCCAATATATTAATACTATATATACCTGAGATGCCAACACAATCAATCTGCAGTAGGATCTAGGAATCCAGGAATCTGAGTTTTGAAAATGCTCTCCAGCTGTTTCTTATGAAGGTAGCTGAGTGCCTATTAATAGACTGATAGTGGAACCACTATTTTACCAGACTGTGGTAAAAGTTCTAACAGACATTTCTGATAGGGCATAAGATACAGAGCTAAGATACTACAGGATTCTTACAATATTTTGCATTATGTAATTTTCAGATGTTCATTTTCTGCCTGATCTACTTAACTTCCCTCAAGTGTCATTCTAGTATCCTCTACCTGTGCAGGTGAATTTGCCTGCCCCCCAAGTTTTCCTCAGTAAAAAGATTAAATAGAAGTTGGCTGAAGCAGACATATTCTGAGTCAAAATTTTAAAACAAATTAAATTCTACCTCTGTTTTGTGAACTTTTTATCAGGATTATATTGCACTATCAAAACTCTAAATATGTAGAACTCAATTCATTCTAAATCTTAGCTATTGTTGAAACATGTCCTTTCTGGCAGGGTGCTGAGGAAAAGAACAATGCCTGACTTTGCCAATAAGGATAGGAATGTACCTGGGTGTCTGGAAGCTATATACTATTAATTTTAATTTTAGACTTAAAAACACCATTTTAAGTTAATTTAATATATAAAGTTATCCTTTTTTTTTTTTTTTTGGCCTGCAAGCATGGATATGTGACTTTACTTGCATATTTGCAATGTTAAGATTATATGGTTTTGTGATTTTATATGGATGCATATTCAGTCCTTTCAAACGTAAAATGAACTTTTAAATGATGCTTTTCATCTGATTATTTTCTAAAATCAGATTTTCAGAGAATTCTCTTTAGGAACAATTCATTGTTCCTATGAAGGAAGAGCCTTACTTTTGTGTGTGTTTTTTACTTTCAGAAATAGTTTCAGAAATAGTAAGAGGTTTAAAAAAAGTCCCGTTTCTCCAGTAAAATAATATGAAAGCAATAAAACTTTCAGTTTGGTAAAAGGAATTGAACCAGGGTCAACCTCATCCAGAGGAGCAAAACTTGTCTCAAATAAGTATTTCTCTCACAAAGAATGATTCAATTACTGTATTAGTATATATACCCTGGGTTGTTGGAAAGACAGAATTCTGTTGAATAGTTGGGACATGTCTTTGAAGGACATTCTGCTTTTGTGGCTGAGTTATTTGATAATCAAATATATCAGAAATTAATCCCTTCTCATTCAAACACATTTACTACTCCTTATTTTTAATTTTTTTCTGAAGCTATAGATTTAAAAAATGATGAAAGGGTATTTTCAGTTAAATAATGGATAAGAGGACTCATAATCAGCCAAGCAGGTAATCTGAAAACAGCATTAAAGCCAGTGTAATAAAATAACTCAGTCATCAACTCAAAAACAGTACCAGGCCCTTTGTACTGTTTATTGGTCTAGAAATATATAAGAAGAGATGTGTTAAGAGAGACAAGGGGATGCAGAAACATGTTGAGACAGAAACAACATAAAATGTATGAGATAAAATACCTCAATGTTAGAACTTGAACTTCCTTGTAATATATTTCACATGAATGCCTTCAGACTTTGGAAAGTTCGTTCCTTTTATGAATTTGTGATTTTAGAAAACCAAACCACTACTGCCATTTTTAAATTGTTTTCCATGTCATTGAATTTCTTTGCTTACTGCCCTGGTGCTGAAAACACTTAGGTTCTCAGTGACTATTTTATTCATTTCACTGCTGATATTAA
>NW_011495084.1:7647611-7740346 GCF_000754665.1 Bison bison bison | reverse complement strand
ATATATATATGTTCAAATTGTTGAGCCAATACAATCTATGTGACATTTGTGTAGTAATATCTTCATCATTGCTCTTTGCTTATATGTAGTTACATAAATGAGTACATATATAAGTATGTACTTTTAGTATAAAGTATGATATATTCTGAAAGAGATGGGAATACCAGACCACCTGACCTGCCTCTTGAGAAATCTGTATGCAGGTCAGGAAGCAACAGTTAGAACTGGACTGGAACAACAGACTGGTTCCAAATAGGAAAAGGAGTACATCAAGACTGTATATTGTCATCCTGCTTATTTAACTTCTATGCAGAGTACATCATGAGAAACGCTGGGCTGAAAGAAGCACAATCTGGAATCAAGATTGCGGGGAGAAATATCAATAACCTCAGATATACAGATGACACCACCCTTATGGCAGAAAGTGAAGAGGAACTAAAAAGCCTCTTGATGAAAGTGAAAGTGGAGAGTGAAAATGTTGGCTTAAAGCTCAACATTCAGAAAACAAAGATCATGGCATCCATGGTCCCATCACTTCATGGGAAATAGATGGGGAAACAGTGGAAACAGTGTCAGACTTACTTTTTTTGGGCTCCAAAATCACTGCAGATGGTGACTGCAGCCATGAAATTAAAAGACGCTTACTCCTTGGAAGGAAAGTTATGACCAACCTAGACAGCATATTCAAAAGCAGAGACATTACTTTGCCAACAAAGGTCTGTCTAGTCAAGGCTATGGTTTTTCCTGTGGTCATGTATGGATGTGAGAATTGGACTGTAAAGAAGGCTGAGCACTGAAGAATTGATGCTTTTGAACTGTAGTGTTGGAGAAGACTCTTGAGAGTCCCTTGAACTGCAAGGAGATCCAACCAGTCCATTCTGAAGGAGATCAGCCCTGGGATTTCTTTGGAGGGAATGATGCTAAAGCTGAAACTCCAGTACTTTGGCCACCTCATGTGATGAGTTGACTCATTGGAGAAGACTCTGATGCTGGGAGGGATTAGGGGCAGGAGGAGAAGGGGATGACAGAGGATGACAAAAGAATGAGATTGAAGAAACTATAAAAATCAAAAATGAGAAGAACCTCTAGCTACTTCATATAAAAACTCCTGAAAAAATGAACACAGAAAATCTTTATAAGGAGCCCAAGGGAAAGGCATCTTCTTTTCAAAGGAACTAAATGAGATTGAGTTTGACAGCTGACTCACATTCTTTATAAAATCATCTGGTGTACAACAAATATAACCTCAATAAAGTAAAAATGAAAAAATGATGTTTTAAATATCTGCCACATTTTATTAAAATGCATATGATACATATATAACATGCATTATATATGGTGTTATTCCAGTATTAAAAATTTCAAAAGCAGATGAAGTTAGTCTATGATAACAGAAGTAAAATAAGTGGTTACTGCAGGATCGTGGGGAAGATTGATGCCTGGAAGGGACCATAAGGCAAGATTTCATGCTCCTGGAAATATTCTATAATTTGATCTGTTAAAAACCAGATCAATAAATACGTTAAGTTTGTAAAAATTCATCAAGCTATATAGTTAAGAATTGTGCACATTCTTATGTGGTTTTATTTTTTAATTATCTTTTTCAAATTAAGATTTTATTTTTATAAGTTTTATGATCACAAGAAAATTGAGTAGAAGGTACAGAGATTTTTCATATATGCTGTTTGTCCCCACATTTACATAGCATCCTCCATTATCAACATCCCCCACTGGAGGTGTATATTTGTTACAACTGATGAGGATACACTGATATAGCATTATCACCCCCAAATCCATCGTTTACACTGTGGCCATTCTTGGTGTTTTATATTCTGTGAGTTTGGAGAAATGTACAATGGCACATATTCATCAGTATGATATCATACAAAAAATTTTCTCTGCCCTAAAAATCCTTTGTGCTCACTTGTTCACCCTTTGGCCCTTCCCCTAAATACTGATCTTTTTTTTTTTTTCCCTAACTCTGTAGTTTCACAGTCTCAATGAATTTTCCAGAATGTCATATAATTGGAATTGGACAGTGTGTAGTTTTTTCAAATTGACTTATTTCACTTGGTAATATGCATTTAAAATTATGTCTTTTCATGGCTTAATTTTAGCACAATATGTTAATAACATTCTATTGCATGGATGTACCATGGTTTTATTTTTTTATCATACATTCAATTATTAAAGAACATTTTGGTTAATTCCAAGGTTTAGCAATTATAGTTAAAGGTGCTATAAATATCTGTGTGCAGGTTTTTGTTTGGACATAAGTTTTTAAATCCTTTAGATAAATACCAAGGAAGGTTGCTGGATTATATGCCAAGGGTATGTTTAGTTTTGTAAAATGCCATCTAACTGTCTTCCAACATTGCTGTACCATTTTGCATTTCTATCAGCAATATATGAGAACTCCTGTTGCTCTACATCCTTGCCAGTATTTGGTATTGTCAAATTTCTTTTAATTTGCATTTTCCGGATGTCGTATGATATGGAGCATCTTTTCCTATGCTTATTTGCCATCTGTCTATACTCTTTGTTTAGGTATTTGTTATTAAAGTTTTTTGCCTACTTTTTAATCCAGTTGGTTCTCTCTAGTGAATTTTAAGAGTTATTTGTATATTTTAGATAATAATCCTTTCTCAGAGGTGTCTTGTAAAAATATTTTCTCCCTGTTTTCTAGTTACTTGTCTTCTCATTGTCTTGACGTTTTCTTCTGAAGAGTTTATTTGTTAGATGTTACATGTGAAAGTTTATTGATATCCCAAAGTGTAACTGAAACTAAGGGAGATATATTACTTTTAAAGTGAAAACTGAAGGACCTAATAAAGAATGAGATATACAGACGAAAGAAAGAAAATAACGTATTATACTGTGTAAAGCAGTCAAGCTAGCACCTGTCTAATCAGAAGGATTCAATAAATATTAGCTGCTACAGTAATGAGGAAAAGTAGACAGAAGAAAGAAGAAAATGCAGCAAGAAGAAGGATTTGATTGTGAGAGAAAAGTCAGAAGAAAAAAAGGGATTAAAAAAAGGAAAAAAGAAGCAGTATTAACTGTGACAATTGCCATTCAAATTCAGTATTCATTTATCTTTTTTTTCACTTGCCACTTTTTAATGTTTTATTTTACAGTGATACTCAATGTTGTTACATACTATTATGTGTTTGTTTAAAATCTTTAAAACTAATATGAAGACCAGCTTATTTATTTTGAAGGAGTTTATTATAGCTGATTAGAAAATCATTATCATAAGCTTTTTATACAAGTACAGTTTTGTACATACCTAGTTTAAATCTTGAAATCTATGCAAATGAGATAAAGGGAAAAGAGTGTGCATCTGACAAATGTTTCATAGAAAATATAGAGTTCTAAATGATATGAAAGAACAAAGTATGGCATAAAGGACCAGTGTGTTTCATAACTTCTTGTGCACCACTTCCATTTGTAAAAAGCAATTTTTTGGAGTTGTACACTACTATTGTGATCCATCTGAAATTCAACTTTCTTACTTTTTCTGACCTAGCCCTAATAATTTTTGTTAGTATTAATAATTTTATTGAGATATGGTTTAAACAATAAAATATAAAATATAACCATTTCAAGTACATATTTAATGAGTTTTGACAAATGTATGCCACTGTATAACAACCTCCACATTTTGATACTTCATTTTAAGTTTCATTAAGTTTCTTCATTTTAAAACATGCCCTTTACAGTCAACACTTCTGTTCCGAATCCCTTTGCAGCATATTGTTAATCTACTACTCTCTGACATAATCTGGATTTTTTTTTAATTGTATGAAATATCACAAAAAAGTATTTTACTCTCAGGGAGAGGTAATACAATGTTAAATGACTTAACTATGAGATGATTAGTCATATACATATATTCTGAAATACTAAGTTGATATAATGTCATGGCATATATATATCATACCCCACAAAATTAGTAAAGACATAACCCTCAATGGAATTTTATTTATATATTTTTTTCTTACTCCTCACTGCTTTTATTTTTCTTATGTATTTTCTTTTTTCTCTCTTTTGTTTTTTCTTGGTCTTCTCACTATTTAAAGAGATCCCATTTTCTTCTGAGGAAATTTTGAAGGAGACCAAGTCTGCTTAAAGCAAGAAGAGTTACAATGAACTCAGACTCTGGTCAATCCATGGGGTTATTGTTGAAAGCAATTCCATTAAACTTGTCTACTTTTTACCTATAACTGATTCTGGTGCAGTTTACTGACTTTGTGATTAATTTAGTAATTAATAATCTCAAATTTTGTGACTCTATTGACACAGTTTTGTTATTTTAAGTTATGGCTGTGGTGTTTCCAGTTATTCTTTTTAACTTAGACCTAAGTGTTCAGTCACAATTGTATAAACAGAATTCTGCTTATTCAGAGAAAAGGTGCCCTTTGGAATACTGTTGTTGTTTTAGGGCCACTATTCTACACTATGTTCTCCTTGGTATTATTCATCTCTTTATTCATTTGTATCATTCTATTTCAAATTTATCTATTATGTAAAACACTAGTGATGCATAACCAAACAAGCCATCTTCTTACTAGTGTATGATCTGATAATGGTAAATGTTTAGATTGGAATTGAACTCGTAGGTTTGCATACAGTGCTTTCATTTCCAATATGTAAGGTCTGTTCTAGGCATTTCACAGTTTTTATTTTATTGTCTCTTTACAATCAATCAAGAAAATGAGTGCTACTATCTCCTTTTGATAGATGGGAAAAATTTAGCATAGAAAAAATATAAAACTCATAAAAATTTACATATAGTCAAACATATTTTGTTATCAGTGTGATAGACACACTTTTCCACCATAGCTAATTGCATTCATATATATCAGAAGAGTGAGTTACATGATTAACTTTAAGCCATGATAGCAGTTTTCATCTTATTGTGTCAATAGTAGATAATATAGAAAACAGTACATAAAGTTCAAATTAGTAACTTGAGGAAAAATCATCAAGATAATACAAACGATAAGGCACTGTTTTATGTTTCTCCTTTCTTCTAAGACATTGATTTTGTAAATCTGTCCACAAAAGCAAGTTTTTTCTCTGTCGGAATCTCAAGAAGTTTTATAAAAAGGTAATGAAAAATGAATACAGAGTAATATCTGTGCTATACTAGTATATTATTTTGAAAAAGTAAATGTATTATTTACCTTGACAATGTCATCTGTAACATCCTTCCAGGGATAAATATGATTATTCACATGGCTATTTTCCTACTGGAACATTTTAACCTTATCTGTATGATTGTTTTCATTATCAGGACAAAATGGCCTATATCTTAGCAGTGTGTTTTCACAACCTCTAAAATTCTAAAGAACATATATCATATGATTTTATTATATATTTCTGTATATGTATATATATATATACATATATACATATTTGTAAACACACATATATGTGTGTATATATATAAATATTTTTGAAACACACATATCTAGAAAAGTACAAACTCTTAAGTTAATGACTCAGTAAATTTTCACAGGCACCATATCTCTATAAATATAAACAATTGCACTCATCTCACACGCTAGTAAAGTAATGTTCAAAATTCTCCAAGCCAGGCTTCAGCAATACGTGAACCGTGAACTTCCAGATGTTAAAAATGGTTTTAGAAAAGGCAGAGAAACCAGAGATCAAATTGGATCATCGAAAAAGCAAGAGAGTTCCAAAAAACATCTATTTCTGCTTTATTGACTATGCCAAAGCTTTTGACTGTGTGGACCATAATAAACTATGGAAAGTTCTGAAAGAGATGGGAATACCAGACCACCTGACCTGCCTCTGGAGAAACCTATAGGCAGGTCAGGAAGCAACAGTTAGAACTGGACATGGAACAACAGACTGGTTCCAAATAGGAAAAGGAGTACGTCAAGGCTGTATATTGTCACCCTGCTTATTTAATTTATATGCAGAGTACATCATGAGAAACACTGGACTGGAAGAAGCACAAGCTGGAATCAAGGTTACAGGGAGAAATAACAATCACCTCAGATATGCAGATGACACCACCACCCTTATGGCAGAAAGTGAAGAGGAACTAAAAAGCCTCTTGATGAAAGTGAAAGTGGAGAGTGAAAAGGTTGGCTTAAAGCTCAACATTCAGAAAACGAAGATTATGGCATCTGGTCCCATCACTTCATGGCAAATAAATGGGGAAACAGTGGAAACAGTGTCAGACTTTATTTTGGGGGGCTCCAAAATCACTGCAGATGGTGACTGCAGCCATGAAATTAAAAGATACTTACTCCTTGGAAGGAAAGTTATGACCAACCTAGATAGCATATTCAAAAGCAGAGACATTAAAAAAAAAAAAAAAAAGCAGAGACATTACTTTGCCAACAAAGGTCCATCTAGTTAAGGCTACGGTTTTTCCAGTGGTCATGTATGGATGTGAGAGTTGGACTGTGAAGAAAGCTGAGCGCCGAAGAATTGATGCTTTTGAACTGTGGTGTTGGAGAAGACTCTTGAGAGTCCCTTGGACTGCAAGGATATCCAACCAATCCATTCTGAAGGAGATCAGCCCTGGGTGTTCTTTGGAAGGAATGATGCTAAAGCTGAAACTCCAGTACTTTGGCCACCTCATGCGAAGAGTTGACTCATTGGAAAAGACTTGATACTGGGAGGAATTGGGGGCAGGAGAAGGGGACGACAGAGGACGAGATGGCTGGATGGCATCACCGACTCAATGGACGTGAGTTTGAGTGGACTCTGGGAGTTGGTGATGGACAGGGAGGCCTGGCATGCTGCAATTCATGGGGTTGCAAAGAGTCAGACACGACTAAGTGACTTAACTGAACTGAACTGAATAGAAAAGAAAATATTACCAATATTTCAGTAAACCATTTCATACATCTTCCTAGTTATCTTTAGTTTAGCCACAAGATAACAAGTAAGCTGACCTCTATTACCATAAATTATTTTTGACCATTTCTGAAGCCTATATAAATGTAATTATAAAAGATAACACACTTTGTGTGTCACATCTTTTCTCAACATTATATTAAAGAGACTCACCTGTGTGGTCATGTATAGCAATAGTTACTTCTCATTGACAGATTTTATTATATTACATGAATATTCTGAAACACATTTATCTACTTTACTGCTGATGGACAAAGTTTGCATAGTTTTCAACTTTCTGCTATTGCAAAGAGTTCCTGCAAACAATATAATGTATACCTTCTGTTCCCATTTTCTTATATTTTTTGATTATGCAATTAGAATTGTGGTTATTGGGTTATAGGATAAATATATTTTCAGCTTCAGTGTATACTGACAGGTTTTCAAAGTACTTGAGCCAGTTTGCTAAACAATATCTTATATAAGAGTTCCACTTGTTTCACATTCTTCCCAAATCCTGAAATAATGTTTTAGATATTTTTTTCAATAAGGTGATCATGCATTTCCCTGATAAGAAATACTGTTGATCACACTTTCACTTGGTATTTGCTGTTTGGACATTGTTTTGCATGGAGTGCCTGTACAATTATTTTTGCCTTAAAGTATTAGATTGAATGTATTTTTCTTGTTAACTTCACGAGTTTTATGAATATGTTTACTATAAAGGTTATGCTATGCTATGCTAAGTCACTTCAGTCATGTCCGACTCTGTGCGACCACATAGACGGCAGCCACCAGGCTCCCCCGTCAACGGGATTCTCCAGGCAAGAACACTGGAGTGGGTTGCCATTTCCTTCTCCAGTGCATGAAAGTGAAAAGTGAAAGCGAAGTCGCTCAGTCATGTCCAACTCTTAACGACCCCATGGACTGCAGCCTACCAGGCTCCTCCATCCATGGGATTTTCCAGGCAAAAGTACTGGAGTGGGGTGCCATTGCCTTCTCCGACTATTAAGGTTATTGCAGCATAATTGCCATGAATTGCTCTATCCATATTTAAAGTGTGCAAGTTGATTAGTTTTTATGTATTTATAGGACTTCCCTGGTGGCTTAGATGGTAAAGCGTCTGCCTACAATGTGGGAGACCCAGGTTCAGTCCCTGGGTCGGGAAGAGCTCCTGATAGACTCATGAAACCATCAAGACAGTCAAGATAATGAACTCATCTTTTACCCACAAAAGGTTCCTTATGACCCTTGACTATTCCTAAGCCCTATTACCCCATTTCTAGTCTCTAGACAACAACTAATCTGCTTTCTGTCACTATGAATTAGTTTACATTTTTAGAATTTATATGAATTAAATCATGCAGTATGTACTCATTTCACTTCTTTCATTGAGTATAAGTACTTAGAGATTGCTCTATATCATTGTATGTATCATGCCCATTGCTACTGGGGAGCTGTTGTTTACTGAACACAGAGTTTTGGTTTTGCAAGACGAAAAAAGTTCTAGAGATGGTTGTACAATAGTGTGAATATACTTAACACTATCAAACTTAAAAATGGTTAAGATGCTAAATTTTATGTTATGCATTTTTAACATAATAAAAATAAAATTAAAACTACCTTTTGTTTTTAGCTCAAACAATTGGTAAATTTTACAAATAAAAAACAACCAAACAAACTGGAGAGAGGCAACAACTGTGAAGCCATGGTAGAATCGATTGTTTTGTTTTGGTCATGTTGAATTTAAAAATACATGATAGAGAGGCAAGAATTGACATCAGTAAGCAGATGGAGAATCTCCTTTGGATTACAGTGGAGATGTCAGATGTAAGTTTGATAACCAAAAGGATATAGATAATAAAGCCATGGACCTGAATGAGAACACCTACAGGACAAGTATAGACTGAGAAGAAAATGTATTTCAGTATCAACAAAGTAGTAGTATTCAGGTAAAGGAGGACAAGCCAGCAAATGAACCTAAAATGGAAGGTCTGGAAATTGTGATAAACATCTCAAGCATATGGCATCTCACTAAAGCCAATAGGAAACAGAGCTTCCGTAAGGAGTTAGTAAACCAAGTTCAGAAACTATTGATTGATCAGGTAAAATGAGATTTATTTTAATGACTCATGAGTATGGGCTCTATAAGAGTTAATTGAGAAGGAATTGAAAAGTGAAAAATATCTTTTGAGATATTTTCAAATGAAGAACTATATTGACACAGGAGAGTTTGAGTATATTAAATTGAAGAAATACATTGTTGGTGGGAGGGTTTTATCTCTAAATACAGGAAAATGTTAAAACAGCTTTAAATGATGAGAATGATTCAGTTTAGAAGGGAGAAATGATGTGAATGAGAGATTAGCAAGCGAAAAGTTCTCTGAGCATCTAGAAGAGTTCATGGTTATAGTTCAGAGGAGTTTGGTAGATGGTTAGAGTGGATTAGGTGAATTGGAGAAGGCAATGGCTCCCCACTCCAGTACTCTTGCCTGGAAAATCCCATGGACCGGGGAGCCTGGTGGGCTGCAGGCCATGGGGTCGCACAGAGTTGGACATGACTGAAGCAGCTTAGCAGCAGTAACTGCATATAGTGATTACTATTTTCTCAGTGAGGACAACTTAGGTCAATTCTGTCCATTGTAATTAAGAAGATAGAAAGTGACATAAAGAAAGGGGACATACTTATCTTGTTCACTATTTTATCCTAAAAACTTAAAAAGGAATCTGTTACCTAGTAGATATTTAATAGGTAATTCTTAAATTTTTTAAAAAATGCTTAAATTAAATCACAAGAAATTATCTTTTCAATGTTCATTTGCTAATCATTTCCAAAGTCATTGTGTACAGAAGAGACCTTTTGTTTCTTCAGTGTATTACAGCTGCAGAGACATTATAATTCTCCAAATGTTTCACATTTCACATCAGCAGGCTAAATCACATAAACTTTTTTATCTCATAAAATTTTTGTGTGTTTTTTTAAGATCAAAACGTAGTTGACTTACAGAATTATATTAGTTTCAGGTGTACAACATAGTGATTTGATATTTTTGTAGACTATACTCCAATTTTGGCTGTTTCCCTGTGTTGTATATTGTATCTCTGTAACATTTATTTTATACCTCATAGTTTGTACCTCTTGATCTCCTTCACCTATCCCCGCCTCCTCCCACACTTCTCCCCTTCAGTAACCACCTACTTTGTTCTCTGTGAGTCTGTTTATGTGTTGTTCCTTTTGTTCTTCTACTTTTTTTTAATTCCAGACATAAGTGAAGACATAACAATAGTTGCCTTTCTCCGATTTATTTCAATAAGTGCAACAGTATCCAGGTTCATCCGTTTTGTTGTAAACTGGAAAATTCCATTCTTTTTGTGGCTAATATTCTGTTGTGTATATATGTATATCTTTATCCCTTCATCTGTTTATTAGATTGCTTTCATAGCTTGGTTATTTTAAATAATGATACTATGAATATTGTAATGCACATATCTTTTTGAAGAGTGTCACCTCACACCTATCAGAATGGTTATTGTCAATAGGATAAGAAACAGCAGGTGTTGGCAAGGATTTGGTAAAAAGGGAATCCTAGTATACTATTAATGGAAATGTAAATTGGTACAGTCACTATAGAAAACAATCTGGATGCTCCTCAGAAAATTAAAATTAGAACTACCATATGATTCAGCAATTCCACTGGGAAAAAACTGAAAGCAAAAACTTTTTTTTTTTTAAATCTTGCAAATACTGTTTTAGAAAAAGTGGTTTAAGACTTAGTTGAACAACATCAGAAGATCCTATCTTTAAGAATTTACTAATTTGTCAAATCATTTCTTTTTTATGAACCTTATTTTTCTCATGTGTGAAATGGAGAAACTTAACGCCCTCTTCATTATTCTGATGAAAGAATTAAATGAGAATATGTTAGTGGAAAATTTTGTAAAGGCAAATGAGATAATTGTTCACAGATACGAACCTTAAAATAAGTATGAAGGGCTTCTTCCTCCACACTCTGCCTCTCTAAGTAACATAATGAGAAGATAAGCCGTCTGTGTTCTTGGAAGGGTAGTATATGTATATCCATCTGTAGTATTCTGAATTATAATTAAATTTTTAAATGGCACTGGTATCTACAGATAAAAATAAGGAATGTTCTGCTTTCAAGGGTTTAGGTTCCTTAAATTTAGTTAAAGATTTTACTTTTAAAGACTCAGAAATACATAGAATTTTACGCATGTAGAATATCTAGATTTTTACATAATTCTAGGAGACATATCTTATAAATTATCATTTGTAATTTTTAGACCTTTATACAATTATAATTTGTATAGTTGTAAATTATTTTGGTATACTTGTTTAATTTGTATGATGAAAAATAACCTTTCAAATATGAAAATGCAAAATAACCCTGCAACCTTCTATGCAGTTAATTCATATTTTTCAAAAGGTGGCACTGCTGATTGATTACTGTTAACCAGACCTTATACTCATGGGAAGAAAAGCAAAGATCACATACTCATGTAGTTGTAAGATTGATGTATGGCTCACATATTGTTAGAAATGATACAGTTTGAGACTGTTTTATATTGAGGCTTATTTTTTGATCTAGTGTTCACTTTTTCTTGGTAACAGATATATGCCACTCATAGTTACGATCAGTTAATGCTCCTATAAATGTTTAAATTTTTAAAAATAAGAAAAAAAGTCCAGGCTGTTTAACCCCTTCATTGCTATCATAAAAATTGAAGGATATGATTGTGTTTGGACCCCTTTGGAGGTCTCAGCAGAGGAATAGTGGGACATTTAACAAAACTTAAAAATCCAAGAGAGTTAGCCTCAGATTCTAAGGTAAATTGTATGCATTATCGGTATGGTTTCTGTGCAGAGCAGAGATGTGATAGGTCACTTGATTTTGATCAAATTGTGAATTATCAGATCAGATCAGATCAGATCAGTCGCTCAGTCATGTCCGACTCTTTGCGACCCCATGAATCGCAGCATGCCAGGCCTCCCTGTCCATCACCAACTCCCGGAGTTCACTCAGACTCACGTCCATCGAGTCAGTGATGCCATCCAGCCATTTCATCATGTGTCGTCCCCTTCTCCTCTTGCCCCCAGTCCCTCTCAGCATCAGAGAGTCTTTTCCAATGAGCCAACTCTTCGCATGAGGTGGCCAAAGTACTGGAGTTTCAGCTTTAGCATCATTCCTTCCAAAGAACACCCAGGGCTGATCTCCTTCAGAATGGACTGGTTGGATCTCCTTGCAGTCCAAGGGACTCTCAAGAGTCTTCTCCAACACCACAGTTCAAAAGCATCCATTCTTCGGTGCTCAGCCTTCTTCACAGTCCAACTCTCACATCCATAGAGACCTAATAATATTGGTTTCCCTTAACATATAAATAATAGACCGAATATTGTCCAATTTAAAATGAAGACATACCGATACCAAGTAAATTTATTTGTCGATGCCATATTGATTAAAAATGCTTTTTAAAAAAATCTTGAACCACATTTTCAGAACCCAAAGATATTGACATAGTATTAATAGTATAACTGACACTCATAATTTTATGGTTTCTTTAAAGACACTAATCTCAGCAATGAATAGAGGAAATCAAACAGCGAGTATTTGAAAGATGCAACATCAATTGGCCTGTTTAGAAAAAAGTCTACCAGGGTAACAGTGACTAGATTCAACATGCAAGTACCATCATCAGAAACATTTATAACACTTTTTTGAGAGACAGTTACACTGGTTTTTTGTGTTGTGTGTTGTGTGCGTGTGTGTGTGCAGAGACTGGAGATCACCCAGATCAGTCATATGCACAAAGGGGCTTTGGGTCTGTCTTTTCAAACACGAGCTGCAGAAAACGTTATAGCAAGGTTGAAGCTTTATTTCACTCTGGTAAAAGGAGCTTTCTTTTTCTTTGCAGTGGTGAGAGTTTGATAAGAAATCCTTTTAAACCATAATGTGGTCAGGGAGTGGAGAAGCTATTCTGTGTAACAAGTCATAAAATGTTTCCTTTTCTTTTGAACTGTTTTTTCATGATGCTTTTTGCCTGTATGTTATAGTGAAATAAAACTGGAACACTAAGTCATACTGCACATGTTAAATTTGTACTGGAGGTAGGGGAGTCTTAAAGTACTCGTTTGCAGAATGAAATGTGGTGTTATTTTGTGTTTTATACTCTAGATCTCCTGGTCAGGACAAAAGGAAAAAAGTCAGCACTCTGACACTGTGGCTGAGAGTGAATCCATATATAAATTTTCCCCTGACCAGTGTTGTTATTAATGCTCTGAAGCTCATCACCATAAAGCTTCAAGAACCCAACCAAATTGATGTCTGGGTTTACTTGCAAGCATTTCCAGCCCACTCTAACTTTTTTTTCATTTTAAAAATTGGAAAAACTGGGGATAGTAATGCTGGGTGAGTTTGTCTACTTATTGCATTATTCACTTTAGCTGTAAATAATATAAATGCACATATATGTACAGAATATAAGGTTTTATTTTTAATAATAATTCCTTTTATCTGTAATGTGCTTTGGTATTTCCAGAAAAAAAAAAAAACTCCCTGTTATTAATTCTAGTTGAATTCATGTCTGTCTAAAATGACAGGAAACAGTGGAGTATATCAATATATGCATATGCATATACACACATGAATATATACAAATATTTGATATATGCACTCTTAATTTAAGATAAGATAATGGCAGATTTATTCATTATAGTAATATGATTCCCACAGAAACTAATAATTCTAAGTTTGCATTCATGTAAATCATCATTTTCTTGGTAAGCATTTGTTCAGAAAAAGATGCATTAAATATCAAAAAGACTTTAAAACCAGTCAGCTGCATTGAATGCTAAATCTATGTTTTAAGGTGAACTTTGTAATTTCCAGTAGTTTGAATATATCTGTGACTATATAAGTACCCATGAAATATGAATATGAAATTTTTTAAGACTTTATTCCAGAGTTGTGCTCCCAGCTTCAAAGATGTAGCAACTGGTAATGTTACTATACAGTTAAAGTTCAGGCGCTCAGTCGTGTCGGACTGTTTTCAACCCCATGGACTGCAGCACACCAGGCTTCCCTATCTATCACAGATTCCTGGAGATTGCTCAAACTCATGTCCATCGAGTCAGTGGTGCCATCCAATCATCTCATCCTCTGTCATCCTCTTCTCCTCCCATGTTCAATCTTTCCCAGCATCAGCGTCTTTTCAAATGAGTCAGTTCTTCACATCAGGTGGCCAAAGAATTGGAGTTTCAGCTTCAGCATCAGTCCTTCCAATGAATATTCAGGACTGATTTCCTTAGGATGGACTGGTTGCATCTCCTTGCAGTCCAAGGGACTCTGAAGAGTCTTCTCCAACACCACAGTTCAAAAGCATCAATTCTTCAGTGCTCAGCTTTCTGTCTGTCACAAATTCCATTCTTTCCCTATCTATTCGACATGAAGTATTGGGAACAGATGCCATGATCTTAGTTTTCTGAATGTTGAGTTCTAAGCCAGCTTTTTCACTCTCTTCTTTCACCTTCATCAAGAGGCTTTTTAGTTCCTCTTCACTTTCTGCCATAAGGCAGAAATGAAAAATCAGAATTGAAAAATCAGATATATTATTTTCTTTGCAGCCGAAGAAGAAGAAGCTCTATACAGTCAGCAAAAACAAGACCAGGAGCTGACTGTGGCTCAGATCATGAACTCCTTATTGAAAACTTTAGACTTAAATGGAAGAAAGTAGGGAAAACCAGTAGACCATTCAGGTATGACCTAAATCAAATCCCTTACAGGTATACAGTGGAAGTGACAATAGATTCAAGGGATTAGATCTGATAGGGTGCCTGAAAAACTATAAACAGAGACTCATGACATTGTACAGGGGGCAGTGATCAAGACCATCCCCAAGAAAGAAATGTAAAAAGACAAAATGGTTTTCTGAGGAGGTCTTAAAAATAGCTGAGAAAAGAAATGAAAGACAAAGGAGAAAAGGAAATATATACCCATCTGAATGCAGAGTTCCAAAGAATAACGAGGACAGATAAGAAAGTATTCCTCCGTGATCAATGCAAAGAAATAAAGGAAAACAATAGAATGGGAAAGACTAGAGATCTCTTCAAAAAAATTAGAGATACCAAGAGAACATTTCATGCAAGGACAGGTACAATAAAAGACAGAAAGAGTATCGACCTAAGAGAAGCAGAAGACATTGAGAAGAGGTGGCAAGAATGCACAGAACTATACAAAAAAGATCTTCATGATGCAGGTAACCACAATGGTGTGATCACTCACTTAGAGCAGACATCCTGGAATGCAAAGTCAAGTGGGCTTTAGGAAACATAGCTATGAACAAAGCTAGTGGAGGTGATGGAATTCCAATTGAGCTATTTCAAATCCTAAAAGAAGATACAATTAAAGTGTTGCACTCAATATGCCAGCAAATTTAGAAAACTCAGCAGTGGCCACAGGACTGGAAAAGGTCAGTTTTCATTCCAATCCAAAAGAAAGACAATGTTTAAGAATTTTCAAACTACTGCAAAATTACACTCATCTCACACACTAGCAAAGTAATGCTCAAAACTCACAAGTGAGGCTTCAATAGTACATCTATCAAGAACTTCCAGATATTCAAGCTGGATTTAGAAAAGGCAGAGGAACCAGAGATCAAATTGTCAGCATCTGTTAGATCATAGAAAAAACAAGAGAGTTCCGGAAAATAATCTACTTCTGCTTTATTGACTACACCAGAGCCTTTAACTGTGTGGATCATAGCAAACTGGAAAATTCTTAAAGAGATGAGAATACCATACCACCTTATCTGCCTCCTGAGAAATCTGTATGCAGGTCAAGAAGCTACATTTAGAACTGGACAAAGGAGTGTGTCAAGGCTGTATCTTGTCACCCTGTTTATTTAACTTACATGCAAAGTACATCATGTGAAATGCTGAACTGGGTGAATCACAAGTTGGAATCATAATAGCCAATAACCTCAGATATGCTAATGATACCACCCTTATCGCACATGTAGCTCTAATAAGTCACTAATAAATATTCATGTTCATTTGATCATTTTAATAAGTATTTATTGAATATCCACCTTCCTTAAGATCAAGGAGAATAAATATGCAGCTTATTAAAGAAATGTAATGTATAACACATGTAGATTAAGAATGATTCAACAGATGTACTTGAAAATAATTTGTATTGAGGTTTTATCATAGGAAAACTAAGTGAGAATATTTTACATGCAGCATCAGGAAGAGTCAGGGACAACGATAAAGGCAATGAGAACTTTTCAGGTTAAAAAAGAATTTGAGCCTTTAATATATGATCCCAAACTACTGTTGCAATGCGATTTTCCCCTTTTATTCTCTTTTAAACTATGCATCCATTGAATACAACCCATTTTAAGTACTTGTGCTGTGTACATTGTAGTAAAAGAAATATAAAGCAGTCCTGCCCCTGAAAGAGAGTCTGGTCTAAAGGGGAGCTTAGGCCAAAGAAAAATTATATCACCATAGGTCCTTATAGTTAATAAAAGAATAACAATATCAATAATTCAGTTAACATTCCGTGGTTTCTGCCCTCTTAAAAAGTGTGTGTTGCCCTTAGGCACCTGCAGCAGGCAACAACAACAGCAAAAAGTATATATATATATATACAGAGAGTTTCATTATTACCTTTACCTTTAGAAATTATATTTATCACATGCACACACTCAATTTCACAAGTCAGAAAAGAAAGCAAATATGACACGTGTACTCCCTGATGAGTATAGCACAGCAGGACGTCCCAGAATTTTTCACCTTTATCCCTTTACTTTTGCTATTTATGCCAAGAACATGGCTTTTCTATTGTCTGGTGTCCAGGTTTTATGCATTCTTTATAGCTCAGAGGAGAGGCTACTTTGTATAGTGATGTCTTCCCAGCACAGCTCATGCTCACTTCAGGTAAAGTTATCCCTTCCCTCTTGAAATATTCTTTTTATTTTATTTTATTTTTTAACTTTACAATAATTGTATTGGTTTTGCCATATATCAAAATGAATCTGCCACAGGTATACATGTGTTCCCCATCCTGAACCCTCCTCCCTCCTCCCTCCCCATACCATCCCTCTGGGATATCCCAGTGCACCAGCTCTTACCAGTTTATTATTGTGGAGAAAGTTCAATTCAGTTCAGTCACTCAGTTGTGTCCGACTCTATGTGACCCCATGAATCGCAGCACGCTAGGCCTCCCTGTCCATCACCAACTCCCGGAGTTTATTCTAACTCATGACCATCGAGTCGGTGATGCCATCCAGCCACCTCATCCTCTGTCATCTCCTCCTCAGCCTTCAATCCCTCCCAGCATGAAAGTCTTTTCCAATGAGTCAACTCTTCACATGAGGTGGCCAAACTATTAGAGTTTCAGCTTTAGCATCATTCCTTCCAAAGATCACCCAGGACTGGTCTCCTTTAGAATGGACTGGTTGGATCTCCTTACAGTCCAAGGGACTCTCAAGAGTCTTCTCCAACACCACAGTTCAAAAGTATCAATTCTTTGGTGCTCAGCTTTCTTCATAGTCCAACTCTCACATCCACATGACCACTGAAAAAACCATAGCCTTGACTAGATGGACCTTTTTTGGCAAAGTAATGTCTCTGCTTTTGAATATGCTATCTAGGTTGGTCAAACTTTCCTTCCAAGGAGTAAGCATCTTTTAATTTCTTGGAGACAATCACTATCTACAGTGATTTTGGAGCCCCCAAAATAAAGTCTGACACTATTTCCACTGTTTCCCCATCTATTTCCCATAAAGTGATGGGACCAGATGCCATGATCTTCGTTTTCTGAATGTTGAGCTTTAAGCCAACTTTTTCACTCTCCACTTTCACTTTCATCAAGAGGCTTTTGAGTTCCTCTTCACTTTCTGCCATAAGGGTGGTGTCATCTGCATATCTGAGGTTACTGATATTTTTCCCGGCAATCTTGATTCCAGCTTGTGCTTCTTCCAGCCCAGCATTTCTCATAATGTATTCTGCATAGAAGTTAAATAAGCAGGGTGAGAATATACAGCCTTGACGTACTCCTTTTCCTATTTAGAACCAGTCTGTTGTTCCATGTCTAGTTCTAACCGTTGCTTCCTGATCTGCTTATAGGTTTCTCAAGAGGCAGGTCAGATGACCTGGTATCCCCATCTCTTTAGAATTTTCCACAGTTTATTGTGATCCACAAAGTCAAAGGCTTTGGTATAGTCAATAAAGCCAAAATAGATGTTTTTTCTGGAACTCTTTTGCTTTTTCAATGATCCAGCAGATGTTGGCAATTTGATCTCTGGTTCCTCTGCCTTTTCTAAAACCATCTTGAACATCTGGAAGTTCACAGTTCACATATTGCTGAAGCCTGGCTTGGAGAATTTGAGCATTACTTTACTAGCATGTGCTATGCTAAGTCACTTCAGTCGTGTCCGACTCTGTGCGACCCCATAGATGGCAGCCCACCAGGCTCCCCCATCCCTGGGATTCTCCAGGCAAGAACACTGGAGTGGGTTGCCATTTCCTTCTCCAATGCGTGAAAGTGAAAAGTGAAAGTAAAGTCACTCAGTCGGGTCTGACTCTTAGCTACCCCATAGATTGCAGCCTAACAGGCTCCTCCGTCCACGGGATTTTCCAAGCAAGAGTCCTGGAGTGGGGTGCCATTGCCTTCTCCGTACTAGCATGTGAGATGAGTGCATTTGTGCGGTAGTTTGAGCATTCTTTGGTATTGCCTTTCTTTGGGATTGGAATGAAAACTGACCTTTTTCAGTCCTGTGGCCACTGCTGAGTTTTCCAAATTGCAGGGAAAGGGTTGAAGTTTATGAACAGCATGCAAATGTCTTACTTCATATACACCTTTGTTACTCATTCTCTCCTTCCAGACATTGTTTTCAAAGTCTACTCTTTACTTGTTAGATATATCTTTCCCTTCTTTTCATTTCCTTCAGATGACAGACTTTCCTTCTGTTTCACTGGGAAAGTGGATGTCATCTGGTAGGGTCTCCTCATGTTCTTTTACCTCCAAATATAAAAAGCTTACTTCAATCTACACCCATTCTTCTCTTTCCACTTTTCTTTTTTTTTTTTTTTAACTTAAATTTATTTATTTTAATTAAAGGCTAATTACTTTAGAATATTGTATTGGTTTTGCCATACATCAACATGAATCCGCCACGGGTGTACATGTGTTCCCAATCCTGGAAAGCCCTGAACTTCTATCAGTGTTCATCCTCTCCTCTGCTGCTGACTTCTGGGGTAGTCACCTCAGGCAAGTCAAATCTCTTCTAATCATCAGTTTTATTTTCTCCATAAAATCCTTCCCACTGGAAGTCTGTGTTAACTCTCTATTGCTACGAATTCACGGCTGGGGTGGCACATTCCCCTCTAGCTGCACGCATATTTCTGCCTGTATTCACAAACTTCTCAAAGGGGTTTTTGTTTTTAGATACCACTTTCATGACCCGCTCTGCCTCCACTTCTCTTCAATCTCACTCTACCTTCATGCCTCTTCCAAACCTTCTCAGGTAGCCACTTGACTTTCTTGTTGATAAATCCACTGGACACTTTTCAGTTCTCATGTTGCTTTCCCACTAGTATATAAAGGTTGACTATTCAGTCCTTTTTGAAACGTATCAACCTTTAATTCCCCGATTCCACAATTTTTACAAATGTATTTGATTTTCCTACTTTTTGGTGGTTTCTTTTTCTATTCTTTCTCTTTTACTGGACCATATGTTTAAAAGGGCTACAAAACTCAGTCATGGGCCTCATACACCTCTCCTTGTTTTCTCTTTCCCTCCCTCCCTTTCTCTATGACCTTCATCACTCACATTTAAACACATTTTGAAATATCAGCTATCTTACAGTGAATTGTACCAAGAGCTATGTTCACCCTTTGATAAAATGGAGACATACCCAACAAGCATATTATATTTTGGGTCAGCCAATAAAATACCCTCTATTGTAAACAATATTTAATTAAAATGTACCATGTTTCTATTTTTTATTTTACTACTGAACATCACTGTCTTGTTTCATATATTAACTATTTCTTTAGATAAACAAATTAATCAAAATAGAGAAAGCATATGAAGCAAGTAGAATAAACAGATTTTTTATTATTGTATTAATAAGATATTCTTAACTTTTGACAAAATAAATAATACACAGTGAGTCAACATATGAGAAATGGTGCAAATGCTGATGTGGTTATCTTTGTTTTGAGGTCTGTGAAATTCAAGCAAAGATTCCTGGTGGAGAATTTTTAACCAAATTGAGAAGCAACATCTGAAAAGAAATATATAGATATGGAAGTTATATCAATTAAGCTCTTTTGGGTTACAATAAACAGGGAGAAAAATTAATTGCTTCAACCATTATTCTAGGAATATATTTCAAAATAGAATTCACTTAAAAGCAAATATAACTTGCTTTTTAATATTAATAATTATAGAGTAAATACCTTCAGATATTACAGTATTTGGACATTTACCTAGAATAAAACATTACAGAGAAATAAGACTAGCGATAATGCAGATATGATGAGAAATTACTGGAAGGGGGATAGTGACTTGCAACTAATGAATGAAAACAACCTACTCTGAAATAGTGAAAATTTCAGCATGGGAAATAAGAGGTCAAGGAAACTGTAATCAACTGCAGGTTAGAAGAAAGGAAGAGAAAGACACTGAGCACAGAGCTAAATCTGTCTCTAGAAGAAAATAAAAGGATTATATGATATATCAGTGAAAATAAAAAGGTTAGCATGAGTGCGTATGTGTGTGTGTGTATAACATGTATTCTGATATTTAGATTGATCTCTATCCATCATAGACATGCTTTATATTGCTTTGACTTGACTTTTCTAGGTGCATAATTTCTGGTGTTAATACAAATATGATAATTCTAACTTTTCTTGTGTCTTTAAAATTCAGACTATATTCTAGGAATTATAAAGAGTTTTCTTTTTTTTTTTCTGTATTTCTTTCAAATGTGGTTAACCCCATACAACAGATTCTTGACAGATAAATTTGTTATTATGTGTGATCCACTGATAGATAAACTTAAAAGTTTGTTAGCAGTTTTTATAGAATCAGATGAGCACAACTCAGGAAGATATAACAACTGATTTCTGTTCAAATGAGTTAAGCTGGATCATAGAGACCAAGAGAGGGATTCTAACGTCTTTAGGAGTATTTCTGATAGCAGGGAACATGGGGTGTTTTTTCTCTAGGACAGTTAATAAGCTGACAAATGATCTTTAGGTGTGCATAAGTAGGTTTGGCTTAAATTTTTTTTTTTTTCATCGTTATTCTTTTATTTTTTTTTCTAATTTTATTTTATTTTTAAACTTTACATAATTGTATTAGTTTTGCCAAATATCAAAATGAATCTGCCACAGGTATACATGTGTTCCCCATCCCGAACCCTCCTCCCTCCTCCCTCCCCATACCATCCCTCTGGGCCGTCCCAGTGCACCAGCCCCAAGCATCCAGCGTTGTGCATCGAACCTGGACTGGCAACTCGTTTCCTACATGATATTTTACATGTTTCATTGCCATTCTCCCAAATCTTCCCACCCTCTCCCTCTCCCACAGAGTCCATAAGACTGTTCTATACATCAGTGTCTCTTTTGCTGTCTCGTACACCGGGTTATTGTTACCTTCTTTCTAAATTCCATATATATGCGTTACTATACTGTATTTATGTTTTTCCTTCTGGCTTACTTCACTCTGTATAATAGGCTCCAGTTTCATCCACCTCATTAGAACTGATTCAAATGTATTCTTTTTAATGGCTGAGTAATACTCCATTGTGTATATGTACCAAAGCTTTCTTATCCATTCATCTGCTGATGGACATCTAGGTTGCTTCCATGTCTTGGCTATTATAAACAGTGCTGCGATGAACATTGGGGTACACGTGTCTCTTTCCCTTCTGGTTTCCTCAGTGTGTATGCCCAGCAGTGGGATTGCTGGATCATAAGGCAGTTCTATTTCCAGTTTTTTAAGGAATCTCCACACTGTTCTCCATAGTGGCAGATATCCTTACTGAAAACTCCCTCATTTATCTATATACCTCAAATATCACCTCCTCAGAAAGATTGCTGTAGCTTCCCTCTCCTGTGGTCACTCTATATACCATCACCACACTTTCTCTACTTGATATTTTATTATTTACTTGATTATTTATTGTCTATTAGACTAAGGGACACTAGGTTTAACACAGTGCAATAAGTGTGGGGTATTAACAGAAAAAACACTGCGATTATTCTACGTTGATAACCATGGCTATTCTTTTGCGGGATGGTCCATTATGTAATTATTGTGACATGTAAAAAACACTCATAACATTATTTAGTTAACATTGACACTTAATGTCCAACACTAACTGATACACACACACACACACACACACACACACACTCATACACACAATATATTAAAAAAACCTATGACATTTAATAGAAAAGTTTTATAAAAGGCTGGAATTTTTATTCTCATTAATTCATGTATCTTTTGTAAGAAAATACTCTATATCATGACAAGAAAATAAAATTGATCTCTATAAGTAACTTGGAAATTGTTTTCATTTGTTACTTTCAATTCTTCAGGCAAGGCTGGTTGCTATGGTTGCAAGGTCCTGTGTTTGACAAACTTTATTTTAGTTCTTCTACCTCTATTTGTGAATTTAGGCAAGGAAGATAAACTCCCTCATCATTGTAATGAACATAACATTTCCATCTCTATAAAATGATTTAAGATTAAATAAGAAAAATAAATAATAGCTACAAGAATGCCTGGCACATATTACTACAAACAGGTTAGTCACTATTCTTTTGAAGTATTTTTTTATATTTCAGATATCCACTAACAATTGTCTTTATGTGATAATTCTCAGAAGGCAAGCATATTTTCTTCCATTCCTAATATTTTTATTAGGTTACCATTGCACTAACCATTTTGCCACCATGATTTTAATAGCCATCATTCCCACTGTCAGTCTGTCCCTAAATATTATCATACTCTTTTCCTCTGTCTTGTATGACAGACATGCATTGGTGCTCAGCTGCTCAGTCATGTCCAACTCTTTGCTACCTCCTGGACTGCAGCCCATCAGGCTCCTCTGTCCATGGAATTTGCCAGGCAAGAATACTGGAGTGCATTGCCAGTTCCTTCTCCAGGAGATCTTCCCCGCCCAGGGATCAAACTAGCCTCTCATGCGTCTCCTGCATTGGCAGGCAGATTCTTTACCACTGAGCCACCTGGAAAGGCCCATATGACTGACACAGCGCCCTATAATCAACTGTTAAGTTATGCAATTTCTCTTTCTCAAGGTCTCTCACACATGGTTCATTTTTTTCCATTTCCATAACATCTCTTTGATTAGAAATAGATTTGGAAAATATATTCAAAGAAGTTTTTTAAAAGAAGCAAGGGAAGCTTGTATATTTATAAAAGACTGTTTGCCTTAGGGAGTTTTGTATCAGAGAATGGAAAATGAAGACTACAAGCTAAAGATAACCAGAAATAGAACAAGAATCAGTGGTGGCAGATCCTTCATCAGAAATTGAACGGAGAGTAACACTCTGAAATCTATAGAGGGGACGTGGAATGGTATCAGTACTGTATGTGGACTTACCATTTTCACAATGCACAATGTTTAAAGTCCCCCAGAGTAAATATAACATTAGGAAAGAGCCATGCCTATTTTTTAAAATATATTTTCTCCTTAAAATATCTAAATTATGCTGGCATAACATAATTTTGGATTCATTAGTTTGTTGTTTCGGGATGAGAAAAACTTCAAAGCATTTGACTCATTAGGATGAAGTTTGTAAATATTTAGGAATGATATTGAGATTTTAAAAGCATCTTTTATTTTCAAATATAACTGTCGTACAATCTGAATATAGCCCCAAAAGCTTCATGGAACACTGTCTGAAAATCCCTATAGTTCTAGTATGCAAGACAGAGGATGTATTTCAAGGACCAAGAACATAAAGAAGCATCCAGAATAACAACTGGAGGTCAGGCTGAGGGTAACATTCTGTGAAGGCTGGAGCTGCTGATCCTGGTGATGTTCATTTGTGGACACAGAGGTAAAGACTGAGAAGGGTTTCATGCTTTAGTCAGCAAGTCTTGGAAGCAGAGACAGAAGACTGTACTTTTTATACTAGACTCTATTTTTCACTCTTACTGATTTAGAAATCTTGATAAAATTACCTTAATTGATTGAACCTCAGTTTATTCAGTAGACAGATATAAAACAATTACTCTCTTATAGGTTACAGCAAAGATGGAGTAAAAAGTTTTAAAAGTTATTTAAAAATGTTAGTAGGATTTTGAATGGAACTGTATGGAAAGTCAGAGAAATCATATGTGCAGATATTTGGAATTATAGATATTGCAGTTGCAAGGAAATTATAACTTTTCTTTCAAGTAATGGTTAAAACTTAAATTTTGTTGAATACCAAGTACATCAAATCATCTCTTCTTTAACCTAGTTTAACCTGAAAAACCACATATAAATGTATGGATGATGACTTGAGGTGACCAAAAAGAGTTAGTCTAAAATTATTCCTAAAAAAGAAAAAAATAGATCGGTAGTTGATGTAGGATTTAAAATCTCATATCCTATTTATCCTTCAGTAATATATTTTTAAAATCCGAAATTTAACTTGGTTGTGAATTAAATTATGTAGTTCATTGTTTGGAGCAGAAAAAGTCTGATGCCAAATATAGAACTTTATACTATATTTAACTTTAATTTTATAGCTGATAATTACTTTTTAAGATTTAAAATAAAAATGTCCCAGTTATTTAATTGTACAAATACATATATAATAAACAGATTGCTGAGAGCTAGATGGGTAGATGGAGTCTCCTATATTAGATGTGTTAGATATTAGATATACTTTTGATAAAGTGTTATTGATTTTATACTCTGAAAAGTAAATGACTGTAAAAACTTGAATTACTTCTCTCATTACTTGAATTACATTTACTATTAAATAAAAAAAAAAAAATCAGGATGTTTTAGTACCAAGATCTTGATGCCTAGTTCTTTACTGTACCATCAAGATGACAGAAACAGGATTTTGCAACACTTTCTGAACAAGCGATGATGAAACTGAGGCCTACCTTCAGAAATTTTTTTTTGTTATGCTCCCAACTTGTTCTCTGTAGATGCACAGTTAAAAACAAGTATGTGAGGATCAGGTAACCTTAGTTCAAATCCCAGTTGCAACACCCACCAGTTGTGAGAAACCTAACATGTAACCTAAACCCTTGACAACTGCATTTCCTCTTCTCTAACATGGAGATAATAGCATCGATTTTTATAGAATTTAGTGAGATAATCAAAATTCAGTCATGAATTATGTATAATGCATACTTTTCCCATTTCTATAACCATATTAGGTGTAATTTGACATTGTAATTTTATAATATATTAGATTTAAATATTCTATATGGGCAAAAAGTTTCACTTTTGTGACATTTTAAAACGTGTGAGGATCATGTATTTCACTTCCACCAATATAAATGGAACAAAATTTTCTATTATTTTATATCTAAAAATATTACTACTAATGATATGGGAGCAAGTGTGTAAGTGTGCGTGTGTGTATGTGTGTGTGTGTGTTAGGGGTCTGAGAGAACCAAATTTTTCTATAATTTAATTATAAAAATACTTCAATTGGCCAAACACAGGCTCTGAGGTGTTAGAAACTCTTCATTTTGAAGGGATGGAAAGTGAAAAGCAGAAAATTATTTTAATATGTTGAAACATTGTCAGTGTATTGATATGGCATTATAATGATACAGTGTATAGTACTCCTTACCTTTCCAGTAGTGGATGATTCAAATCTTGGATATAAGTGTGGAGTACATGTCAATTTATACTGCATGCTGCTGCTAAGTCACTTCAGTCGTGTCCGACTCTGTGCGACCCCATAGACGGCAGCCCACCAGGCTCCCCCGTCCCAGGGATTCTCCAGGCAAGAACACTGGAGGGGGTTGCCATTTCCTTCTCCAATACATGAAAGTGAGAAGTCAAAGTGAAATCATTCAGTCATGTCCAACTCTTAGCGACCCCATGGACTGTAACCCACCAGGCTCTTCCATCCATGGGATTTTCCAGGCAAGAGTTCTGGAGTGGGGTGCCATTGCCTTCTCCATTTATACTGCATACCATTCCATAAAGAAATCTAGAACGAGAGCATCCAATCTGCACACCAAGGGATAAGGTGACACCTCCTTAGGAAACACACCCTCTTCTTTCCTAGAAATACACAGAACAAGGCTTTAAGAGTAGGATCCCAAAGCTGCCGTTTTCCTTTATTTCTCAATACCTTCAGCCCCCGTCAGCTGATATTAACAAGGCACAGAGCCATTAAATACGTGCAGTTCTTTGCATGTCGGTTACATCTCAATAAAGCTGTTAATAAATAAATAAATAAGGCACAGATACTCAAATAGGACAATTACAGAAAAAGATATTTTTATTTACGCCTTACAGGTATAGATATGTTTCCATACAGCACTGAAAGAAGTGCTTATTAGGAGCAAGGACTTAATCCCAGAACCGTTTCTGCTGCCCAGGTTAGCTGTTTAACCCTGGGCAGGTTGCCTAAAATTCCTAAGCCTTTGTTTCCTTATCTGTGTTAAGGTAGTTGATACTTGTTTATTCTACATATGATCGTTATACTTTATATGTGAACATAGTCTGAAATGATATGCATATTTAATATAGTGCTTAGTGTCTTAACAAATGATCAATAAATCATAATTATTAGAATTTTATTGTGATGATATGTTTCCTCTTCTACTGTTCTCAATGTTTAGTAATAAGGCAACAGCCTTTGAGTCAAGGGGTGAAGGAGTGGCAGCATAAGGTTCTCCATTCTCTTCAGATGAAAATGTACACTAATACTCCAAGAACACTACTGAAAGAGAAAATATCCAGAGAATCACTGGCAACGATGGAGCCCACATTCAGAGTAGTGAAGAGGCAGGTACTATATTACCTATCTAGATGAGCACTAAATAGGTGGTGTCCCTCTAATATTGAATATATGGTAGTTTCAAAGTGAAAGATCCTCATTAGAATTTAAAAATGTGTATTACATTTACATAGCTTGCTTCTATTATGGAAAGAAGAAAAGGTTTTACCATCAAATAGAGTATATAGTTATTATTACGAGAGTGTGTGCTAAGTTGCTTCAGTCATGTCTGATTCTTTGAGACCCTTTGGACTGTAGCCCTCCAGGCTCCTCTGTCCGTGGAATTCTCCAGGCAGGAATACTGGAGTGGGTTGCTGTGACCTCCGTCAGGGGATTTTCCAACCCTAGGATCAAACCCATCTCTTATGTCTCCTACATTAGCAGATGGTTCCTTGTCACTAACGCCACCTGGGAAACCGCAGATATTGATATATGTGTAGATTATTACTCTCATTAGTGAGCATACTAAGAAATAGAGTATATAGTTATTGATATAGGTATAGATTATTACTATTACAATCATTAACTTTATTAACACATTTAAATTATACAGAGACAGAAAATAAGTTGTAAAATCCCTCTACAATCAGAAGTAAACTCAGTTAAACAAATGCAAGTTTAATACCCTTCAATTGACCTTGCAAAACTCCAAGGTATTGATGAAGTTATATGCATCCAGTACTTTAATATTCTCATTGGCATAGGATCATCACATAATTTTCTTTGGTATTTGGTGCAAGACACTACAGATCTGAAAGAATGGACTCAGCACTACCTAAAGTGTGCCACAGTCAGGATCTAAATCATCAAAAACAGGTTTAATATTTGCAACAGGTTTGAAAGTACTGGGCTAGTGCATTTCTTATTCTTCTTAAAGTATGATGAAAGTATGCTTGGTGTAATGTTCAAACCAAGACATTTGGAGCCACTGCTTTGTTGACTGAGCTTGAGTTCAGGTTTTAACCACTTAATGGCTGCATCACTTTGAACAAGTTACTTTATCTCTACGTGCCCAGATTTATCATATGTGCAATGGATATGTGTTCAACAGTTAAAAGAATTAAAAGATTTAATAAACATGATCTTAGAATCTTGTGTTTGGCATAAGAGATTATACTGTATTTGTAATGATGATGATGATGTTCATACCTAGCCAGTATCACTCGTGAATCAGTTGACTTCAATGATTTAGGAACCTATAACAATCAGATATTTCTTAGTTATGACTATCAAATATTATTTGGTAAATCAATCATAATAAAGGAAAACTTGAAAAGAAAGTGAAAGTGAAGTCGCTCAGTCGTGTCCGACACTTTGCGACCCCATGGACTGTAGCCTACCAGCTCCTCCCTCCATGGGATTCTCCAGGCAAGAGTACCGGAGTGGGTTGCCGTTTCCTTCTCCAGGGTATCTTCCCAACCCAGGGATTGAACCCAGGTCTCCCACATCCCAGGCAGACGCTTTAACCTCTGAGCCACCAGGGAAGCCCTAAAACTTGAAAGCTGATCCTCAAATGTAATAATATCAAACAAACCAGTCAATCCTAAAGGAAATAAACCCTGAATATTCATTGGAATGACTGTGAAGCCCCAGTACTTTGGCCACCTGATGCGAAGAGCCTACTCGTTGGAAAAGACCCTGATGCTGATGCTGGGAAAGATTGAAGGCAGGAGGAGAAGGGGACGACAGAGAATGAGATGGTTGGATGGCATCACCGAATCGATGGACATGAATTTGAGCAAGCTCAGGGAGTTGGTGATGGACACGGAAGCCTGGCGTGTTGCCGTCCGTGGGGTCACAAAGAGTCAGACATGACTGAACTGAACTGAACTGATGTGTGCTGATAGAATTAAAAACAAATTTGTTTGCCTGATGTTTTCTGAAACTTCCCAAAGGTATTTTTTTAATTTAAATAGAATATTTTAGAATGATATAATGTTAAAACTAGGGCTTAAATAATGTTGTTTCAGGTTAAATGACAATGATAATAATAATGCTTTAAAGCTTTAAAAGTATTTGACATTTAAATATTACTTTATTTACCCCACTCTGACTACATAATGCAATAAAACACATAACATTTGACACTAACTGGGAAATATTTGTGTAGTCTTAAAATGTTCATTAACTTACTAAAATAGTAAAATTAGGAGTAATTTACATTCAAGCAAACAGCAGTGGCAAAGAGAGAGCTGCAAAAAGAATCTCATAGAATACGGTAACTAATTTTTCTTGAATTTTTCTCATAACTGTGCTCTAAAAGGCCATTTATTTTGATGTTTGTGCTGATTACTCTCTGCCCATTTTCCATCTTTCTCTCTGCACTGCACAAGAAAATGTATAGGTGATAGCTCTCAGCATTTCACACTGGTGGGAGAGATTAGCAGGAGTGATGACTTTGACAAATCAGATATATTAAGCCTTTGCTAGAGGGATCTACTGCAGAAAAGCTGGTCTGTCAATGTAACAAAGATCCTTTACTTTTTTCCCAAAAAAAGGCAACATTCTTCAGAATACCATAAAGAAACTGAACCTAATTGCCTGTACGTCAAATTATTGTTTTGCAATATCCTGGTAGAGCTTTGTAACATTAACCAACTACTGACCTATATCATTTTATAAAGAGAAAATACAAATTTTATGTATCATTTCTAAATGGGAGTTACCATGGGCATAAAAATTGATTTAAAAATACTACTTCTTGGACACAGAAGTTGCTCATTGGTCAGAATATTTAGGCTCTATTGCACTCTTACAACCAAAGCTATTGACATGTTTGTGTTTTTATATGCTACAGCAATTTTTAAGATTGTCAAGAGTTGAAAAATGATACTTTTCCAAATGCATGACTCTTTCAGAGATATTGATGTTCTTTTAACTGATCTGTGAGTAAGTCTGGAAAAGAAATTGGTTTCCCTTAAATTCCATTTTTAATGGTTAAGGCAGCTACCCAGGGCTTCTCACAGTTCCAAGGTTTTGAACATTAGCTATATATCTGCTGATAGAATTTTGTACTTCAGTTAACTGTGTTTAAGCCAGCATGAGAGTAGGATAAAGGAGCGATAGGGATAGTTGAAAAGCAGATTTGAGAAGAGTGTTTAAATGGTAGAATATTTATTATAAAATCTGTCTCCATTTATCATAGTTCTGAGAGTCCTTGATTGTCATCATTCTGCCATTACGTATCCTTCTATCTCTGAAAGAAATTCCAATTCTAAGCCTCCATTCAAGAAAAATCATATTTTGCACCTAACCTTTAGTAACCTTAGTGTTTTTCTCTGCACGAATCTTGTCCATATACTGTTATTTAAGAGTGATTCTTGTGAATGATTTACAGATTAAAACATGATTTCTGTGCATACTCTGTATTTACATGTTTCCTTAAATCTATGTCAGATACATTTGACATTATGGGATGTTATATGGGATATGCTGTATGGGGTTTATATTTTTTTCTCCTTAATTTTAGGTTTGGAAAAGGCTTCTTGATAAATTCTGAAATATGATTTTTGGAATAAAATCTCTCTAAAGGTCATTCAGAATAAAGTTACTACATGCAGAAGATAGATTTTGAGAACCAAGGTAATAAGACTAAGTCAAATTCAAAATTTAAAGACTAATGATAGATTTGATAAATGTAACTAAGGGCCCAATATCAGGTCATCTAAATGTCATAGTCACTACATCAGCAAGGGTATAGGTGGTACTCTAATCACTGACACGTCCTAAACACTTTTTAGTATAATTGAGTATTTGATCATTAACAATATTTCATAAAAAGCTTTCTCCTATGTCAGCCATGGAGACACACTTAAAACAAGGACAAAGAAGACTCAAGTTTGAGATATGTTTTATCCAAAAGAGCTGTTCAGATTCTGACCTAAATTACAGTTTGTCTGGTTCACTCGAAGGGGAAAAAAAAAATGAAATGTCTACCAAGTTGACGGTATACTCAGAGCTTTAACCTAACATTGAGTTGGCTGTGATTCAGATTTTACCAGAAACATTTATTATGTAAAGAATTATCCACAAGGCTAAATTGTTCAAGCTATAGGCCATGTGGCCTTGCATTATATTCCTAGAGTTGTTATAAACTATCAGTGATTTTGAATGCAAATTTTTATATGGCACAAATTACAATGTGACTTGTAGGATATTTTGAATGTTTTTATGGTTTATTTCTCAGAAAGAGAGAGACATAATGTTTGGAATTCATCTAGAGAGTGATTTCATATTGCTGCTGCTAAGTCATTTCAATCGCGTCCGACTCTGTGCGACCCCATAGACGGCAGCCCACCAGGCTCCCCCGTCCCTGGGATTCTCCAGGCAAGAACACTGGAGTGGGTTGCCATTTCCTTCTCCAATGCATGAAAGTGAAAAGTGAAAGTGAAGTTGCTCAGTCTGTCTGACTCTTCGTGACCGCATGGACTGCAGCCTACCAGGCTGCTCCGTCCATGGGATTTTCCAGGCAAGAGTACTGGAGTGGATTGCCATTGCTTTTTCCGATTTCATGTTACAAGCTGCTAAATCTTAGCCCAACCTATTTTGTGGGACCATAAATTTTGCTCAAATTTAGAGAATTTATTGGGAGAAGGCAATGGCACCCCACTCCAGTACTCTTGCCTGGAAAATCCAATGGATGGAGGAGCCTGGAAGGCTGCAGTCTATGGGGTTGTGAAGAGTTGGACACAACTGAGCAACTTCACTTTCACTTTTCACTTTCATGCATTGGAGAAGGAAATGGCAACCCACTCCAGTGTTCTTGCCTTGAGAATCCCAGGGACAGGGTAGCCTGGTGGGCTGCCATCTATGGGATCGCACAGAGTCAGACACGACTGAAGCAACTTAGCAGCAGCAGCAGCAGAAAATTTATTAGTAGGATTTGCTACCCAAAATTGTTGTCCAGTTGCTAAGTCATTTCCAACTCTTTGCAACCCTGTAGACCTTAGGCTCCTCTGTCCTTGGTTAGCTCCCAGAGTTTGTTCAAATTCATGTCATTGAGTTGGTAATGCTATCTAACTATCTCATCCTCCACTTCCCCTTTCCCCTTTACTTCAGTCTTTCTCAGCATCAGGGAAAGATTGACTTTTTCAATGAGACACCTCTTCACATCAGGTTGAAGCCTCAGCTTCAGCATCAGTCCTTCTTATGAATATTCAGGGTTGATTTCCTTTAGGATTGAATGATTTGATCTTCTTGCAGTCCAAGTGACTCTCAAAAGTCTTCTCCAGCACTGCAATTTGAAAACTTAGATTCTTCAGTGCTCATCCTTCTTTATGATCTAACTCTCACATTCATTGATGACTACTGGAAAAACCACTGTTGTTATATTTACATTAATCAAATCTATCCATCAGTTCAGTTCAGTTCATTTCAGTCGCTTAGTCATGTCCGACTCTTTGCGACCCCATGAATCACAACACGCCAGGCCTCCCTGTCCATCACCAACTCCTGGAGTTCACTCAAACTCATGTCCATCGAATCAGTGATGCCATCCAGCCATCTCATCCTCTGTCGTCCCCTTCTCCTCCTGCCCCCGATCCCTCCCAGCATCACAGTATTTTTCCAATGAGTCAACTCTTCGCATGAGGTGGCCAAAGTACTGGAGTTTCAGCTTTAGCATCATTCCTTCCAAAGAAAGTCCAGGGCTGATCTTCAGAATGGACTGGTTGGATCTCCTTGCAGTCCAAGGGACTCTCAAGAGTCTTCTCCAACACCACAGTTCAAAAGCATCAATTCTTCAGCACTCAGCTTTCTTCACAGTCCAACTCTCACATCCATACATGACCACTGGAAAAACCATAGCCTTGACTAGACGGACCTTTGTTGGCAAGGTAATGTCTCTGCTTTTCAATATGCTATCTAGGTTGGTCATAACTTTTCTTCCAAGGAGTAAGCGTCTTTTAATTTCATGGCTGCAGTCACCATCTGCAGTGATTTTGGATCTATCATTAGGCTTTATATTTTGAATTCAACTGAGGCTTATTATTTTGGTTTCTAAAATCTATCTTCTGCAGTAGTAATTTTATTTTGAATAGCCTTTTAAAAAATTTTATTCCAAAATAATATTTCCCAATTTGTCAAGAAGCCTGATACTTTTAGAAAGAACATAGTTTCAGATCGAAGGAGAAAAAAAATGTAAATCCCATACAATATGTCCCATATAACATCCCATCATGTCAGATATATCCAGCATATGTTGCTTTTTGTGACCCCATGGGCTGTAGCCTGCCAGGGTCCTCTGTCCGCGGGATTCTCCAGCCAAGAATAGTGGAGTGGGTTGCCATTTCCTACTCCAGAGGATTTTCCAGACTCAGGAACTGAACCCAGGTCTGTTGCATTGCAGGCAGATTCTTTACCTTCTGAGCTATAGGGAAGTCACCTATGAATTAGGTTAAACAGTAAACTCTTACAAAGCATATTTTCATGAAGGCTACATGAATAATCCAGAGTTTCACAAACAAACAAAACAGTTAACTTAAAAAAAAATGTGGCTTTATTGACAATTCCTTCACTAGGGAAGATATTTATATTTGTGTGAAGTACGGGCAACTTTTTCTATCACACTTGACTTCATATTTGCCTCTCCACTCAAGGCATACATACAAAGCAATCTCCAGTCCTGGTTTACCATGTCCTACAACAATTCCCTTAAGTGAAATGAAAGTTTCTTGGTTGTGTCTCAGTCGTGTCTAACTCTTCGCAACCTCATGGACTGTAGCCTACCAGGCTCCACTGTGCATGAAATTCTCCAGGCCAGAATACTGGACTGGGAATACTGGACTGGGAATGGGTAGCCTTTCTCTTCTCCAGGGGATCTTCCCCAACCCATTGACTGAACCCAGGTCTCCCACATTGAAGGTGGATTCTTTACCATCTGAACCACCAGGAAGTCCAAGAATACTTGAGTGGGTAACCTATCCATTCTCCAGCAGATCTTCCTGACCCAGGAATTGAACTGGGGTCTCCTGAATTGTAGGCAGATTCTTTACCAGCTGAGCTACCAGGGAAGCCACCTGAATGAACTTTATTCCTTCCATACCACCACACACTATTACACTAGCACAATCACATTGATTCCTTGAGCATTCAGGGCTCATTTTCTTTTTTTTTTTTTAATTAACCAACTACTGCAAGACAACTACATGAACTAAAATGGCTTTATCCATTCATCTCCACTTAAATTTATAAATATTACCGGTCATTGATCTGTGTGGATTCTGACTTTCCTATTCCCTGTGGTTCATTTCCTAAGACTAAAATGTCACCCTTCTATTCTCCTTTAAAAATTCAGAATAAGGCTCTTACTTCATTCCTTGGTATAGGAAGCTGGAAAACTGGCTAAGCTGCAAAAGTGTTCACATGACTTTATATAGTTTATATATGACTACATTTACATTATATATGTATACACACACACAGACAGAAGCTGAAAAAAATATATAGGTTTCTTTTGCTCTTTTATAATATTACTGGATCCAAGCCTTTGGGTTTGAAATGGAAGACTTTCAGTAGGGAATTTTAACAGACCTGTAAGGTTAAAGCCTTTCCAGGTGGCTCAGTGATAAAGAATCTCTGCTAATACAGGAGACGCTGATTTGATCCTTAGGTCAGGAAGATCCCCTAGAGAGTGAAATGGCAACCCACTCCAGTATTCTTGCCTGGAAAAATCTCTGAAGGGCTACAGTCCATGGGGTCACAAAGAGTCGGACATGACTTAGCAACTGAACAACAAAGAGGATTTGTACCTAAATCCTCTTAATTTAGGTACAAGAAATTGTACAATTTAATAAAATTCTGCATTTTCCCCATATTTAGATAGTAATTATACAATAGATCATGAAGCTTTGAAATATGAAGAAAAAAATTGTTTTTGTTTCCCTCATGATTTCTTTAAATACATTTGATTGAAATCAGTATCTAGTAAGTGCAATATTTTGGAAAAAAAAAAAAAAGACTGTTCTCTAATGTAAACCTTTTTGCAATAATCTTAACAACTCCCAAAACTAGAGAGATCTGACAATTGTTCTGATGGACAAAAAAAATGGGATTTTCTGAAAAGTCATTTCAGCAGAAGATTTGACCTCAACCTTCTATCAGCATTATTTTACAGAGTCATAAATAGTTTCTTGGCAAAATCCAATCAATTTTCTTCCTTTTCCCAGTTGTATTTACAATCTTTCTAATACATTTTTCTTCATTATCTTGCCTGAAGCTTTACTTTTTTTTTTAATTTGTTTTTCTTTACTAGCTCTTCTTTTTAAAATCAGTGTCTGATGTACTCAGTTCCTTGCAATATTCTCTAAATATTAAACATTTGTGAACTCATTTTTCTAAAAAAAAAACGAATAATTATTCATTGTCTGTTTTGTGTTAAATACTGAGGCAATCCATCAACTATTCTCCTGGCCTTAGGTTTGTTTATATTTATGGCTCACGAGTCATATGTTCTGATCAATCAGTCTGTCTCTAGTTACAAGCAGATTTGAAATGAGAAAATTAAGATCATAGAATATTTTATCAAAATCCTTTAAAATGGCTTCTTCTGTTTTAACAAAGGCAAGGAGTTAGTTCAGTGAATGTATGAGCTTTGACTATATAATTATGTAATTTACTCAAACAGTATAGTGATTAATAATAAAAGTTCTGGGATGTGAATGGGCTGCATAATATTTGCAGCAACTTCTAAGTTTTGTTTGTTTTACAGAAATAAATAAGAAAGTTCTTGTAAATTGTGTGATATAGTAAGCACTCTTTAAAGCCTAGGTCTAATAATGATCATCACAATTGCCTTTATAAGTGTTATCAAGAAATCCATCTGTATTCCTCTTTGGACTATACATACTCTAAAGTGACAATAAAATTCTCAATATCATATACTGTCTATAAATATCTCATTCAAATTATAGAATTATACAAATAATTAGTTATTTTTAGAGTCAGGCATTTATTAATCAAAAAATATGCACAAATACCCACATTTAAAGTCAGGATTTATTGCCTTTCAGATCCATTCTTGCTGCCCAGCCCCATCTCTGTTTTACATCACAGGGGACTTCTAGTTCCCAGCTTCCTCTGACAATTGGCTTCCAGGCGAGTTGTCAGTGAGTGGCTTTGGTAAAGACTGGGCAGGAGCAGTAGAAAAGTCAGGGAGCTTCTCCATCCCTAGCGTTGCCCTCAGATGGCATTTCTAACAGTAGTCACCTCCCTTCCAGAGTTCCAGCTCTCACTGGCAGTCTTCATCACAGTTCTATCTCCCACTGAGCAGCCCCACTCTCTGGGCTCAGGTAACACTATTTTCTCCCTGGATCCTTTCAGCTCTAGGAATAGTAACACCTTCCTACCATTACTAATCTTTGGGTTGGCTCACTGTCAGTTTAGGCTTCTTATCCCTTAAACCATTACCAATCCATCTATTAAATTCCCTCTGTTAAAATATCCAATATGGTTTTTGTTTTCTGTAGTAAAGACTGATACTCCATCCAAAAAAAAAAAACCTTCCTGCCCCCAAATCTGGCAAAAGGCCTTCCTTTCTTTTGCACATATGTGACTATAGGGTTCTGGAGGCAATTTTGAAACTTTTAAGGCAGCTACCACTACCCAAGTGTAGTGTCAGTCTTCAACTGGGTAATCACTGCCATTTGTCAGTAATTCTTGATATTATAGCTGGCCCCTCTTCTGGTCTCTCCTTAGTCATTTAAAAACCTTCAGCATTTTCTCTAAGTCCTCTACCATTTCAAGATAAGCTTAATTCATAATTAAATAAAATACTGGTTTGTAAAGGAAAATTTTAACCTCAGAAGGTAAATTCATCCACCCCCCCGCCCCAAGACAACTTATCCGGAAAAGCTATAACACATTTATTTCAACCCTAGAAGAATATCTATTTTTCTCTTCTAATAAGATATGCTTCCCACTGGTTTTATATCTGTTCTCTGGTGGTTCAAACAATAAAGAGTCCACCTACATTGTAGGAGACCCTGGTTCAATTGCTAGGTTGGGAAGATCCCCTAGAGAAGGCAATGGCAACTCACTCCAGTATTCTTGCCTGGAAAATTCTCTAGACAGAGGAGCCTGGCAGGCTACAGTCCATGGAGTAGCAAAGAACTGGATACGACTGACCAGTTAACACTTTCACTTTTGATTAGCAATCTTGATTTAGTTAATATTATCTTTCTTAGTGCATTATCAATCTCTGTCTCTTTTGGATTTTTTTTTCCCTTAGCATAAATATTTGTGTACATATTCCTCAATACCAAAAAAAAAAAAATCTTTCCTATGAGAGCCTGGGCTTCTCTAGTGGCTCACTTGGTAAAGAATCTGCCAGCAATGCAAGAGACCCAGGTTCAATCCCTGGATTAAGAAGATCTCCTTGAGAAGAGAATGACAACCCACTCCACTATTCTTGCCTGGAGAATTCCATGGATAGAGATATCTGATGGGCTACGGTCCATGGGGTCACAAAGAGTCAGACAAAAGCAAATAACACCTTCATCTTTCATGGGATCCTAATTGTCCACTTTACTATTCTGTTTCATTTTCTTTCCTTGTTGTTGTTGTTTATTTGCTCAGTCACGTCCAGCTCTTTGCGGCCCCATGGACTGCAACACGCCAGGCTTCCCTGTCCTTCACCATTTCCCAGAATTTGCTCAAACTCATGTCTATTGATTCAATGATGCCATCCAATCATCTCTTCCTCTGTCTTTCATCTTATTCTTTATTAACTAATGTAACAGATTGCCTGCTTCAAAGGTTTGTATACTCATTAATCCTTTCACAGTTGTGCCAGGATGATTTTTCTAAAACTCAAATATTAAGATATCATTCCTTGGCTACTAAAATCTTCGGTTATTATGAACTCACCCATTGTCTACTGGTAACAAACTCTAAACTTAGATTGCTATCAAGATCTTAAATACTATGCAGCTTGTCTACCACTCCAAACTCATGTTCCTTCACTTCTTAAAATATGCTACATGTGTATGTATTTATATGCCTGCAACCTTATTATCGCCTCTCCCCATTTACCCCCTCTCCTCACAGGCATCATGTTGTACTTATCTTTTTATGTGTAGTTATTACCATAATATCTAGTGTACTGTGGAGATTAATAAATGTAGAATGAGTGGTAGTTAAGGAAAAGAAGTCTGATATCCATGTCATTCAAGAGGCCTTTCCAAATTTGCCCCCATTAGAACACCTGAAGGTGACTGTGCCCTCTTCTAGAAATCAGACTTTCTGATGTAGTGAAGTAATTTTTTCTTGATAGATTTGAAGCATAAACATTTCATCAGGGTCCAGTGTCACCGTGGCTTTCATCCATTTCTTTTCCTCCCCACAATTTTCACCTAGATTACTCATCCATCACTGCTGCTAGGGTGGGGACATAAAGAACAGATATCTTTGCCTAGTTTCCGTTTCACCAACTGAAACTCAAGATGCATCTTGCCATAGATCATTGTTGTAAATTCTTATGTGTGGCAGTACAACTAGAACTCAGTCACATTATGGGTTAAATTTGCTTTGTAGGGAAAAGGAGCATTTGGCCTATAAAATGAACAATCATTTATTACACTGAATTCAGCTTCAAATAGCTACTACTTCTGCTGATTAAATTAGGGAAATGTCAGTTTGGGAAATGTAGCTTGAATTAATAAGCAGTTCTCCCCATCTGGTTCAAAGCGAGACAGCCCTATAACAAGTACACTTGTAGCACCTATTGAGCAGTCAGCCATTAAGGTACCTAGTCAGAAAAACCAGAAAAGACACCGTGATTAGGATTATAGATCTTCAACATGGACTAAATTTATTTTTGCTCAAAAAAGTGACTAATGGTTGTTTTCAAACATCTACAGTTAAGGAAATTTTGTTACAGCTCTAAAAAATGAGATTTTTTTTTTGACAACTCATATATTGTCTAAATCAATAAAAAGTAGCTAATATGTGCCTAGCATTTTGTAAAGGAGACTCTTGGGTTTGAAATTATTCTTATGAGAATAGGATTAACTTGCTACATTTTGCTGAACAAGTACAATATTGTAAACACTGTGTTAGTGAGGGGAATAATGAAAAGCAAGAATCTATTTTTCTGTACAGTTTTTCGATTGATGCATATGATTTCCTGGTCTGAGAATTTGTCTAATGCTAATTAAAATCCATTCTTAGAAGCTCCAGATTTTCTCACAATAGTCAATTTAGCTCAAGGTTTTGATTCTTAAAATTTATTTAGCTGCATGGAAATTAACAAATTATTTGTTTTACCTTTTTCTCTCTTCTTATCCATTCAAATTTTTCCTTAAATACTTGTAAAAGAAATTAAAACAAAAAAACTTTTGAATTTCATTGATCATTTTCTTGAAAAGTTTCCTCCTTGAAATGCTTTCTTGTTTGAGACAGTTAAAACTGCTGTTAACTACCATTAATGTGCAGATCTGGTTAGTATAGACATTACTGAACAAAAATGTTTCTCTCTCTCTGTCTCTAAGTTTCTTTCTCTCCTGCCCTCCCTCTGCCCTCTTCCTCCTCCATTCCTCCTTCCTGTTCCTCACGACTTCTGTTATACTAACTTGGTCAAGTTCCAACCAGGTTAAATCTAACCTTCATGACCAAATGGGGAACTGAAGGAGCAGATAGAAATTGCACTTTCCTGACTGGTTTCATAATCAATTCATGAGCATAATTTAGATGGGCCCCGTGGTATGACATGGTCTTACTGCATTTTCAAGAAAAATTACTCTCATAAATCTGTTCTTTTATAACATCTCTGATCTGTTCAAATCTCCCACACCACCCCTGTCTCCTACCATTAAGCTGCCTCCTCTTTTTCCATTAATGCTGAAACAAAAACTCTCAGAAGAGAACTTGCACACCATATCAATCTACCATCCATACCTCTCAGGCTATAGATCTCATTCCTTCCCACCTAATTTAGAACATAATTCCAGCAATTTGTCATTTGTAAACTAGTGTTTCTAGCTATGAATGTTCTGCTGAGTTTCAAAAGCTTGTATTCAAATATTAGGCATTCTGTCTTCAGGTCTGACATTTCATTTTATTCTTTCACCTATGAACAATCTTCTTTGCTTCTTGTTATCACCTTTTCACTTAGAGTTTTGGCCAAATTCTAGAAAAGTCAAGTCATTCTTCACTGTTTCCTCTTCTTCAACAGCACCTTCCACATTAATTTTAGTTCTATAATTATTTTGCAACCTCTCTATTCTTATTTCAAGTAGTTTTTTAATACTTGAACTTATATCTGGGATCTTACAATGGCTCCACAACCCGTCTCTTTGCCTCCATACTAGATCTGAAATGCGTCTTGCACATCACTGTAAATGGTTATCAATCTAACAACAAAATAGGAACAGTCACATTTCATGACTAAAATGTTTTATACTAATTCATTATACTATGAAGTAAGATAAATTTATGAAATAGTTCTGCCATTCTGGGGTCTTTCTTAAAATTTTAAATGTTCATGCTCCTGTTTTCTTGCAAATTACGAATAAAAAGAATAACTTTTAAAGGCTTGTTTTAATGATCAAATGATATGATACATGTAAAAATCTTAAGTGCCCAGAATACACAAGCATTCTATAAATGCTAATTTGAATTATTATTATTAATCTTTTATCTTTGGATTTTTTAGTTTCTTCTATCATGGCATATTATTCGTGTTGTTATTGTTTCTAGAATTTAGTACAGTTGATAGAACACAGTATATTTTGTTGTCCCAGTGAATAAACTTCGAGTAATTCTTCATTAATATTTGCATTAACTAATTTCAAGAAATAAAGTGACCTAATGGAAACACAATAACCACAATAGTGTGATCACTCACTTAGAGCCAGACATCCTGGAATACAAAGTGGGCCTTAAAAGACATCACTATGAACAAAGCTAGTGGAGGTGATGGAAACCCAGTTGAGCTATTTCAAATCCTAAAAGATGATGCTGTGAAAGTGCTGCACTAAATATACCTTGGAAAACTCAGCAGTGGCCACAGGACTGGAAAGGGTCAGTTTTCATTCCAATCCTAAAGAAAGGCAATGCCAAAGAATGCTCAAACTACCTCATTATTGAACTCATCTCACACATTAGCAAAGTAATGCTCAAAATTCTCCAAGCTAGACTTCAACAGTACATGAACCATGAACTTCCAGATGTTCAAGCTGGATTTAGAAAAGGCAGAGGAACCAGAGATCAAATTGCAAACATCTACTGGATCATTAAAAAAGCAAGAGAGTTCCAGAAAAACATCTGCTTTATTGACTATGCCAAAGCCTTTGACTATGTGGATCACAACAAACTGTGGAAAATTCTTCAAGAGATGGGAATACCATACCACCTTACCTGCCTCCTGAGAAATCTGTATGCAGGTCAAGAAGCAATAGTTAGAACTGGACGTGGAACAACAGACTGGTTCCAAATCGGGAAAGGAGTACATCAAGTCTGCATATTTTCACTCTGTATATTTAACTTATATGCAGAGTACATCATGAGAAATGCCAGGCTGGATGAAGCACAAGCTGGAATTGAGATTTCCAGGAGAAATATCAATAACCTGAGATATGCAGATGAGACCACCATTATGGCAGAAAGCGAAGAACTAAAGTGACTCTTGACGAAAGTGAAAGAGTAGAGTGAAAAAATTGGCTTAAAACTTAACATTCAGAAAACTAAGATCATGGCATCTGGTCCCATCACTTCATGGAAAATAGATGGGAAACAGTGGAAATAGTGGCAGATTTAATTTTGGGGGGCTCCAAAATCACTGCAGGTTGTGACCAACCTAGACAGAATATTAAAAGCAGAGATATTACTTTGCCAACAAAAGTCTGTGTAGTCAAAGCCATGGTTTTTCTAGTAGTCATGTATGGATGTGAGAGGTGGACTGTGAAGAAATTGAGTGCTAAAGAATTGATGCTTTTGAACTGTGGTGTCGGAGAAGACTCTTTAGAATCCCTTGGATTGCAAGGAGATCCAACCAGTCTATCCTAAAGGAAATCAGTCCTAAATATTCTTTGGAAGGACTGATGCTGAAGCTGAAACTCCAGTCCTTTGCCACCTGATGTGAAGATCTGAGTCATTTGAAAAGACCCTGATGCTGGGAAAGATTGAAGGCAGGAGAAGAAGGGGACAACCAAGGATGAGATGGTAGATGGCATCACTGACTTGATGGACATGAGTCTGAGTAAGCCCCGGGAGTTGGTGATGAACAGGGAAGCCTTGTGTGCTGCAGCCCATGGGGTTGCAAAGACCCAGACATGGCTGAGCAACTGAACTTAACTGAATGGAAACAGTAACGAGGCAGGCTACAGTTCATTGAGTCACAAGAATTGGATCTCACTTAGCAACTAAACAACAATAACGATGGAAACAGTATTGTAGAACTGAGTCCATGACAGAGCATGTAATGAAGTGGAATCCTTTGCTCTCACTCTTTCTTATATGTTAACTGTTTCTATTCATAAGCTTAGTCCTACTTTCTCTACTTCAGCTCTGCAGCCCAACTAGTAAACACACTTGTGGGCATCAAAGGAAAATATATTAGAAAGAAAATGTCTAAAGTCTTTTCCCAATCTTTATACAAATTCACTGAATGACTGAACCTAAAAAATATATAAACCATTCTGGAAGAAGACTCTGAAACTTTAAAAAAAAAATAGCTATATACTGTTTAGTGAAGTTGCTCAGTCATGTTCGACTCTGCAACACCATGGACTGTATCCCATCAAGCTCCTCCAGCCATAGGATTTTCCAGGCAAGAATATTGGAGTCAGTTGCCATTTTCTTCTCCAGATACTATTTAGATGACAGAAGAAATAATCAAGGGTCTAAAATGGGCATTTTATTCCAGGAAAATGGGGACTACAGTTTTATCTTTCAAATAACAGTGCAAATAGTGAGCTCAATTTAGGTGTTTCTTCAAAGAGGAAAAAGAAAAATAAATAGTTTAATAAGCTTGATTTGTTAAGAGTCAAATATTGTAGGATTTATTTTTGATATATCCCTACCTATCAAAATTTCTTATAATTCTTCTTTCAGTGATAGTCTATTCCAGAAAGAGAACCTAGCTATGATAGACCAATTAGGAAAGCAAAAAATAAATAAAATAAAAATAAAAAATAAATCTCAAATATGTAAGAAGTTTTGTGCATACCATTTCATATATTCCCCTTATATGAATGATTAGGAAAAAAAAGATTATTTCAGTTTGTTCAAGTTAATATTTTCTCTACCAAAATCTCCTAAAACAGTGATATAAATCCCCTAAGAACACTCACTTCTTCCCAGAAAATAAATCGTTTTACCCTTTAAATTTTGAGTGACTGAAAGTCTATGGATAGGTCATATATCTATTAAAGGCTCACCCCAAGGAGCATATATTTTATAAAACAATTTCATTTTGATGTCACCCACATATGTATTCAAATACACTTTATGGTCACAGTATTTGTTTTAATTTTATTTGTGTATTTATTTCTGGCTGCGCTGGGTCATTGTTGCTGTGTGGGCTTTTTTGTTTTCTAGTTGTGGTAGCAGGCAGCTACTCTCTAACTGCTGTGTGCAGGCTTCTCATGGCAGTAGCTTCTCTTTATGTGGAGCAAGGCTCTGGGGCAAGCAGGCTTCAGTAGTTGCAGCAGGTGGGCTGAATAGTTGGGACTCCCGGACTCTGGAGCAGAGGCTCAATAGTTGTGGTGCATGGACTTATTTGCTCTCCATGAGGGATCTTCACCAGATCAGGGATCAAATCTGTAGCTCCTGCATTGGCAGGCAGATTCTTTACCACTTGAACCACCAGAGAAGCCTGGTCACACTATTTTTTAAAACATAAGAGTTTTGGTCATTCCTGCAAGTGTGTGTGTGTGTATGTATGTGTGTTTCTTGTTACCATCAACTTACAGGAAGTGTTTTTAATCTATCCTGGGAAGTTGCCTGGCAACAACATTAAAGTCAATTGCATTGCAGGGTGCAATATGTACCCATGTTTGGATTGCTATTTATCTTCATTATAACTAAGTAATTTAGGCTGTCAAGTCTCTTGTGACTATTGGATATCTGTTAACTATACATTTAATGCTTGACTACACTGTGCTTCCAAAAAAGAAAAAAAAGCAGCTATAAATTTCTGTGTTGGGTTTAAACCTTATGGCAGATATAATGCTACGATATGTCTTCATCTTCTTGGAAAAACATTGTCTTTCTACCAAGTGTGTACTAAATGGACCTTACAGAGTAGTGAGGGGTGTGATTTATTCACAAATTCATACAGAATAAACAGTTTTATGACACTGTATCCAATTGCACCTGAGGGGATTGTTAAACCAAATAGCAAAGTGACTAAACTTAAAAGGCAATATTCAAGTCTAGGAACCTCCACTGTAAAATGTTATTAATCTTACTGAATCAGAATGGAGTGCATTTTTAAGCAAATAAAAACTTTACCCAAACTTTTTTTTCTTCCTCAAGAATACTGAACTCTGCCTACTCAATATTCTCATAATATTTCACAGTAAATAAGAATAGTAAAATGTGAGGAAATTATTTCTTTACACCATTGAGTTATATCCTAAGAGCATTTATTATCTTAAATAGCATCTTCAATTGCAATCTGGTATATAACACCCAAAATTATACTACTAAGAAAAGATGCTTTGTATATACCCTATAAACATGCTTTAATAAAGATATTAAATTCTATCACATTTTAAATCACAATATTAAATAAATTAGGTCTAAATTTGTTCTCTATAAGTAACATTTTCTTATACATAATAAAATTGATAGAAAATATATGAATAAAATAAAAACTCTATTTTTAAGTGTTTGCATGTTGAATATATCATAAACAAAGAAAAAGATAATTTTATTTAAATAAATTAAATCACCTTTAAAATTTTGTGTAGTAATGTAAGTTACTTTGGTTTTTACATCTAATAAAATAGTACTAAGTACTATTTACTTGCAAATCTTAAGCACTAATGTCTTTGGTCATCATTAAACTATAAAATGCTAAATGTCAAGGTATGGTATATGGAAAATAACATAAAAAAGAGTAGAGATATAACTGATTGACTTTGCTGTACACCTGAAACTAACAATGCTGAAAATCAGTTGATTTATACTCCAACAAAACTGCTTTAAAAATAAAAGTAAGTTATGGTAAATGAATTTGACAAAATGATAATAGTTTATAAACCTTTAGTTTGCTTTGAAATAAACTCATTAACTGTTACAAAACTATTTCAGCCTAGTGAAGTGCAGGTAAGTTTTTCTAATTAAAGATATGATTTTATGAGGTCAGCATCACTCTGAACTAGACCAAAAAAAAAAAAGAAAATTGTAAACCAATATCACTGATGAACACAGATGCAAATATCCTTGACAAAATATTAGCAAACTGAATCAAACAATACATTAAGAGTATTGTATACCATAATCAAATGGCATTTTCCCAGGGATGCAAGGATTTTAAAATATTTGAAAATAAATCTATGATATACCGTTTTAACAAATGAATAAAAATCATGATCATCTCAATAGATGTAGAAAAAGCTTTTGACAAAATTCAGCATCCACTTATGATAAAAACTCTCCATAAAGAGGGTTTAGAGGGAACATACTTCAACATAATAAAGTCCATATATGACATAATCACAGCTAACATCATTCTCATTGGTGAAAATCCAAAAGCATTCCCTCTAAGATCAAGAACAAGACAAAAATGCTCACTCGTCATGACTTTTGGAAGTCCTCACAGTAGCAGTCAGAAAAGAATAAGAAAAGGAGTCGAAGTTGGAAAGGAATAAGTAAAACTGTTACTGTTTACAGATAACATGATACTATACATAGGAAATTCTAAAAAGGCCACCAGAAAACTTTTAGAATTCATCAATAAATATGATAAAATTGTAGGATACAAAGTTACAGAAATATGTTGCATTTCTATACACTAATAGCAAGCTATCAGAAACTGAAATTAAGGAAATAATCTCATTTACCATCACATCAGAAAGAATAAAATATCTGGGAATAACCTATCTAAGGCTTCCCTCATAGCTTAGTCAGTAAAGAGCCTGCCTGCAATGCAGGAGACTCAGGTTTGATTCCTGGGTCGGGAAGATCCCCCGGAAAAGGAAATGGTAACCCTCTCCAGAATTCTTGCCTGGAGAATGCCATGGACAGACGAGCCTGGCAGGCTACAGTCTATGAGGTCTCAAGAGTCGGACATGGCTGTGCAACTAAGCACACATAAGGAGGAGAAAGACCTGCATTCCAAAAGCTATAAGACTCTGACTAAAGACAATGAAGATGACACAAAGATGGAAATGTATACCATGCTCTTGGGTTGACAGAGTTAATATTGTTAAGATGACCATATTACCCAAGGCAAACTATAACCTCCATCAAAATACCAATAGCATTCTTACAAAGCTAGAACAATTAGTTTTTAAATTTGTATTGAAATGCAAAAGACCCTGAAAAAACAAAACAATCTTGAGAAAGTGGAAAAGAGCTGGAGGAATCATCATCCCTGACTTCAAACTATGCTACAACACTGTAGCCATCAAAATAGTATCGTACTGGCACAAAACGAGACACATAGATCAATGGTACAGGATAGAAAGTTGGGAAATAAACCCACACATCTGTCAACTAATCTATGACAAAGGAAGCAAGAAGATACAATGGAGAAAAGACAGTCTCTACAATAGTAGTGCTGGGAAAACTGGACAGATACATGTAGAAGAATGAAATTAGAACATTCTCTAACAACATACACAAAAACAGCCTGAAAATGGATTAGACCTAAGTACAAGACCAGATACTCTAAAACTTCTAGAGAAAAACATAGGCAGAACAGTTTGGGACATAAATCACAGCAATATATTTTTGGATCTATGTCCTAAACCAGAGAAAATAAACACAAAATAAAGAAATGGGACCTAATTAAACTTAACCACTGACAAAATGAAAAGATACCCTACAGAACAGTAGGAAATATTTGCAAATGATATATCCAATAAAGGGTTAATATGTCACTTTTATAAACAGCTCATGCACCTCAACATAAAAAAAAAAAAAAATTAAAAGAGAGACAGTAGAACTTAATAGACCATTTTTTCCAAAGAGGAAATGAAAATGGCCAACAGCATGTAAACAGATGCTCAACATCAGTAATCAGCAGGGAAATGCAAATCAAAACCACAATGAGATATCACTTCACACCTCTCAGAATGGCTGTCATCAAAAAGAACACAAATCATGGACCACATCTGTTGAGCCTATACTCTGGACCCCCAAGAACCACAACTACTGAGCCCACGTGTCACAACTGCTGAAGGCCACGTGCCCTAGAGGCTGTGCTCTGCAACAAAAGGAGCCCACGCAGTGCAACAAAAAGTTCTGTTTTCTGTAACTAGAGAAAAGTCCATGCAGCAATGAAGACCCAGAATAGCCAAAAATAAAGAAAGTAAATTAAAAAAAAAAATTAGAAAGAACACAAATGAATAGAGTTGGAGAAGATGTGCAAAAATGGGATCCCTTGTATGCTGTTGGTGGATTGTGAACTGGTGCAGCCACTGTGGAAAACAGTATGGATGTTTCTCAAAAAGCTAAAACTAGAGCTAACATATGACCCAGCAATTTCACTCCTGGTTATATACCCGCCACCCCCCAAAAAAACCCCCAAAAAACTGATTTGAAGACCAACATGCACCCGAATGTTTATAACAGCATTATTTACAATTGCTGAGATATGAATGCAACCTAAGTACCCTTCAACTAATGAATAAAGAAGACGGGATGGAATACTACTCTGCTATAAAAAGAAATGACATTTAGTCATTTGTGGCAACAAGGAGGGACTTGGAGAACATTATGCTGAATGAAATAAGTCAGAGAAAGATGAATACTGTATGATATCACTTATAAGTGAAATCTAAAAAATAAAACAAATTAATGAATATAACAAAAAGACACAGACACAGATACAGAGAGCAAACTAGTGGTGAAAAATGAGCAAAGGGAAGTGGTGAGGAGAAATATAGGGATAGGAGATCATAAGGTACAAGCTAGCAGGTGTAAAAATTGTACCAAAATATATTGTACAACATGAGAAATATATATATATATATATAGAATATATATAGAATACATATAGATAACTAATAAGGACCTACTGTATAGCACAGGGGACGCTACTCAATACTCTATGATGAACTATATGAGAAAAGAATCTAAAAGAGACTGAATATATGTATATATTTGTAATTGCTTCTGTTTGCGCTATAGCAGAAACTGACACATTATAATCAACTATACACCAATAAAATTATTAATAAAAAATAATTCACCTGAAAGGATTGTCAAAGTTTATACACAGTTGGTGTCCTTTCAACTGTTTCAGGCTACACATTTTCTTTATAATGGACTATTTCTTCAAGACTCTAAAACCCTTTTTTATTTTAGTGTCAAACCTCTGATGTACTTTTCTTTAATTAAAAATTAATTTTGAGAAATTTAGATTTCATAGAGTTACATAGTAATAGAGAGAGATATCATGTATTGGTTGCCCAATTGTGACATCCTGAAAAAAATATCACAGTAGGGATATTACTTGGAGAAGGCAATGGCACCCCACTCCAGTACTCTTGCCTGGAAAATCCCATGGACGGAGGAGCCTGGTGGGTTGCAGTCCATGGGGTCGCTAAGGGTCAGACACGACTGAACGACTTCACTTTCACTTTTCACTTTCATGCATTGGAGAAGGAAATGGCAACCCACTCCATTGTTCTTGCCTGGAGAATCCCAGGCACGGGGGAGCCTGGTGGGCTGCCATCTATGGGGTCGCACAGAGTCGGACACGACTGAAGCAACTTAGCAGCAGCAGCAGCAGGGATATTACTATTGATAGCCAAATACACTTCCCTCTAATTCCCACTCTGGATTTATCCTACGATAAACACTGATCGGTTCTCAATTATATAATTTTTTCCTTTTGAGAATGTTGTATTAATATAAACTGAATAATGCAGTATATTTCCATTTGGAATTGACTTTTTAAATTCAGCATTAACTCCCTGGAGATTCAACAAAGTTGCTCCATGCATCAATAGTTTATTTTTTTGTTGTTGCTAAGTACTCACATTAAAGGGCTTCCCAGGTAGCGATTAAAGAATGGTCCCCTTGCTCACATAACATACAGTCACATTGCTAAAGGATTATTTATAGTAGTTCTTTTTACCCAGTGTATTATTAATATGTCTGGCTTTTAAGAATAATTACAAGGTATACTAAAAAGTAAAATAAATAAATAAAATTTTAATAAACACACATTTTGAAGAGGAAGAGCAAGCGTTAAAACTAGACTCAGATATAGCAGGGATGTTGGAATTTCAGGCCAGGAATTTAAAATAACTGATTAATACACTGGGCTTCCCAGGTGGCACTAGTGGTAATGAACCCGCTTGCCAGCGCAGGAGACATAGGAGACATGGGTTCCATCCCTGGGTTAGGGAGATTCCCAGGAAGAGGGCGCGGCAACCACTCCAGTATTTTTGCCTGGAGAATCCCATGGACAGAGGAGCCTTGCAGGCTACAGTCCTTAGGGTCAGACATGACTGCAGCGACTTAGCACACATGCACACACTCACGTTAAAGCTATATCTTATTTGTTTACTTGCTTGTTTATAGATCCTGGATTAAAAATTATAAATAAATCTGATAACACATTCATGTAGAACTTGTTTATTTTTATAAACTTAGATCTTAATTACTCTATTAAATGCATAAGATTTAATTGCTTGGTGTGTGGTAGTTACATGTCTAGTTTTTAACGTAAATGCCAAACCAATTTCCAGATAGCCTGTACTGGTTTTTTCCTACCAACAATGTACGAATGATTAATTTTGCTGTATCCTCGCCAGCATTTGGTTCTGTTTTTTTTTGCATTTTAGCCATTCTGACAGGAATGTACTAATATAACTTGCTTTTCTCTAACTGCTAATGATATTGAGCATCATTAGCCTATTTGCTTATTTTACATGCTTATTTGCCGTTTGCATATAGTGTTCAGTGAAATGTTTCTTAGTGTCATTGGCTCATATTCTGATAGGATTGCTTGTTTTTTACTACTGAGTTTTGAGAGTTCTATATATATTTTAGATACTATGGTTTTGTTGGGTAGGTGCTTGGCATATATTTTCTTTCACTTTCAAATGTCTCTTCCTCTTAGTAAGTAATTTTACAGAGCAAAAGTATTTAATTTAGGTTAAGTCCAGTTTATCAATATTTTGTTTTGTTCATCATCCTTTTAGTGTCAAACCTAAGAACTTTTTGACTAGTCCTAGATTCCAAATATGCTTACCTACATTCTATTTTTTCTAAAGATTTTACAGTTTGTTTCATATCTTACATTTCCACGTAAAGTTAAATTTTTTTCAAGATATAAGACTTAGGTCAGAATTTAATTTTTTGGGGGGTAGGGGGCAGGCGATGTCTGTGTATGTCAAGCTGTTCAACCATTTGTTGAAAAGCCAAACTTTCCTTCGTTAAATTGTTTTTTCAGTTTTGTAAAAACTTGATGGGCTTCCCTGATGGCTTAGTGAAGAATTCTCCTGCAATACAGGAGACTCAGGTTCCATCCCTAGATCAGGAAGATCCCCTGGAGAAGGAAATGGCAGCCTACTCCAGTATTCTTGCCTGGAGAATCCCATGGACATAGGAGCCTGGCAGGCTCCAGTCCATGGGGTCTCAGAGTTGGACATGACTGAGTGACTAACACTTTGGGTGAGATATGTTTATGAGGATTATTTCTGGGCTGTCTATTCTGTTTCATTGATCTTTGTCTATCCCTATTCCAGTCTGTAACTTTGATTATTGTACTTATATATTAAATCTTGATATCAATGGACTAGTTTTTTTCCCACTTAATTGTTCTTTTTCAAAATCGTTTTAGACATGTGGGCTCTCTTTCCTTATCAATTTTAGAATAAAATTATATTATAGTAGTTCTCTCCACTTTTTTGCATCCTTTTTTTTCTTTCAATACTCTTGTATAATTTTATTGTATAAAATTTGTGCACATCTTGTCCTTATACCTAAATATTTTTGAACAGTTATTAAGTGGTACTTTTGTAATTGAAGACTTTTTATTTTTTTTAGAAAAATTTAAGATTCTCAACAAAACTGAGTGGAAGATATAAAGATTTCCCATATATTTATTGCTCCCACACATGTATAACCTCCTCTATTATCAATGGTGTATTTTTAACTTCAGTGTCCATATGCTAGTGTATAGAAATATAATTTATTTCTGTATGTTTATCTCACATCACTTGAACATACTTTTTAGTTCTATGAGCTTTTTGTAGATTTCTTGGTATTTTCTACATAAGTAATCGGAGTTGGTGATGGACAGGGAGGCCTGGCGTGCTGCAATTCATGGGGTTGCAAAGAGTCGGACACGACTGAGCAACTGAACTGAACTGAATCATATCATCTGCAAGTACAGTTTTATCCCATCATTTTCCGTCTTGCTAATAGAAATAAAATAGACATTTGATATAGATATTAGTTTGAATGGGCCCATGGGCTCCTTTATGAACCTTTCAAAAAACTCAAAGTGAAGTCTCTCAGTCGTGTCCGACTCTTTGGGACCCCATGGACTGTGTAGCCTACTAGGCTTCTCCTTCCATGGGATTTTCCAGGCAAGAATACTGGAGTGGGTTGCCATTTCCTTCTCCAAGGGATCTTCCCGACCCAGGGATTGAACCCAGGTCTCCCGCAATGCGAGCAGATGCTTTACCCTCTGAGCCACCGGGGAAACCCCTTTAATTGGTGGCAAAAAGTCAGGGGAAAATCTCAGAGAGAGGTGAATATGATGCATAAACATGTAAACTGTGGAAAATGGTGAATATAAAGATGTTTAAAACAGAATTTTGAATGTGGACATACTCAGTTATCTTTGAGCTTAAATGAACATGAAGCTGATTGTTTTACTGAGCCATCCCTTTATTCTGTACATATATACTAATATGAAAAAGGACCATACTAGTTGCTGGGGACATAAAGGAAAGAACCCATTTTCTGCTCCCCATGAAACTCTTCTGTATTTTGAATCAGTTCAGAAATGATAGTGGGCAATTTGATACTGCTAAGGAGAATAGTGTATTAAAAGATTAGCAAGTATAATAGTCAATATAATAATAATTTTTAAGCAGCCATCAATCCTTGAGAATTTGTATTCATTATATGTGAATGAAGCTTTTAAATATGTAGGTTTTGGTAGCTTGGATACAAGTGGTTTTCAAACTGTACTTTGAAAAATGCTCCTGTAGAGCAATTAATGAGTACATGCCAAGGAACATCTGTGAGTTAAAAAAAAAAATGAGAGAGAGAGAGAGAGAGAGAAAAGACTAGCCAGAATGACATAAAATAAGTAGGTAAAGATAACTGCTGGAAAACCACAGAATAGAGTGTCACAAAGATATTTTTTATTACAAATTGCTACAAACCTGCTTTAATCTTTCATGAATGGAGCCAATTAATGTTAGTTTCTTTACTCTAATGGGATAATTAATTTCACAGTAACAAAGTGTGTAACATGATATCATAGCTTCATCTCTCTCTACCTCATCTGACACTTCTTGCTTTCTGGCATGCTACCTACTCCTCCAGTGAGACACAAACCTATGGCATTTGGAGGAAAAGATGTTTCATATATGGATAACAGCTTTCCATAGAAATGTGATGTGAGCTGAATAATGGGCACTAGACAATTGCCAATAGAGTTAATTTCCTGCTGGTAGTCAAATGTGACAATGTCCTTTCACTGAAAGGTACAAAGGAAAATCAATCTTTTGAGATGTGTGAAACTTGATAATCTTCAAGTCTTTTATGCTTTCAAATTCTTTAGACTTGCAGCATAAAAGCACTTATTTATATAAATGAATGATTATAAATGAATAGGTTTTTTGTAAAGATTCTCAATTTGGCAATGCATAAGAATCACCTGAAATGCTTTTAAAAAGCATGAAGACATGCTTCATTCTGGAACAATTAATTAGAATTTTTGGAATGTGAGCTAGGCATCAATATTTAAAACTATATCCCAAATGAATCAAAAATACTTCTATTTTTTTAGATCCAGGAGTTGAAAATAAAGATGTACCTTTTACTCTTTTACTCATTTTACATTTACTCTTCATTTTACAGTATCTGGTCATCATAGAATCAAAAACATTGTTTAATACTAGTTATTATCTGGAGAAATTATTTTTAGGAAAAAATAGCAAAATAAGCACAAATCAATAATTTACATTTAAAAATGGGCTAAGAGAATTAGTTACAGGAAAATATACTAACTAAAAATTTCCAGCATATAATATGTGAAGTTACAATTAGACTGTATTTCCACTTAATACTTTTCTGTTCCATTTTTGACTAATGATCTATTTGTGATAGCAAATTATTTTTGTGAAACTTTGAGACATATTGTTAGCACATTACACAACACATATTACTACCAACAAGCACACAAAAAACAGATGTATGTTGTGAAGGCACTCACTTTAAGACTATGTTGTACATTTCAAGGAAAAGAAAATCAAGGACTTACTATGGCATTATAGTCAATGTGCATTGACTTGTACATCCAAAAGACCACTGTGCATTAAAAATACAAGATCTCAGTGATACTTTGGTTGACTATGCATAGCAAGGCACAAATTTTACTGAAAGATTTCCCTTGAATATAGTTTTGGAATTTTAACCTAAGCTTAATAATTAATCTCAGTGCTTTCTAACATGTTGGGTAGTAGACACTTCTGAGGTATGTAGAGTAGTTTCCATTTTATGTGTTTATGTTGAAGCAGATTTTTAAAATGTGTTGAATGTGTATCAGTTTAACTATTTATGACATTTTTTGTTATGAGTACTTAAATTGATTGGGAAATATAAGTAAATCATGAACTGTATGATAAATTAATAAAATATTAATATTTTAATGTTATGATTAATAAAATAAAGTAATATAAAATAAAAAGCAATAAAATATTGTTAAAAATAGTGATCTTTTTTTCAGCTCTAAAATTTAGCAAGATTTTCTCATATGTGAGAAAGAAACTGTTTAGAACTCAAATTATAAACTTTTAGTATCTAAATTAGTTGGATTCTCTGTTTTCTGGAAGTCATTTATTATGTACAAGTTTTTGTTTAATCTTACATCACTTTACTAAATTATTTAATGTCCCTTTTTATCATCCTAAAGATTATATTTTTATTTTTTAAGCTCTTAGACATATTGTTTCTTGGCAAGAGAACATTGATAAAAGTGAGGAGGAAGGGACTTATGAATGTACTCCCACACTGTCCTTTAAATTGTTGTTCTTCAGTCACTGTGTGACTCTGTGACACTGGACTGACTCTGTGACTGACTCTGTGACCGACTCCATGTTCAACTCTGTGACTTCCATGAACTGCAGCACATCAGACTTCCTGTCTTTCACTATTTCCCAGAGTTTGCTCAAAACTCATGTCCATTGAGTCAGTGACATCATCCAATCATCTCATCCTCTGTCTTGTCCTTCTCCTCCTGTCCTCAGGCTTTCCCAGCACCAGGATCTTTTCCAGTGAGTCAGTTCTTCATATTAGGTGGCAAATGTAGTGGAGTTTCAGGGTTGATTTCTTTTAGGATTTACTGATTGGATCTCCTTGCTGTCCAAGGGACTCTCAAGAGTCTTCTCCATCACCACAGTTTGAAACCATCAATTCTTTGAAACTCAACTTTCTTTATGATCCAACTTTCACATACATACATGACTACTGGACCAACCATAGCTTTGACTGTATAGACCTTTGTTGGCAAAGTGATTTCTCTGTCTTTTAATATATTGTCTAGGTTTGTCATAGCTTTCCTTTCAAGAAGCAAGAGTCTTTTAATTTCAAGCCTGCAGTCACTGTCTGCAGCAATTTTGGAGCCCAAGAAAATAAAGTTTGCCACTGTTTCCACTGTTTCCCATTCTATTTGCCATGAAGTGATGGGACTGTATGCCATGATCTTAGTGTTTTGAATGTTGAGTTTTAAGCCAGCTTTTTCACTCTCCTCTTTCACCCTCATTTAGAGGCTCTTTAGTTCCTATTCACTTTCTGCCATAAGGGTGGTATTATCTGTATATCTGAGGATGTTGATATTTCTCCCCCAATCTTGATTCTAGCTTGTGAATCATCCAGCCCAGCGTTTCTCATGATGTACTCTGCAGAGAAGTTAAATAAGCAGGGTGACAATATACAGCTTTGTCATACATACCCCTTTCCCAGTTTTGAACAGGTCTGTTTTTCCATGTACAGTTCTCACTACTGCTTCTTGACTTGCATACAGGTTTCTTAGCACGCAGGTAAGGTGGTCTTGTATTCCTAACTCTTTAAAAATTTTCCACAGTTTGTTGTGACCCACATAGTCAAAGGCTTTAGTGTAGTCAATAAATAGTGAAATGATATTTTCTTTCTTCACATAAAAGAAAAGAACACAATCAAACATGGACCCAGGAAAATATTCAGGGGCCTAATATCAGTAAAGTTCACAGCTTTTTTTAAAACAAGCAATAACATTAGAATGGTTTAACAACAGCTAAACAATGTTTACATATCTTATTTCCAAACAACAAATTTACCCAAGATATCTATTGTGTCAGAGCAAATGACAGATACCATAACCAACATCACATAACCAAATGGCTATGTGTTTTTGTTAATTGAGAAGTACAGAGGTATGTATTCCTTGCATTCATTTCGTGACTTTTCTCCCCTTTTCTGCCACACTTTCATTATCATGTTAGAGACCTCATCATCACATCATGGCTGTTCAGCTCCATCTACTTTATCCTGTGAGGAGAGTGCACACAAAAATGAGGCAGATTCTGGGAGAAAAGATGAGTTGTCTTCACAGGACTATCTCTTTCTTTATTTCAGGGAGAAACATCACTGAAATCTATGACAGACTTCACTTTCTGTTTCATTTGGTCTGAACTGGGTATTTGGTCTGAACATGCCCATCCCTGTACTCCTTCCTGGCACAGTGGGACAAGATCACTGTGATTCATTTAACCATTGTTTCCAACTGGTAACACTGGCATTCTGGATGAGGCAATTCTTTATAATGTAGGACTGTCCCTGGATCCCTAAGCACTAAATGCTTGTAGCTAATCACGACAGCCAACATCATTCTTCATATTTCTTGGAGGAACACTACTGCCATCTGTTGAGAACCAGTAATCAGGACATCCGTGATTCATTCTCTTGGCAACCAGAGAATAAATTCATTTATTGTTTATCACGGGAAAAGAAAGATTGGTCTTGGGTAAATGACCAACAGTATCTGCCATATCGTAGAAGGAAATAAGTTAATGATTTGATTAACTTTAACAGATAATAGAGAAGAAAATAGTAGGTTCCAACTTTTGTTGGCTAATTGTGTTTTATTGTTTCATCTCGCCAAACTTTAATTTTCTCATCTCTGAAACGATGGCTTTGGACTGCATGATATCTTGCATTGCTTCCAATCCTAAAGAACCTCAGGTGTTAGATATATTGTAACTTAGAGGTGATGCATACAATAATTTAGAGATTTTTTATGAGATTCTATAGCTTTCCACAAAAAGGACACTTGCCACAGCAATCTCTGGAGAGTAAAATAAGAACATTTACTTATCCAAACAAATTTAGAAAATATATACTGCCTAATTTTAATGATAAGTAAAACAAAGTTACATAAATGTTTTTTGTTTAATTTTCCAAAAAGCTAGAAATATAATAATGCTTTACCTGGGAAATTTGACTATCTAGGTTTTGTTAAATTCATGTTTGCATATATATGTGAATACTTTAAACAAGCAAATATTTTTTCAGTTAATTGTGTATTGAAACACTTCAAAAATAGCAGTGAAACCTTAAAAATGCAAATCACCTATGTATCAAATTTATTTAGATTTTTTGCAATAAGCGTATCTATATTATACAACTTATAGAATGTTTTCTCAACAATGATAATTTCTTCTAACAATTATCATAGGAAAGAGAAATTTTTTCAATATGTAAAATCTTAAATCATTAATACATATTTATTATATTTATATTTATCAATCATGTATTTATTGGATGTTTATTGCATATACCAAAAACTGAGCAATTTGACTTCACAGTTTCAACTATCTTGCATGCCTAGCTCCTATACATTCTTTAACTCAGGGAGTGTCATTCGCTCTCAAAGTCTCCTCTCAATACCTTGTCATGATTAAATATTCTCCTTTGTGGTTTTTGTTGCACTGTGTGCTCCTTAGGCTCCTTAGTGCTCCTTAGGGCACTTAACCACTTACAGAAATTCCCTAGTTACTTGCTCTTCCTCTATAAGAACATAACTTTTGTCTTGGTATCTCTATTGCCAAACCTTTTGCTTACCTTTTAGATACATATTATTTAATAATAATCACAATACTATAAGACAGGGTTTTATTATCCCCATTTTATTGGCAATAAAACCAGGATATAAAGAGGATTGATAACTTACTCATTAAACACTGCTAATATGTAGCAGAACTTATAGTAAAGCACAAATGAACTTTGCTCCACGGCTACTTATAAATGCCAATTTTTGATTGATTATATTAAGATACCAACTTCCTCGTTGACTATTACTACTAGACCTTATCAGACACACATACAACTTTAATCCAGAAATCAATGCTATTTCTTCTCTCTAAAGAGATAAGCATATTTATATATGCCAGGCTCCTCTGTCCATGGGTTTATCCAGGCAAGAATACTGGAGTGGGTTGCCATACCCTCCTCCAGGGGATCTTCCCGACCCAGGGATCCAACATGCAGCTCCTGCGCCTCCCGCAGTGCAGGCGGATTCTTTACCGCTGAGCCACCAGGGAAGACCTATTTATACATGCATCTGCTCATTATTGGGGGCTTCCCTGGTAGCTCAGCGGTAAAGAATCCAGCTGCCAGTGCAGGAGACATGGGTTCAATCCCTGGATCAGAGGCATCCCCTGGAGAAGGAAACGGCAACCCTCTCCAGTATTCTTGCCTGGGGAATCCCATGGAAAGAGGAGTCTCGAGGGCTACAGTCCATTGGTCTGAATTAGAACACATGAGATCACCTTCTTGTTTTACCATGTGAATTTCTACATCTTAGTGTCTGATGTCAGTCTTCTTGAGCTTTATTTTCTTATATAAAGTTCTAATCCCTTGTTTTCTAACTATTTTTTGTTGTTATTTATAACTAAAACTTTTAAAGTATGGAATTGGATTGATTTACCTGTTTATCAGTTAGGAAATACATGTAAAGAAAAAACTGTTTATATCGGTCACCATTTTGGGGGGACCTATTTATTGGGCAATGATTCAAAGTTTGGCTTCGAAGCTGGCATTTGAAAACATTTGCTATCTCTGTATTAAACATAAATGTGTCCTCAAAAGCATTATTCTTTGGAGACTGCAATGATAAAATACACATAGATTATGTTATCTTGTTTTAAAATGTTAGTTAAATTTTGTACATTGTAATCTGAAACATTTCTGCTATTTTATTTCCCATAAATATTTGCCTAAATTAGACAATAATTATTAACCTATTACCCAACAATAAAATATAAAGCCTTAAAATATGAATTTAATTAACAAAAATGTTTCTTAACTACAGTAGTTAAGAAAATGTAATAGTCTCTTAACAATAATACTCCAGAAAGTCATATATTTCTAAACTACAGAGTGATAATGCTGTATTATAAAAAAAAATTTTTTTAATATTCTGGCTTACAATAAAGTCACAAATCTATGAGTCAACTGTGGCTCTGTGGAATTCTGTTGGAATCAGTTCAGTGATTCTACATCAGTCTGTGGTTCAACTGAGCGTGACTCCAGAATCTCAGTTGTGTCCAAATCTATTTCATTGAGTTTGCATCATGAGTCTGGAGCCAGGTTGAATGTCCAGCTGATAATGGACTGAATGCTCTCTCCCAGAGGATCCCAGGAGGACATAATCAAATCAAACTGCATAAGTGCATTGAAGATATCTACACTCTTGTGTTTCTTTCATGTGGCTAAAGCAAGTCACATACCCACCTCTTTGTTATGAGGAAGTATACTATAACTTGAGAGAAAAGAGAAAAAGCGACCATTTATTAAATAATAATTTCATTAATCACATATAACATTCATTTGGAAATAATACAGAATTTAACAATCATATTTTGGAAGAAAAAACCCTCAGCATTAGACATAACAAGTTGTGAAATGTTAATATTTTATATTTAGACTCAACAGCTTCAGTGAGACTCACCTTATACCTTTCATGTTCTTTGCATATCTAGAGGGAAAAGATAAATCTCACATTTAGAAATGAAACTAAGAAGTTTATTAATCATCAAGTTTCAGTGATAGTGTGTTTCAGTGGATATATTTCTTAATTGGGAGGCAGTTCTTATATAATTTCTATTATCTCCTCTGATAAATCTAGGAGGCTCATGTATAAAGTAAGTTTCATGATTTGAAGTCTAGGAACTGCTTTAAAAATTATATTTGCTCTTTAAAATATTACTTCATTGCCACCAATATTACTTTTCATATGAAAATAAAGAATCCTAATGAGCTAACTTCTCATTCCAAAACTTTAAAATATACATGCAAAATGAAGTAACTGTTCTCCTGTTGGAAATCATAGTACATTTCCTTTCCTAGAGGATGATAAAATTAAAAATTATGCAGTAAGTATTGGTTTCTTTATCACATTCATATTTTCTGCTCCAAAACATATATTCAAATCTAATTAAATACAAATTCATAAATAACATGGTAAAAGCTTCTGACTTTTCCACATTTTTCTGATAGAATACAAAATCTAATATTTTAATAATATATTATTATTACTGTCTTCCTGCTGCATTTATAAAAATGCTTTGCAGAAATCATTTAAGATAAATGTTTTGAATATTTATATTACTGAAGGAGAAAGAAATTTCAGCACCCAAGTCTGAATTATAAGCATCTATTTGGTCTTGCACATAAGTGCCTAGCATTAATATCTTGAAACTGCACTCCTACTGAATTTCATAATACTAGTTCATGTTCCTGCTTCGTAAAACAATAGGGCATTTTGTCATGGTGCTTTTGCAATATATACATTCATCAAATTATGATTAGCTAAGGTCAAGCTTGCAGCTACAAATAATATTCACAGTATTTGATAAATAATGCAATAAAATATCATTAACTGCTCAATGTAATGGATGATCTACTTCTTTCCCCTTCTTTTGCTCAGCTATAATCTTTGGGCTGCAAAAGTCACACTACATCTCTGGTAATAATGGCTTGTTATTGAATCCATTAACTTAATATTTTCCCATTTTATTGCACATTTTAGATAAAATAACCAATTGGCAGAATTTATAAATAATGCCATTGGACATTTGTTAAGTAGATTTTTACTGTGCTCCCTTCCTCAGTTGCTCCTTGTATGTAGCCCATGGATTTATTTATAGATATAAAAATCATAAATTCAGAATATAAATATAGAAATAAAATATAATCTAAGCATAAATATTCTCAAAATTTCTTGAACTAAAAAAGTCAAAATAATGTGGTTATAAGTATTATACATATTTAATTCTAAATTGATAATAATAGTATAGATATTATACATTGGTGAAATAAAAATACACATTTCTTACTGCTATGACAATCCATATGTGAGTGTATACATATAGATATATATACACACACACTCATATATATCTAGTAATATATATGTAGATGCACACTCACACATAGATTGTAATAATATTAAGAAAAAGAGGATGCCCTGAATATTAACTTATATGAATCTTGAATTCAAAAGATGCACAATCATTACCTCTGGGGAGATTATGACTAGAAGTAAGTAGGCAGTAAAATTTTTATTGCTGTGGACTTACAATCATTTGGAAGTTCTTCAAGACATGAAAGAATTAATTCAGACAACTATTTGTATTTTGTTTTGAGAAAGAATCTGTTAGAAGGGAAAGAAGCTCATTATAGTGCCTGAAATATTGCCATTAGATAATATTCATAAAATTGAAACAATATTTAAGCCAATTTATATAAAATGAGGAACAAATATGGTAAATTTTATCCATGCAACTCTCTTCAAATTTTAATCATTTGGTAGTTTAGACTTCTGGGAGGAAATTTATGTAAAGTGATATATTTAAATAACTATGCAAACACAATAGCTAAGTTGAGCATTTTATGAATATATTTGCATTATGTATTTAAAAATTCAAGTAGAAAAAGAGAATTCCTCTCAACACTTGGCATATACCGTGGCATACATGACATGGCATGCTCAGTCATGTCCAATTCTTTTGCAACCTCATGGACTGTAGCTCTTGCCAGGCTCCTCTGTCCAAATAATTTTCCAGGCAAGAATACTGGAATGGGTTGCCTTTCCCATTCCAGGGAATCTTCATGACCCACGGGCCATCCTGTGTCTCTTGCATCTCCTGCATTGGCAGGCAGATTCTTTACCACTGTGCCACATGGGAATCCGTGGCATATACAATGATGTAATCCAATTTTTATTAATATTTTCCTGAGGTCCACCAAGATCTTTTAAACATTATCAACTTTATTCTATAGTGATTTTTTTTTCCTTTGAGAATAGTAATCCAAAGGTTGTTTGAACTTAAGCAATTTCTTATCATTTTTTGCCTTTAGTCACCACATGGGACAAACTTTGAAATAAGCAGAAACAATGTAATTGCAAAGAAGAGGAAGAAGCCATGTACATAATTCTGTTTCAGAGTGTGAACCTGAGGTAATCTTTCAAAATGAAATATGTTTCCCTATGACGGTGAAGTCCTGAAAATGAATGGAGAGTACTCCACACAGGACAAGGAAGTTCATTCACCAGTGAGCACTATCTGTATATGCCGGTGACTAGGAGCCTGAGGATCAAAGGGAGGTCCCACAGCTTCAAAGTTTACTGCACAGTGGAAGAAAATAGGCAAATGCAGATTCTTCTCAGCTACACTATGTTCTGTGAGGACAGGCCATGCAACCACCTGCTTTTCACTGTATCCCTTGAGTTTTGGGGGACTAACACAGAGCTTTGTACATAGCTGATTCTCCAAAATAAGTATTGATGGATAGGAACAATATTGTTCCTACACAGTTGAGAGAGAGCACGATGGATGCACACCTAAGCCACATGCAAGATAAAAAAGATACTGTGAGGAGGTGCCATCCAGATTTAATTTTCAGCCATGTGAAGGAACTAGCCAAGTAAGTGAAAGGATCTAAGCAAGACAGATGTGAGTAGAGGCAACATGGCATACAGGCAGGAGGAGCAGCAGATGAACAGGTTCAATCCCACAAAGTTCATGGTGAATTTTAAGTCATGACCTGTGGCTGGAGTGGACTGTAGATAGTGGTGAGTGGCCAGATGTGAAAGTGGCAATATGTGGTGACTCTGATCATGAAAGGTCATATATGCTGTGCATGAGCCGTTCAGTTTTAACTTATAAATGATGAACAACCCATGAAGGACTTAGAAAAGTGAGATTCAGGCTAATATTTTTATTTTTTTATAAAATCACTCTGGTATCCAACTGGAAGGGAGGAGTTGAGATGAGCAACTAATTAGGAGTTTATTTCTCTAATTGTGACATGACATGAACAAGGCTCATAGTAAAGAACAGATACTAAGAGAGGAATATTTAGATGGATTTGAAAGTTATAATTTTAGAGGTGGAAGGCATAGGGCTTATGCTCCAGGAAACCATTTCATTATGTTGTGTTAGTCTCTCAGTTGTGTCCAACACTTTGCAACCCCATGGACTGTAGCCAGCCAGGCTCCTCTGTCCATGGAAATCTCCAGGAAGGAATACTAGAGTGGGTTGCCTTTCCCTTCTCCAGGGGATCATCCTGATCCAGTGATCAAATCTGGGTCCCTGTATTGCAGGTGGATTCTTTTTCCTCTGAACCACCAGGGGAAAATGACCAAATGAACTGAAATACATAGGTTACTTTGTTTAGGGCTTCCCAGATTGTGCTGGTGGTAAAGAACCCGCCTGCCAATGCAGGAGATGTAAGAGACACAGGTTCAATCCCTGGGTCTGGAAGATCCCCTGGAAAAGGGCATGGCAACCCACTGCAGTATTCTTGCCTGGAAAATCCCCATGGACAGAGGAGCCCCGGGGGTAGGCTATAGTCCATAGGGTTTCAAAGAGTTGGACATACCTGAAATGACTGAAGAGACATCCCCCCTCACACACACATTAAAGTATTTCATTTCATTGTTGTTTTAATTGTTTTAGATCGTCATGCCAGTCACCAGTTAAAAGTTATGTAACTCTCTGCCAGATCCATTGCTTCAGCACAGTTTTAAGAAATGCTATACTAACGCATATATATGGAATTTAGAAAGATGGTAACAATAACCCTGTATACGAGACAGCAAAAGAGACACTGATGTATAGAACAGTCTTTTGGACTCTGTGGGAGAGGAAGAGGGTGGGATGATTTGGGAGAATGGCTTTGAAACATGTATAATATCATATATGAAATGAGTCGCCAGTCCAGGTTCGATGCAGGATACTGGATGCTCGGGGCTGGTGCACTGGGACAACCCAGAGGAATGGTATGGGGAGGGAGGAGGGAGGAGGGTTCAGGATGGGGAACATGTGTATACTTGTGGCGGATTCATGTTGATAGATGGCAAAACCAATACAATATTGTAAAGTTAAAAAATAAAAAAAAAAAGAATGTAAATCCACACACACACACACACAAAAGAAATGCTATACCATGCTGTGGAATACTGTAGGAAAGTATGCAAAAAAAAAAAACAGTTAAAACATTTTCTCCAGTTGTGTTTTAAATGGTAGCATACAATTTCAAAATATTTTTCTTATTAGACATGGGGAATGACTTCCCCATGTGGGAGTACATGAGGAAAAGGACAGGGGGTTAGGAGAAATTAAGTGAGTCAAAAATTGTTTAAAATTGACACTGTGAATCTAAAAGATAGCAGATTACTGAGTAGAACCATTGACAAATATCCATACAGGTAGGAGAACAGGGGAGCTGATTGTGAGAAGCTGCAAAGAAGAAGCCATAGGAAAGAAGTGTAGCAGCTATTAATTTACACAGGGGTTGAGATTCTGTCCTACTCAGAGCACTAATCCTTAAATAGGAAGTTAGTTTTATATTAATCTGATTAATGTGATTGGTGGGCTTTCCTGGTGGCTCAGTCAGTAAAGAATCTGCCTGCAGTACAGGAGATATGGGTTCAATCCCTGAGTTGGAAAGATCCAGTGGAGAAGGAAATGGCAACCCACTCTAGTATTCTTACCTGGAAAATCCCATGGACAGAGTAGCCTGGCAGGTTACAGTCCATGGGGTGGCAAAGAGTCGTACACGACTTAGCAGCACCAAAGCACAACCTGATTGACATCTTGATTATGCTGTTATAAAAAGGAAATGAGAATCTGTAAGTATTTTGTTACACTTTAGTGTGACGTGGATAACAGAGATTAAGTAAATCTTATTCTCTTAAAGGCAGAATATATTCACAATTTATATTTGATTCCTTGCCTCTTCATATATTAGTTTATAAATTTGAGTGAAATGTTTGAACTCTTTTAAGCTCTATCATAAACTAATAATCATGGGACAGACCTTATTTTGTTTTCACGAGGATACAATGAAATAATTCATAAAAGTGGCTTAGTACTTTCTATTTGATATAGTGCTTAGGTTTAGTCTTATCATGATTTTTCATCCATTTACTATTTTAGGTGCTGAAGAAACAGCCCTGCTTTAAGACAGAAGTCTGTGCCTTCATGGTACTTAACTTCTGCTGAGTAAAATCATACTCATTGTCCTGTTTTAGCATTCATAATGTTTTTCATCTCTGAAATTATATATACAGTATTCCAATATGTTGGGTTGGCCAAAAAGTTTGTTCAGGGTTTTTCTGTAAGATGTTAAGGAAAAATGCAAGCAAAATTTTGTCAACCCAATATGTAGAATTATTGCTTAGGTAATAATTCCAATTAGTAGAACAGTTCTGTTTTTTTTCTGTTAAAAATTAAGAGAGTAAGTCTTTTTAATTTAGAGAAAGGAAGGCTAGATAAAACAGCATTTCAGAAAACTGATGAATTTCTTCCATTTTTTTCAGTGTATCCAATATCACGAAAGCCTTCTGTAATAGCTCTATTTCTTAGCATTTTCTACTTTACAGGAGAATGTGAATTGTGATGTAGATCAAGAATTATTAAGCAGAACAGACTTAAACATATTCTAGTGTTACAGCACATTAGTCAGTGTTATCACAAAAAAGAAAGAAAAATGAATCATGTAAAAAATAATTGTACTAGGCCTATTCATTTATAGTCTTTAGCCTATCCAGCAATATCTAGGCAACCAGCACATTTAGAAAACACTGAGTAAAAGACTAGAATAATAACTTGACTGTACTATTCCTCCTACAAAATGCCATCTGTGAGTCCCCATACATTTTTCCATGCAATGATTCAATGATTTGTTTATGAATTTGCCTCGGGATGTTAAAGGAGTATATTTAATAAGAACATCTTATGCTAAGTCAGAGAAAATGAAATCCTTCATTAGAGAATGTCAGACAAAAAAAAGATACAATGACAGAGATGAGATCATTGAAAATTATAGTAGGAATGAGCAAGTTTTAAATCATGGTGGTTGAACGTAAAATTTTAATTAATTTTATCTATTTTAAACAAAAAGAAGCCTATTATTTTCTATAGATTATATATGTTACCCCAAAAATGCTTAAAAGTAGCAATTTTTTCAATAAATAAATTACATACCAGTATCTCTCATAAATATAGATGAAAAATATTCAGGAAAATATTGAAAATTTAAATCTAACAACATATAAAAGGAATTATACAACACAATTAAGTGCAATTTATCCCAGATATACAAGATTGGTTCGACACTGGAAACATAATTAATTTACTCTATCACATCAACAGACTAAAAAAGGAAAATCATGTGATAATATCAATAGATGAAAGGAAAAAAATTGATGAATTTGAAAGTAATTCATAAGAAAAAAATCTTAATAAAATAGAGATAGAAGAGAACTTTCTCAAAACTGGTAAAGAATAATTACAAAAAATGCACAGCTGACGTCATACTGAATAGTGAGAAACTCAAACCTTTCCCACTTGTACCTATCAGGTACAAGATAAGATATTCTAGTACGATAAAAAGAGAGAGCGAGAGAGAGGAAAGAAGGGAGGGGACGGAAAAGAAAGAGAAGGGGAGAGAGAGAAAGAAGAGTGGGGAGAAAAGAATTGGGAAGGTAGAAATAAACTGATTTGTTCACAGAGGACATGACTGTTTATGTAGAAAAAAAAAATTTTTTTTAATCAATTAAAACAAACAAACAAAAAAACCCTCCTGGAATTAGTAAATGATTATACCAAAGTTGCAAGATCCAAGGTCAGTGTAAAAAGGTTAACCACTTTCCCATATACCAGCAACAGATGAGATTTGAAATTAAAAACAATCTCATATATATTAGCAACTTAATATAAATAAGTAAATACATGTGCACGTGTGTGCTAAGTCACTTCAGTTGTATCCAACTCTTTGCAGCTCCATGGACTGCAGCCCACCAGCATCCTCTGTCCATGGGATTCTCCAGGCAAGAATACTGGAGTGGGTTACCATGCCCTGCTTCAGGGAATCTTCCTGATACAGAGATCAAACCACATCTGCACCTCCTGCTGGCAAAGGTCCAAATAGTCAAAGCTATGGTTTTTCCAGTAGTCATGCACAGATGTGAGAGTTGGACTATAAAAAAAGGCTTAGTGCCAAAGAATTGATGCTTTTGAACTGTGGTGCTGGAAAAGACTCTTGAGAGTCCCTTGGACAGCAAGGAGATCCAACCAGTTAATCCTAAAAGAAATCAGTCCTAAATATTCATTGGAAGGACTGATACTAAAGCTGAAGCTCCAGTACACTGGCCCCCTGATGTGAAGAGCTGACTCATTGGAAAAGACCCTAATGCTGGGAAAGATTGAGGGCAGGAGCAGAAGGCAACAATACGGGATGAGATGGTTGGATGACATCATCAACTCAGTGTCCATGAGATTGAGCAAATTCCAGGAAATAGTGAAGATGGTAAAGAACAGGGAGGCCTGACTTGCTGCAGTCCATAGGGTCACAAAAAGTCAGACTGAACAACAACAAAAGACCCAGAAAAGGCAACACAGTGTTGAAGAACACTTGACTTCAAGACTCACTGAAAATCAGCATTAAACAATACAAGGTGGAACTGGCAAAAGTATAAACAAATAGATCAGTGGAACTGAATAGAGAGCCTAGAATACAGATCTTCCTAATTTGTCAGATAAGGAGTTCATGATCTAAGCCACAGTCAGCTTCCGGTCTTGTTTTTGCTGACTGTATAGAGCTTCTCCATCTTTGGCTGCAAAGAATATAACCAATCTGATTTCGGTGTTGACCATCCGGTGATGTCCATGTGTAGGGTCTTCTCTTGTGTTGTTGGAAGAGGGTGTTTGGTGTGACCAGTGTGTTCTCTTGGCAAAACTCTATTAGCCTTTGCCCTGCTTCATTTCATATTCCAAGGCCAAATTTGCCTGTTACTCCAGGTATTTCTTGACTTCCTACTTTTGCATTCCAGTTCCCTGTAATAAAAAGGACCTCTTTTTTTGGGTGTTAGTTCTAAAAGGTCTTGTAGGTCTTCACAAAACCATTCAACTTCAGCTTCTACAGCATTACTGGTTGGGGCATAGGCTTGGATTACTAGTCAAGGCTATGGTTTTTCCAGTAGTCATGTATGGATGTGAGAGTTGGACTGTGAAGAAAGCTGAGCACCAAAGAATTGACGCTTTTGAACTGTGGTGTTGGAGAAGACTCTTGAGAGTCCCTTGGACTACAAGGAGATCCAACCAGTCCATTCTGAAGGAGATCAGCCCTGGGATTTCTTTGGAAAGAATCATGCTAAAGCTGAAACTCCAGTACTTTGCTCACCTCATGCGAAGAGTTGACTCATTGGAAAAGACTCTGATGCTGGGAGGGATTGGAGGCAGGAGGAGAAGGGGACAACAGAGGATGAGATGGCTGGATGGCATCACCGACTCGATGGACGTGAGTTTGAGTGAACTCCAGGAGTTGGTGATGGACAGGCAGGCCTGGCGTGCTGCAATTCATGGGGTCACAAAGAGTCGGACACGACTGAGCGACTGAACTGAACTGAATCTGTCAAAGCTGATCTTTGACAAAGGAAAATGACAATAAAATGGAGCAAAGACAGACATTTCACAAATAATACTGGAACAACTGGACATCCATTCAGGAGAAAACTTTAGATAGACATCAGTATGGTGATGATTTTTTAGACACAATACCAAAGACACAATTCATAAAATTATTAATTAATAATTTGGAATTATTAAAACAAAACAATTTCTCCTTTACAAAAGACAATAATAAGACAATAACAAAAATCACAGACATGGAGAAAATATTTGTAAAAGCCACATCTGATAAAGGACTGAAGTACAAGGAACTCTTAAAATTCAAATAAGAAAATTAGCAATCTGATTAGAAGATGGGCCAAAGAGCTTAACAGACACCTCATCAAAGAAGATATGTGAAAGAAAGTGAAAGTGAAAGTCCCTCAATTATGTCCCACTCTTTCCAATCCCATGGACGATACATTTCATGGAATTCTCCAGGCCAGAATCCTGGACTGGGTAGCCTTTCCCTTCTCCAGGGGATCTTTCTAACCCAGGTATCGAACCCTGGTCTCTCTCATTGCAGGTGGACTCTTTATCCACTGAGCCACAAGGGAAGTCTGAGGATATGTAGTTGACAAATATAAATAAGAAAAGATAACCCACAGCATATGTCATTAAGAAAATATAAATTAAAACAACAATGAAATAGTTTAGTAATGCACAGACATACTGTGTTTATTCCCTTGCAAGGGAAAGCAAGTAGATTCCAGAAAAATATCTACTTCTGTTTCGTTGACTACACTAAAGCCTTTGACTGTGTGGATCATAACAAACTGTGGAAAGCTCTTAAAGAGATGGGAATATCACACCATCTTACCTAGCACCTGAGAAACGTGTATGCGGGTCAAGAAACAACAGTTAGAACCTTGTATGGAACAACTGATTGGTACACGATTGAGAAAGGAGTACAACAGGGCTGTCTGCTGTCATGCTGATTGTTTAACCTAAATATCCTGAGCAATCATGAGCAATGCTGGGCTGGATGAGTTACAAGCTGGAATCAAGATAGGTGGGAGAAATATCAACAACCTCAGATATATGGATGATACCACTCTAGTGGCAGAAAGTGAAGAGGAACTGAAGAGCCTCTTGATGAGGGTGAAGGAAGAGAGTGAAAGAGCCAGCTTAAAAAATAATAATAATAACAAGATCATGGCATCTGGCCCCATTACTTTATGGCAAATAGAAGGGGAAATGTGGTAGTAGGGACAGATTTCCTCTTTTTGGGTTCAAAAATCACTGTTGGATGGTGACTCCAGCCTTAAGATCAGAGGATGATTGCTTCTTGGCAGGAAAGCTGTGACAAACCTACATAGTGTGTTGGAAACCAGAGACATTACACTGCTGACAAAGGTCTGTATAGTCAAAACAATGGTTTTCCCAGTGGTCATGTACAGTTGTGAGAACTGGGTCATAAAGAAGGCAGAATGCCAAAGAATTGATGCATTTGATCTGTGGTGCTGGAGAAGGCTCTGGAAAGTCCTTTGGACAGCAAGGAGATCAGACCAGTCAATCTTAAGGGAAACCAATCCTGAATACTCATTGGAAGAAATAATGTTGAAGCTGAATCTCCAGTATTTTGGTCATCTGATGCACCCACTCTAGTGTTCTTGCCTGGAGAATCCCAGGGACGGGGGATCCTGGTGGGCTGCCGTCTATGGAGTTGCACAGGGTTGGACATGACTGAAGCAGCTTAGCAGCAGCAGCAGCAACAGCAGATGCTAATAGCCAACTCCTTGGTAAAGTCCCCAGTGCTGGGAAAAATTTAGGGCAGAAGGAGAAGTGGACATCAGAGGATGGGATGGCTGATGGCATCACCGATGCAATGGTCACGAACTTGGGCAAACTTTGGGAGATGGTGAGGGACACGGAGGTCTGGCACGCAGCAGTCCATGGAATCACAAAGAGTTGGACATGACTGGGCATCTGAACAACAAAATCTGTGTTTATTACATTTTGCAGATATTGTGTTCTTTAATACATATTGAAGGTTCATGGCAGCTCGGTGTTCAGCAAGTCTATCAATAACATTTTTTCAACAGCTTTTGTTCACTGTGTGTCTCTATGTCATGTTTTGGTAATTCTCACACTATTTCACTTTTTCATTATTATTATATTTGTTATAGTAATCTCTGGTCAGTGATTTTTGATGTTACTAATGATTTTCGTGTATTTTAGCAAGAAAGTATTTTTTAAGTATTTACATGGTTTCTTACACATAATTCTATTGAAAAACTAATAGGCTGAATTGTACTAACATAATATTTGTATGCACTAATAATAGAAAAAAATCCGTATCACTCACTTTATTATAATGTTTGCTGTATTGTGGTGGTCTGCAATCAAACTCACACTATCCCTGAGGTATACTGTACACAATTATTGGAATGGCCAAAATTCAGAACACTGACAGTCACACCACATGCTAACAAGGATATAGAACAATAGGAACCTTCATTCATTGCTAGTGAGTATGTAAAATGGCAGAGTCACGTTGGAAGACTTTCTGGTGGTTTCTTACAAAGCTACACCTATTCTTACCATGCCGTCTAACAGTTGTACTCACTGGTATTTACTTAAATGAACTGAAAATTTATGTTCACACAGAAGCATGCACATGGATGTTATAGCAACTTTATGCACAATTGCCAAAAACTAGGACGCAATCAAAAGATGTCCTTGACCAGATGAATGATAATTAAACTGTAGAACATCCAGACAATAGAACATTGTCCAGCACTAAAAAGAAATGAGCTATCAACCTATGAAAAGACATAGAGGAATATTAAATGCATATTACTAAGTGAAAGAAGATGATCTGAAAGGGTTATATACTGTATGATTTCAACTCTATGACATGACATTGTGGAAGAAGCAAAAATATGGAAACAGTAAAAATTTAGTGGTTTTCAGGAATTGGGATGATGAGGAATGAATAAGTGAAGTACAGAGGATGAGAGGGGCAGTGAAAATACTCTGTATGATTCCAAAATAATAGATATGTGTCTACAACATATCTAACAAGAGTGAACCCTAATAAACTATGGACTTGTGTGATGAAATACGTCAATATGTTTCATCAATTGTAGCAAACACACAACTCCCGTCAGAGATGTTGATCATAGGGGAAGCTATAAATATGTGGAGGCAGGAAGCATATGGGAAATCTCTATGCCTTCCCCTCAGTTTCCCCATGACCTAAATGTGCCTTTAAGCAGTAGTCTTAATTTTTAACATGCTGTCTGCAGTGGAGGCTTTATTAATTCATGCCTATAATACTAACTTAGTTCTATTTTTAATATCTTTAATAATTATAGTTTCTATCATTATGAGCAGTAAGCCCTCACCAGTACACCATGAAACAGAAAACCACTGCACAAAATCTGAAGGCGTGCTCCATTTTCTTCTTGCAGGGCATATGCATGGTAAAACTGAGATGTATGGCCAGAAATGCCTCATTTCAAATCTCAGCTTGGTAATTCGTTTAACTGGGGTTAATGTCCTCATTTATAAAAATGTAATAAGTAGTAAGATATAAATATAAATCCAACCTATTCTTTTTTTGCCAATAGTATTTAATAAATGACAATTGATCTCTTTTGCTGTTATTCTCTAAACTCATCAAAGAATATAATCCCCTTTAAGTGCCTGTGGAGACTCTGTTCTCTTTATGGGACTGTAGCTAGCACCTATTGGATATACAATAAAGTCTTCTGAGTGCTACATATATTACCTTATGTGTGGTTACAAAATTATTCTCACCACATCATCATCTTCAGCATGCTCTTCCAGAAATCAAGGTCCTTCATCTGTGAGTTAAATTCAAATCTTTTGCATGAAATTTAAACACTCTGTAATCTGGCTTCAACAGACAGTGTATTTTTACTTTACCTCACTGAACCCTGCACTCTGTGGTAATGCATCTCATTTTTTTAATATGTATTCTTTCCTATATCTTTTCTACCTTTTTTACAAAAAGCAGAATAATCTTGACATTGTTCCTCAGTGGTAAAGTAATAGTTTTGTTTTGTTTTAATTTTGTCATCACATCATCACACCCTAATACAAGATTTGAAACCTACTAAAAACTCAAACTATTATTTGTTGAGTGCATGAATAAAATTTACAACTATGTAAACCAGTGGTTGTCAATGTGAAGATTTCACTGAATAAATTAATGACAAGATGTTGACAAGCAGGTCAGTGAAAATGGGGCAGAAAGGACGCAGATTAAGTTGTTCAGTAGTTGTTATCCATGAAAAACGCTTAGTTCCTGTCTTATTGACTCATGCACTGTGATTTTTCTCAGCTGTTCAAATCTGCTCTAATATGGTTCATTAACTCCATGCACAATAGAGAACTCTATCACTTCCAAAAATAATGTTTTCTTTTGTGATGGCATTTTTGCCTATAATCAATATTTAGTCTGGAAATACACAGAAATATTGTACATTTCTTCTTTTGAGCTACATATGAGGAAGACAAAAACAAAACAAAAATTCAACGTGAACTGTATATAATGAGAATGGCATAGATTTATTCTGTCTATTACACTTTCACCATATCCATCATTGAACAATTATGATAAATGCTTACAATAGGATTAGCCCCAGACTGATATTTGAATCCTTAAAGTTGAGTCAGTTTTGTTAAACAAAGTCTGAAGAACTGAAAACATTTAGTTTAGTAATGTTACAGTGAAAATAAAAATGGTGTTGAGATCATGTACATTTCAGATCTGCTTCCTCTTGAATCTTAGTACTATTAGTTATTAACATGAACAATGTTCTTAGTATCTCTTGGCCTTAGGCTTCTCATCATTTATAAAGGTCTAATAAGGCTTAGCATTTAGTTTTACAGTGAAAATTAAATGAGTTAACATATAAATACTGTTGACACTAAAAGTTATATAAATAATTGTCTTCTCTTGCCTTTTATGGTAATTTTATTTTAATAATTAGTTATTCATATTGCATATGTGTGTATTTATGTGTACTTAATTTCATTTATAATTCAATAACTTCCAAAATGGAATATGAGTTTGTTTAGCAATATAGCTATTCTATCATTTAAACTGCATATTTGTTGAGCATCTATAATATACAAATTAATGCCCTGGTGTGCTAAATCTAGTAACAGAAGAAAACGTGGTACTAAACACAGGCAGAGGAAAAACCATAATAAGAAATAGAGGTTGAGGCAATCCATTGTAATTGAATGTAAGATTGTTTGAAGTACATGGCAAGTCACAGTTTATCAAATATATTTGATTAAATGCAACACTCCATTGTCTAATTCCTCTGTTTTGGATTGCCACTATCCAAGGAATGACCATATACAAACATAAAATACTTCACATAAACTTGGGTTGTGTATCCATAGCAGCTTTCAGAGGAGAAGTATGTCCTATTCTTTCAGTAGATGGATTGCATAATTCATCATTTCTCTAAAAGTATCCAAATAAAAAACTGCCATTGTTCTTTATTTATATAATGTATATAATAGGTAAGAATAGAATATGTGATTTTAAAGTATTAGTTTTGTTAGAGATTAATTGCTCTTATCAATAAGAATTTGGAGACATTTTATAAGATTAAGACACTCCAGGGTATATTTTATTGATCCACTAATACATGATTTGGGTGGTTAAAGCACTTAGCCTTTAGGTTTATAGCTCAAAATGTACCCTAGGCATGAATAAATGGAATAATAAAATGTACCCTGGAGTGTCTTGATGTCATATTAAAAATAATAAAACACATGAACCGATATCTTCTGAATTCAAATAAAGAAGAGGATAGCAATACAAACATTCAGTACTCTGAATTGAATTAAATTGACACTTTGTAAAAGCCTAATAATATGGTTACTGTAGATAAAATTTATTCTACTCATTATATTTTGTTAAATTTGTTTTCTAAAAATCATTTAATGGACTTGGGAAAAAATCTTGTTTAACTTTGAAAAGCCCAAAGGCAAACATTGAATACTTAAGTACAGAGGTATTCCACAGAAACATTCTTAACATCTCTGCTTTCCAAAAGAATGTTTCTTTCATGATTTATTGTCTTATTTAACTTCTAGGTCTTGTTCTCAACTCTGGGTTAATTTATTTTTATTTAATTCACTTCAAACAGTATTGTATACTTTCAACACGACAAAAACTAGGCCAGGAACTTTGCCAAGTACCGCGGACTCAAAGATGAATAAAATACATTCCCCACCTTTAATTATTCACAGTCAAGTAAAGAAAAATAACATAAGTAATTTCATGCAAAGAGAAAAATACTATAATTCTAAGTTCTACCTTCAGGGTAGGAAGGAAAGCTTTATGAATAGTATATTTTAAAAAAATGTGAAGGATTTAAAAGTAAAGGAAAAGACAGTAGCCTTGCTGATGAGGTGAGTCACCATCACCAGTGAGATGTGTCCTTTGACCTGCTCAGAGTTTTGAACTTCTCCCAAAATGTAGCAGGAGACAGCCAAATGCTTCTGTTGTTGTTTTATTTTATTTATTTATTTATTTTTACCAAGGGAACATTAAGAGAAAAATTTATCTTTTGGAAAGCTCCCTCTAGCAGCAGTATGGAAGATTGATTGTCCTGGAGTGAGATAGTTACCAAAGTTTAAATGAGAGATGGTAGAGGACCAGAGAGAGTGGGAAGGAAATGAAGAGTGGAATTTGAGAAAAAAGTCCAAGTTACAGCTTTCCCCCTTCATAATGACAAGGCTGGATAGAGAGTCCTAGTGACTGTAAAGATTTAGGATGTGAGAGAGTAGCATGGAAACATATATATTACCATATGTAAAATTAGTGGCAATTTGCTGTATGACAATCTGCTGCTCTGTGACAACCTAAAGAGGTGGGATGGGGTGGGAGGGAGGTTCATGAGGTAAGGGGATATACTTATCCTATGGCTGATTCTTGCTGATGCATGGCAGAGATGTATTGTAATGCAGTTATCCTCCAATTAAAAATAAATTTAAAAAAAGATTTAGGATGTGGAGGTAAAGGGCAGGAAGGAAAGGAAGAAGACTTTTAGAATATTTGCTCCTCTTTAACTGGAGCAGTAAGTAATACTAGCCCAAGGGAAGTAAGCACCTTTCGAAACTTTATTAATCTTGTAAGGCTCAGTGTAATTTTTTTTTTTTTTTTTTTTTTACTTACAGGAAATAGTTCCTAAGTCAGGTGCTCTAAGATCCTACTTTTTCTTTCTCTTTTTCTCTCTTTCTCTCTCTCTTTCTCTCTCACACACATACACACACACACACACACAAAACTTTGCATACTTTTGTGAAGTCATGCTATTTAAAGGGACTACCCTCCCCCAGTAAAGCAGTAATCACTGAAAACAGGAAACCTGTCTTATTTATCTTATTATTTCCAAGACTTACCACAATGCACGGAGAAGGCAATGGCACCCCACTCCAGTACTCCTGCCTGGAAAATTCCATGGATGGAGGAGCCTGTTGGGCTGCAGTCCATGGGGTCGCTGAGGGTCGGACACAACTGAGTGATTTTACTTTCATTTTTCACTTTCATGCATTGGAGAAGGAAATGGCAATGCACTCCAGTTTTCTTGCCTGGAGAATCCCAGGGATGGGGGAGCCTGATGGCCTGCCGTCTATGGGGTCGCACAGAGTCGGACGCAACTGAAGTGACTTAGCAGCAGTAGCAGCACAATGCATGTCATTAGACATAATCAATCAGTACTACTGAAATAAACGTACCTGAGGAATTATGCATGCATATTGACTCAAAGAACGTTTGGATATTAAGCAGAAAAAGTGGCAAGCAGAAAAACAAATACTGAGAAGCAGTAGAGCCCACCATGACGTGATAAGAATCATTCATTGGGCATTTTGCCCTTAGTACTCTACACTGCCCTAACACTTACCTTTCAACTCTGTATATCTAGTCAAGTTGCTTCCTTTGTTAGGACCCATCTATCCTCCATTACTTCCTAAAGGAGATTCAGCTCCTTTAATAGAAACAAAGTTATTCAAGATCTGATAACTGCTTACATCTGACAGCTCACTGAAGCTCATCACCAGCCAAGTTGTCACATATAGCATACAGTTCAGTTAAATTCAGTGCTTATATTTTTCTTACCCATCATGTTTATTCACTCCTTGATGTTTGATGTTTGTACATGTTGCTTCCTCAAGTTGAACATTTCTATTTATCTTTCAATTCTGAGTGCAAGTATCAAACCCTGTGGAAGACTTCCTCGTCACTCCCTGTATAAATAGGATGTCCTGCTCTTTATTCTCATAATATGTCATTATTCTAGAACCTAACACTATATCAAGGCAATGCCAAAGAATGCTCAAATTACTGCACAACTGCACTCATCTCACACACTAGTAAAGTAATGCTCAAAATTCTCCATCCCAGGCTTCAGCAAGACATGAACCGTGAACTTCCAGATATCAAGCTGGTTTAGAAAAGGCAGAGGAACCAGAGATCAAATTGCCAACATCTGCTGGATCACTGAAAAAGCAAGAGAGTTCCAGAAGAACATCTATTTCTGTTTTATTGACTATGTCAAAGCCTTTGACTGTGTGGATCCCAATAAACTGTGGAAAATTCTGAAAGAGATGGGAATACCAGACCACTTGACCTGCCTTTTGAGAAACCTGTGTGCAGGTCAGGAAGCAACAGTTAGAACTGGACGTGGAAAAGCAGACTGGTTCCAAACAGGAAAAGGAGTACATCAAGGCTCTATATTGTCACCCTGTTTATTTAACTTATATGCAGAATACATCATGAGAAATGCTGGACTGGAAGATGCACAAGCAGGAATCAAGATTGGCGGGAGAAATATCAATAATCTCAGATATGCAGATGACACCACCCTTATGGCAGAAAGTGAAGAGGAACTAAAAAGCCTCTTGATGAAGGTGAAAGTGGAGAGTGAAAAAGTTGGCTTAAAGCTCAACATTCAGAAAATGAAGATCATGGCATCCGGTCCCATCACTTCATGGGAAATAGATGGGGAAACAGTGTCAGACTTCATTTTTTGGGGCTCCAAAATCACTGCAGCCATGAAATTAAAAGACGTTTACTCCTTGGAAGGAAATTTATGACCAACCTAGAAAGAATATTGAAAAGCAGAGACATTACTTTGCCAAAAAAGATTTGTCTAGTCAAGGCTATGGGTTTCCTGTGGTCATGTATGGATGTGAGAGTTGGACTGTGAAGAAAGCTGAGTGCCAAAGAATTAATGCTTTTGAACTGTGGTGTTGGAGAAGATTCTTGAGAGTCCCTTGGACTGCAAGGAGATCCAACCAGTCCATTCTGAAGGAGATCAGCCCTGGAATTTCTTTGGAAGGAATGATGCTAAAGCTGAAACTCCAGTACTTTGGCCACCTCATGCGAAGAGTTGACTCATTGGAAAAGACTCTGATGCTGGGAGGGATTGGGGGCAGGAGGAGAAGGGGATGACAGAGGATGAGATGGCTGAATGGCATCACCTACTCGATGGACGTGAGTCTGAGTGAACTCCAGGAGTTGGTGATGGACAGGGAGGCCTGGCGTGCTGCAATTCATGGGGTCGCAAAGAGTTGACATGACTGAGAGACTGAACTGAACTGAACTGAACTGAACACTATGTCATTACCTCTTCATTTTTGGCTGTAAAGCCCACCTCACTTTTAGCTCAGTAAATGTTACAAAGTCAACACTCAATAATCACTGTGGAATAAAGGGGAAACTAAGTTTCTTATTGATGTCCTAATTTCTAATAAATTAGGACATCCTAAATTAGTAACTAATTTCTAATAAATCAGTAATTTATCATATATGACACTACTGTTGTCTAACAGAGAAATAGTAAATACAAAAGAATAGACCACTATTTTTTTTTAAGACTTAAGACACAAAAATTAGAAAAGGAAGAGGAAGCTATTAAGATCCAGAATGTTACCAGTTAGCAGCCTAGGCTAGATCTTTCCAGATCACAGAAAATACTACTAAAGCTGTGGCCACAAAGTGAATCAAATACCATGAAAGAATCTAAAAGATGAAGAGTCTATTAAAATTATAAAAGAGACAGTGCTTTAAATTTAACAGCAGACATGTTGTAGTTATTTTTCAAATCAGCAAGAAAAAAAAAATGTGTTCCCTAAGATCAAACTACAGAAACGCATTAAACATTCTATTTTATATATTGTCAGTGTTGCTGAAAGAGGATAATATATAACTTTACTTTAAGTAAGGTAAATTCCAAAACTCCAAAACAGAACTCATCAAATTTATTTTATGAAAGAGAAGAGAAAGGAATGGTTTGGTCTTAGAGCCATATGCAATTCTTGGCCTGTCAACATCATGTTCTGATTCAATATGTACCTCTCACTGTTGCCGTGAACACTTGACAGTATTGGACAAACTACCTTAAACTGAATAGTAAATAGCTGAATTAAAAAAGAAGAAATAAAAGGGAAACTCCCAGGTGTCACAAACAGAGAAGGAACTTGTGGCTAGAGCAGTAACATTTGAACGGATACAGTTGAAGCTGATAGCCAAGTATGATACGAGTCAGACATACTTTCTGAATGTGCTATGTTTTGAAAGCTCAGAATAGAATGGAGAAAATTTGGCAGCAAAAGTTTACAACATTTACTAGGTACCAAGTTCTAATATATATACACACACACTTGTTCAGTTGCTAAAGTTGTGTCCAACTCTTTGCAACCCCATGTACTATAGCACACCAGGCTCTTATGTCCATGGGGTTCTCCAGGCAAGAATACTGGAGTGGGTTGCCATTTCCTTCTCCATAATTTAGATACACACATGCACACACACACACACACACACACACACACACACATCTATATAATGTGCACGTTTGAATCCAAGGGATCAACAGCAAAAATAACAACAAAATCAATAATGACAAATGGACCTTCATTTAGTGAAAGCCCTGAAATTCAGGAGAGAAACAAATGCAAAAAATATCCAAAGAGAACCATTCTTGTATCCCCCAGGTTCATGCAACTGTACAACACTTAAAAAGATTCACAATAAAAATGTCCAAATCAAGAGACAGAATGAGATTAAAGAATAAATGAAGGACTATATCCTCTAAAATCATTAACAAGTTTGAAAGAAACTGAAATCAGGAAGCATTTTATATTTAAAGGAATAAAAGGAAAATTTAAACTCACACATGACAACAATTTGGCTTGGAGAGAAAAGAACATATCTGAAAAATGATTAAATAGAACTTTTAGCAATGGCATACATAGTCAATAAAATAAAACCTTCATTGATAAACAACAGATCAAACATATCTAAATAGATTGTTTAAATGTAATTGAGATTTAAAAAAATGTAATTGACAAAACCAATATTGTAAAGTTAAAAAAATAAAAATAAAATAAAGATTAAAAAAATGTAATTGAGATTTTAGAGAATTTAAAATATTCAGCATAGAGGACTAAAGCACAAAACATATGGTGGAAAAAGGTTGGGAAATACACAAAATAGAATTAGAAGTGCCAACATATAAGTAAAGGAATTTCCAGAGAGAGATAATGTGTGAAAAGCAATATTCAAAGTTATAATTGCAGAAGGGTCCCCAGAATAGATAAAATAATAAATTCTCAGGTTAAAGAATCAAATGTTATCTTCACCAGAAAACAAAGGCAAGAGAGTCACATCTAAACTGAATAAGTCTGCAAAATAAGAGAATATTCAAGAGAAATTATATATTATTTTTAAAGATATTAGAATTTTAACAATAGCTGACTTCTCAGGAAATAGAATCCTTAATACCCAGTATCTTCAAATGTCTGAGGAAAGTAACAATCAATCGGAAACTCTGTATCAGGAAGATAGTGGAGAGAAATTCTCTTTCTTTTGGTAATTTACTGACTAGTGAAGAGTGAAGAGCACACAACATTGTTCCCAGCTAAAGCTAAGCTTGGTGAAGACCAGAGGAATATATTTGTGTATTTTTTGTGCTCTTGTATTCACTGCAAGCCCTAACTAACATGTGCCTTATTGATAGTCAATTCTCATAAATAAGTATTGATGAGAAGTGGGAACAGAAGAGGAAAAAAGATGGTGAGGTCAAAATAAAAATATTATTTTAAAAGCTCTAAAAAATATATTAAGGTCTTTATTCAAAAGCCATATAAATTTGTACTATAGTTGGTAATAACACAGAAAGAAAAAATGAACACAAAGTAATAGCAAGCAAATAAATTAGTAAACGTTTTGACTAAAATAAAAGATAAATATATATATATAACCAAAACAACCATACTGATTGGTAGCAGGACATTCATAAGTTACAAGTCATGTTAATACCAAACTACATGAAATAGGTAGTTCTTTTGTTTTTCTGGTTCTTGGAATATGCTAAAGCAGGGAAAGATACTGAAGTAACTTGAAATTTAGTTGACTACAATTTGCAAATTTCAGTTTACTAGTAACTAAAGTAATAGGGTCACTGGGCTTCCCTGGTGGCTCAACAGTAAAAAATTTGCCTGCAATGCAGGAGTCTCAGGTTTGATCCCTGGGACAGGAAGATCCACTGGAGGAGGGCAGAGCAACCCGCTTTAGTGTTCTTGCCCAGGAAATTCCATGGATAAAGAAACCTGGTGGGCTACGATCCATGGGGTGCCAAAGAGCTGGATACAACTGAAGTGACTGAACATTCATGTAAAGTAGTGGAGAATATGTAACTCCCAAGTGAATAAAGACAATATAAAACATGAAAGTGGAGGATGGTGACTACGTGCTGACCACAAGCAAGGAGGCCCTAGATAGATTGGGACAGAAGGTTGAGATTCTGGAGATATCACCCCGATATAGCAATAAAAATCAATCAAAAGAAAGTCACACAACCTGCAGCCCTCAAGCCCTCATCCCAGATTTTGCCTTTAAAAACCCTTCTCTAGAAACCATCAAGGAGTGGTCTTTTGAGTGTGAGATGCCCTTTTGCTTGCTTGATGCCCTGCAGTAAAGCTCTCTCAGCTGTAAATTGACGTTTCGGTTTATTTGTCCTCACGGGGTTGCACACACAAACTTGGATGTGACGACAAGATAACTATTCTTAAAAAGTCAAAAGGTAGTAAGAGTTGGAAAGATAGGGAAAAAAGGAAACCTTTGTGCACTGTTGGATGGAAATATAATTGGTATGTGCATGTGTGCATGCTAAGTGGTTTCAGTGGTGTCCAATTCTACATGATCCTTTGGACTGTAGCCCGAAAGGCTCTTCTGTCATTGGGATTCTCCAGGCTAAAATACTGGAGTGCATTGCATGTCCTCCTCCAGGGGATCTTTCTGACTCAGGGATTGAACACGAGTATCTTATGTCTTCTTCACTGGCAGGAAGGTTCTTTATCACTAGCACCACCTAGGAAGCCCCATAATTGGTATACCCATTATGAAAAACAATATGAAAATTCCTTAAGAAATTAAAAATAGAGCTAGCATGTGATTCAGAAATTCTGAATATATATCTCCAAACACAAAATCATTATCTTGAAAAGATTTTTGTACTTTCATGTTGATTGTAGTGTTTATATTAGCTATTGCATGGAAACAATCTAGATGTCCATCAACAAATGAGGAAAAGTCATATATGTGTGCATGTGTCCACATCATGCAATGAAATGGGACATAATATACAGTAAAGTATTTATTATTCAGCTTTATAAAAGTAAGAAATCCTATCATTTGTGATGACATATATAAGCCTATAGGACAGTAGTCTTGTATAGATGTGAGAGTCAGACTATAAAGAAAGCTAAACACCGAAGAATTCATGCTTTTGAACTGTATTGTTGGAGAAGACTCTTGAGAGTCCCTTGGACTGCAAGAAGATCCAACCAGTCAATCCTAAAGGAAATCAGTCCTGAATATTCTTTGAGAGGACTGATGCTGAAGCTAAAGCTCCAATACTTTGGCTACCTGATGCAAAGAACTGATTCCTTAGAAAAGACCCTGATGCTGGGGAAAATTGAAGTCAGGAAGAGATGGGTACGACAGAGGATGAGATGGTTGGATGGCATCACCAACTTGATGGACATGAGTTTGAGCAAGCTCTGGGAGTTGGTAATGGACAGGGAAGCCTGGTGTGCTACAGTCCGTGGGGTCGCAAAGAGTCAGACATGACTGAATGACTGAACTGAACTAAACTGAGGACATATTGACAAGTGAAATAGGCTCAGCACAAAAAGATAAATACTGTATAATTTCACTTACATGTGGAAGCTGAAAATGTCAAACTCATATACAAGTAGAAGATATAATGGTGGTTACCGGTGTCAGGGGCATGTGTAATTTTCTTGGTTCTATCTCATCACAACAAAAATTTGAAGCAATGGACCAGCATTACAGCCCTCAAACAGACCCATGTCACAGCTCTTGTACAGATCAGTGTCACAGCTCCGTGTTAAAGCTCAGTTTTATTTAGAAAATAAAGGGAAAAAAAGTCCTTGAGGTGTGAGGGCATGCTAACACAAAAGACGAGAAGAGAAGATAGAGAGAGACATCCCCAGCCCTTTGGCTCCTCTTTTTATATGTTTTTTCTCCTTCCCCTGGGCCTGCCATATGTAAATTGGGCTAGCCAGGAGTACTGCTTGTTCTACCTGAAGTCCTCATTCTGGTCCTCAGACCTTCCTTTGTTCTATTTTTGTGGATTTTTCCCTTCCTTGTGTTTTAGCCACCACCATTCTGGACACCTTTTTCCTATTCTAACTACCTAACATTCCCCCTTCAAGAGATGGGAGGCCCAATTTCTTGGGAATAGGGGCGTCAAGCTCTCTCTGGCTACTTCCTGCTGAACTGGGATGGTGAGGGGCATTAGGCCTCCCCCTCTTGCTAGTCTCAGGCCTCAGCGTCCTTATAGTGGGGTCCATCTAAGGGTGAGTGATGTTTTCCGTGGTTGGCTGTAGTTCTATATATCCTTGTTGAACTGGCACTGCATGCTGTAGCTTGTTGACCTGGGCAGAGACAAAACAGGTTAGACGATTGATAATACATGGAGCAATCACAAGCAGCATCAATATGGTATAACAAGGACAAGTAGGGGCATTATCCAACTCCAAATTTCCATCACCAAGATGGCTCAAGTCCCTCCTTGTTCAGGGATCAGAAGATTTATCTCCTGTCTGTTTTGGAGTACAACCCCTGCCAAGCTGTGTTGGCTTTTTAGAGCTGTCCTGAGAAATCTTATCCCCAGAAACTAGATTTTGGGGGCGTTCATTAGAATGGCACTCTTTGGAGTGCTGAATAGGTATCTGAGATATCCCAGGGGCTCACAGGTATTGAGTGTCCTCTTCTGTTTTTTTCTATGGCTTGACTCTTGAGTAGTGAATCCAGGAGTCATGTTGGTAACTTGACTGCTGTGAGGGTAGAAAGTATTACATGGGGCTGTATTCCATGTGAGCTGGAGTTGAGCCTTTAGGGACCCATCTTTCCATACTTTAATTAGGACTTGAGTCCCTGGACTATATAGTGGTGACTCCTTGGAATCTTTTGGGTCCTGGTTTACACCACACAGCATATATCCTGTTGGAATTGACCAATGGCCATAGTATAAGACTGGAGGGTCTGAGCCTCTGGATCTAGGAAGAGGTCGTTGACATAAACAAAAGGTCTCCCATATAGCATCTCATAAGGATTAAGACCAAACTGTTCCTTAGGGGTAATAAGGGTGCAGAGGAGAGCTATTGGTAAAGCATCCTTCCATCTCAGGGAGGTCTCCTGGGTTATCTTTTTTTTAATCACTGATTTTAAGAATTGGTTGGCTCTTTCTACTTTTCTTGAAGAGTGAGGCCTCCAGGCACAATGGAAATAATAAGTAATGTCCCCTTGTAACTTTGTAATGACCTAGGCAGGCCAAATCTCAGAATGATGTCATGGAGCAGTTTTTTACCACCTGCTCAGCTTTCTTAGTCCAGGTTGGAAACCCTTCAGTCCATAACCCCATGATGTATCAATCATAACTAACAGGTATTTATACTCTTGAGAAACTGGCATCTGGGTGAAGTCCATCTGCCAGTCCGTTCCTGGGTAGGTCCCACGTTGCTGGGTAGGCTGGGCCAACTGTGGTCTTTGAGCTCCTTGGGGGTTGTTTAATTGGCAAGTATAACAAGAGAAGACCACCTGCCTTATAGTCGTTTGGAGGCCTGTTCCTCTGAAGGACCTTTCCAGTAATCTTTGGAGGGCCTTCTCCCCTAAATGAGTGGTGGCTTGTAAGGAGTTAACCAACTTCCACTGGAGGTTCCTAGGCAGAAAAAGGTGTCCCTCCTTTTGGAACCACCTCATATGATCTTGAAAGCCCTCATTCTTAGCTTTAAGAGTCTCATCTTCAGTATACAAAGGAATTTCTGGCAAATTAGTCTGTGGAACTAAGGTGGCAACCCCTATTAGGTCATTGTTCTGTAATGCTGCTCTCTTAGCTGCCTGATCAGCTGCTTGGTTCCCTCATGCCACTTCCCTCATGCTCCCTTTTTGGTGTCCTTTACAGTGGGAGACTGAAACCTCAGCAGGTAGATGAACTGCCTCCAAGAGTCTAAGGATTTGATCACCATATTTGATTGGGGACCCTTGGGTGGTCACTTGTCCTCTTTCTTTCCAAATAGCAGCATGTGCATGTAGCATCAGAAAGGCATACTTGGAGTCAGTGTAAATGGCTACTCTTTTTCCTTTTCCCAGCTCTAAAGCTCAAGTCAGGGCTATGAGCTCAGCTAATTGGGCTGAAGTACCTGGTGGCAAAGTCCAGATCGGTAAACTTTTGAAGGGCTTCTTTTAGCCTTTCCAGAAAGGCAGTGGGGTTCTCGTTGGGCTCCTGAGTTATTGCTGAGACCTGGGCATAGCTGATTACTTTTTGCTGGGCTGCTTTCAGTCCTTCCTTCACACAGATCAGAATATGATCCCTTTCCCAGGGATCATGCTCAGGATCATTATAATTCCAATTAGGATCTGAGGAGGGACTGCAATTTCCCCTACTGGGTATTTATCGCTTGACATGTGAAGCCCCATTGCATACCTTCGGGCTTCCTTTAAGACCCTAGGATGCTCAGGGTCAGATAAAGTTTGACTAAATATGACCATGATGTCCTTCCATGTCAAGTCAAAGGCCAAGGTAATGTGTTGGAATGTATCTATATATTTGCCTGGGTCATCTGTATAGCTTCCCAGGTCTTGTTTGATCTGTCTTAGTTCTAAGAGGGAGAAAGGCTTATGGACCCAAGTTGGTCCGAATTCTCCTGCAGTTTCAACTAAGGGACATACTCATGTTGGCTTTTTGAGGGGATGCTTCTAGATATGGGGGCACATTTGCATACAAGGAAGGAGCCCCAGGCAACTCGGGAGCTGTGGAAGGTGAGCCTTCACGAGGGGAGGGGAGAATGGTTCCTTCTCTTGGTTGCTTGTGCCTAACACCGTTTGCCTAGTAGGCTCACTTTTAGGGCATACAATAATCCTGTACTTAAAACAGAGTTCCTTCATATCTCTTAGTTGGAAGAAAATTTGGACATAGGGGATCTCTGTCCATTTCCCTTTTCTTTTGCAGAATAATTCTAGCTGCAGGATGATATTGAAATTTAAACTCCTATCCTCAGGCCAGTGTTCCTTGTCCCCCAGAGGATACTGTGGCCACATAGTGGCACAAAAGGATTTTAAGTGACTTCTCCTTAGAGTTAGAGGATCAAACAGTTTCCAGTTATCAAGGATGCATCTCAAGGGTGTCTGCTGGGAAGTGGATTGGTTATTTCCCATGAAACACAGTCATGACAGGGAGGAAAAGAAAAGAGAAAGAAAGGAAAAGAAAAAACTAATAGGCCTCCTTCAATTTCCATGGGTGGACTTCCTTAAGAGGTGAGCCTTTTTGAGGCTTATCCTACCCAGTACCGTTGCAACCTGAGAACCAGGCATTCCTGGGTCAGGGTGCAGATCCCCATGAAAGCTGAGGCATGACAGCCTCCTGGAGATCAAATCCTAGGCAGGTTGAGGCAGGTCGGCCTCCTGAGAACTGAGTCCCTGGGCAGGTCGAGGTGTGATGACCTCCTGGGACCCCTGGACTGGCGGATCCCCAAACAGGTTGAGGCATGACAACTTTTTGAGGACCAGATCCCTAGGCAAGTCAAAGCAGGTCGACCTCCTGGGACCCCTGGACTACAGTTGGGCATCCCCAAGGTCTCCAGTGTGACCAGTGCTGGGTAGGATTAAGGGGTTGTAATTTTAACCCATTGCCAGTTTGTTCACCGCAGATGGTAATAGATATCATGATGTAAAGCAATCCAAGGCTGTGCCCTGAGACTGGAAACCTGGTGAAACAGTCATAAGCCTTATCCTCTTACTGCTCTAAGGAAATGTAAGTCACTGATTTCCTCCCCTAGTCCTCCATAAGAGCAGCTTAGAGTGTTTCCAATGGTAAACATTTTATTGTCATAGACCCACTTTAGGTAATAACAGAAGTAATGACAAAGGAGTGGGTTATCTGGTCCTGTTAGGGGAATTAAGAGTATTTTAATAGTAAGTGGGGTGGAGCAATGTTGCCTACAAGGGGGAAGGGTCTTGGTTGTAGGAGTTAGTAACTGGCTTAAGAACAAACTGATAAGAGGCAACAGACCAGATGACCAGATGTTCCATAAAAGTGGAGTGGAGATTTGATTTGGTGATGGGGGTGGGGGATTATGTTTGTAACTTTAGAAGAAGGGTGGTAAGGATTTGGGCCCAATTGGCCTGCAGGGCTAACTTCCAAAGTGGCAAACATTATCCCTGAAAGCCCAATTGCCTTTGAAGAGATGTCAGCAGATGGACTTCTTGCAGACATTGTATGCCTGTCTCCTGCCCTAGCAGGTTCACTGAGATGCTGATGTTGCACATGTTGTAGGAAGCATGGAAGATGAAGGCCTGATTATCTAGAGGGATTGGATATTATACAGTATTTACCTCTCAAGGGCCAGCTATTTTCTGGTTGTCCTTCCAGAAGATTGTAGAGGCAACACTGTGGGCCTGGACAGGGCTCAGGAAAAGAGCATGAAACAGGAGGGAAGGGGGCAGGGCACAGCTTTTGAAAGAATGACATAGCACAAGGGCATAACATAAACTGATTAAAATCAATTGGGTCCAAGATGACAAATCAAATTCAACTAAACCTTGATCCCCAATCTGCAAGCTAGATGACACACCCAGGTGGCAGGACAGTTCCAAGGCACTGTCAAAAGATGAAGGAGTGGGTGGTTCCCCAATGGTTGGGATGATTCTCCCTCTCATTAGCATATGAATTCACCCAAGAGCAAAAACTAGCCACACTACATTCCATGGCCAAAGCACTTGCCCCCTGCAATGGCCCACACCCTGTGGAGTGTGGTTCTCTCTGAATCCAAACAAGTCCACCTCTTACCTATCTCTGTGTCTCTAACTGAATATTTGCAATGAGACATCAGAGCCTGAGCTTCATTAGGTCCTGAAGACAGGCATCGTGGATTTTGGCTGGGCTCAAGTCCCAGGAGAGAGGAGCTGAAGGACAGAAAGAAAAAGCAGTGGGAAAAACGTGCCAAGGAATCCCCTTCATAACCTGCCAGAAAATCTGCTAAATAGCTGACCTGTGCTCATAGTTTTCATTGGCCTGATCCTTGGCACAAAGAAGATTAAGGACAGAAGAACATCCACCCGCTTGGGTAACAGCCTCTCCAGAGTCCCTCAATTGCACCCACTGCCACTTGCTTGTTCACAGAGGGTTCAAGGAAACAAGAAACAAGAGATTGTAAAGGAATTAGGCTTTTTGTTAGGCATATGTCCTTCCAGCCATAGGAGTGAGGACGTCCTATCTTAACCGGAGGTCTTCTGGAATCTGAGACTGAGCTGCGTGAGCTTTCTGCTGAGTTTGTTTTTTGCTGTCCCAGTTGGTTTCCAGCACACTGGGCTTCTTATCACCCACCCTGTGCTGGGTTTTCTTTGTGTTCCACTTCCACTGTGGGAGCTTTTGCTGAGTTGGGTTCCTGCTGTGCTTGGCCTCCTCTTTGCAGGGGCTGCACAGAGGTTGTCTCAGCTCGGTTAAATTGGAGTCATGGCACGATAGATGTCGGGAGAGTGTGTAATTTCCTCGGTTCTGTCTCCTTACAACAAAAATTTGAAATGATAGACCAGCATTACAGCCCTCGGATAGACTGTGTCACAGCTCTAGGACAGATCAGTGTTACAGCTTCGTGTTACAGCTCAGTTTTATTTAGAAAATAAAGGAAAATACGTCCTCGAGGTGTGAGGACATGCTGATCCAAAAGACGAGAAGAGAAGAGAGAGAGGAGCCCTTTGGCTCCTCTTTTTATATGTTTTTTCTCCTCCCCTTGGGGCTGCCGTAAGTAAACTGAGCTAGCCAGGAGTGCTGTTTGTTCTACCTGAGGTCCTCATTCTGGTCCTTGGACCTTCCTTTGTTCTATTTTGTGGATTTTTCCCTTCCTTGTCTTTTAGCCACCGCCATTCTAGACTCCTTTTTCCTATTCTAACTGCCTAACAACTGGAAATGGAGATCATAGATATTAGTCAGATGTTACAAACTTTCCATTAAGTAGCATGAATAAATTCTTGAGATCTAATATACCAAGTGATAACCACAGTTAACAATACTACTTTTGTTACCTAAAATTTCCTAAGAGGTTAGATCTTTAATATTTTCATCACACACACACGCAAATAATAACTGTGAGTCTGTGGATATGTTAATTAGCTTGATTGAAGTACTAATTTAACAATGCATATGCACATCAAACTATCACATTGTAAATTTAAGTATATACTAATTTTGTCAATTATTTATCTCAGTAAAGCTGGAGTGAGGAGGAAACTTAAGGCCAGTCACAATTTTATAAATGATGTTCTTACATTTAAAAAAATGATTATATTACCTTGAATGAATATGTGGTAATTATATTCGTATGTCTAAAATATTTTGTGTTAAACGTTTCAAAAGAAAAAAAAATGAAAGTCTGAGATTATGATGCATAAGTAATGGAATATTTTTCATGATTTCATTAGTATTCTCCTTAGGAATTTTTCTAGAACTGAAAGAGATTTTTAAGCTAAAAGAGATGTATGCACCTATAAATAATTATCCCAATAATCACAAACTAAATAGAAGCAAGCTGTTATTTGATAGCCAAAGATGTCACATAATTAATCCAATGGACAGTAGCCTTCTCTTGGGAAATCTTATGCTTGGTCCTTTAGAAGTTATCCCGCCGTCAACCTTATACAGACATACTCACTGAGGAAAAAGACAGCTTTATTGCTGACTATTTAACACTTAGAAGAAGTGACATTTTCTCAATTAAGCCTTTTGTATTTTAGGTATTTTAAAACACAGCTGGGTAGTCTCTATTCAATGTATATAAGGTACAATCAATTGGAAGCTTTCTGATACTTCTAAAAGGCTAACAAGAAATAGTAGAGAAAAAGAATTTAATTTTGTTTAACTGTCTTAACAACGTTTGGCAAAAACATTTAAAGTGCTATTTTTCAAAGTCAGTTTATTTTGGGGGAGTGGAGACAGGTAAACTTTTCTTCTTTGGAATAGCAAAACTGTCAAGGAGTGGAAAAAAAAAAAGTAACCTTTTAGTTCTCAGGGCCTTACCTAATCAATTTAAAACAAATTCTCTTTTGAGAATAAAAATAACTTTAACACAAAACACTAAAATGAATTTAAAAGTAAGAGTGCAAATATAGTTTCTTTTCAAATTATATTCACTTTTTCTTTGAACAGACATCTCAAACTTAGTGACAGAACCCATATCCTTCTTAAAAGGTTATTTCCTTGATTTATTTTATTTATTTATTTTTTTTTACGCTATCTGTTCAATTTTCTTGAAGAGATTGTCTTTAAAATTCAGGCTATGTTTGGGGAAAAGAGGGTATAGGGGTAAATTGGAGAATCTGCAATTCTCATTTTATTCTGGAAGATAATTCTGTTTTCAGTGTGGAATAGATATCAGGAAAATTTACCAAAGAAACAGAATGAAGAAATGGTACAGTTGCCAAACTTCTCCCAATACAGGTCATCACTGTATGGATTCATTGTTTGGTGTAAAAAGAACAGTGAAAACAGCAAGCATTCAACTCAAATGTAACAACACATACACCTAAAAAAATGATTTAAAAGACAAATAAGAATGAATGCATCCCTTCAGCTAGATTTAGCTTCAGTGCCTGCTTTCTCAGTCCTGTCTGTCTCTCTGCAACCCCAAGAACTGTAGCCCACCAGACTCCTCTGTCCTTAGAATGATCCAGGGAAGAATACTAGAGTGGTTGCCATTTCCTATGCCATTGGATCTTCCTGACCCAGGGATTGAACCTGTGCCTCTTGCATCTGCTGCATTGGCAGGCAGATTCTTCACCCCTGTACCACCTGGGAAGCCCCTTAGCTTCAGTAGCTTTAACACCAAGAAATGATTGAATGAAGTTTCATTAGAGTTGAAAAGAAGGTGGTCAGGGACTGGTGATAGGTAAGACGAAGTTTCATCAAGTGCTGATGAGAAGTATTTGAAAGCAGACAGATTATAAAAGCGAATCTTTCATCTTCATATGTGTATCTGGAAGGTACTTTAGGTTTATCTTTGTACTTGCTATTATAAATTCACAGTTCTTGATATTTCAAACCATGAGTTCAATTTAAGTCCTGAGATTCCCTTGTTTAGTGTTGGTGCAGTAAATTTAAAGGAAAATATGTAATAAAAATTATTTTGCCAAGACTTACTTATTTCAGTAAAAACAAGACAGTTGTATGACATAATTAAAAATGGATACTTTTCATAAGAGGAAAGAAAAACTGTATTTCTTCCATTTACCTTACTAATGGATTATTTCATTGTTTAAGGTGGCAATATAATCATCTAAATATAGTTATTCAGTTTCAGCTCTGAAAGTGTTTCACATAAGATATAAGTTGAAGTTATAAGTCAGTTTCTAGTATAGCTCTTTATAACAGTCCTTCTAAAGCTAGTGGCTGTGTCATTTTTGCATCCTTCCCTTCTTATTTTCTGCTTCCTGAAACCTGAAAATGCTGGGATTGAAGTAACAATATTCCAAACAACTTAAAGGTGGAAATCATTTGCTTTGCGTGGATAATCAGAAATGTTTCTGGTTCTTTGATGACCACAAAACTGCCAAGCAGCCCAGAACTTCTTATCTCAGTCTCACCTGAGCTATCTCTGTATCTATCTGTCTAGCTGTCTGTCTATATTTGTGGTTATTATCTGGGTTGTTTGCATTTGGCCCTCATCTAACTTCTGGAAACAGTCATGATGATGAAGATAGTCTGTTTGCACCAACCTTTCTTAAAATTTGATAATTTCAATAGACAGTTTTCATTTGCTGATTTCTATGAATCAGTTGCTCCAAATGCATGGTTCCTGCCAATTCCACATCATTTATTCATCAGATATTTATTGAGTCTGGCATTGCTTTAGGTGCTGGAGATAGTAGCAGAAGAAAAAAACTTTTACTCTACCCTATAAGGTTTAACACTGGGACTCTTAAATTAAATTGACAAAAAACAAGTTAAACAGATTTATTTTATTTTTATGTGTTTGAAGCCTCCCTAGAAAAGAAGTGGATTCCCAAGCAATGGTTAGACTTGGAAGCTTATATTTTTAACAAAAGGGAATACATTGTGGGCTAGACAAAGAAAGGGAAATTTGGGCTTCTGGGAGGGTAAATATAAGGGGAAATTAATGGAAAGTAAAGGCTATTTTAGTAAGCTTTTTGTTTGTTTTGTGGGTTTTCATTTTTGATTTTGTTTTATTTTTGGTGATGACTTGTCTTAATGTTGATTCTCCATCTTCTTCATGGCCATAAAAATCTCACAGAGAAAGGATTTTGGGCAGTCCTCATTTCTCTGAAGTTTCTGTCTTTAGTTACAGAAGGAAAGTTCTGAGAAGGCTTCTTTCTGGGTCTTTTGATTCTCAATTACCTTCAGCTCAGAATAATCCATATTCAAAAGTGGCATATGACAAGGTGGTGTATTCTGAGTTCCTACAGGATAAATTATAATATAAAAACAAACAAGGCCTCTGCCCCTTGAGGGACCTAAAACTGGCAATAATTTTGTCAATAACGTTAGAAGCACATATAGAATGCAATCTGTGGCACTTGCTAGAAAAGAGAGAAACTCATCACCATCAGACAGTATTAAAGGAAGTGGGGAGTGTAGCAGGGCTAGGAATGAAGCAGCAGGTACAATTCTCTCAACAAAAAATGTCTTTAGCAAAGAATAATTGTCAACCCTAAAAAAGGCACTGCATATTTCTTAAAGGATATTCTAAAATGAGATAGAAAGTGGACAGAGAAACATGTGAGAAAGATCTGATAATGTAAGATTTGTTACTAGCAAAGAAGGACTGTGAAGAAGGCTGAGCGCCAAAGAATTGATGCTTTTGAACTGTGGTGTTGGAGAAGACTCTTGAGAGTCCCTTGGACTGCAAGGAGATCCAACCAGTCCATTCTGAA